>NC_070630.1:23210873-23544972 GCF_947347685.1 Pleuronectes platessa
GAGAAAAGATTGGTCTCCCCAGGAGGATGGGGATAATTGACCAGTTGCTCATTTACCTTCCATCCATCACACATTTTAAACCTGATGCTGTCGACAGTAAAATACAGATTCTTTACGTGATGAGGGGGATTTTCTTACAAACGTCATATTTGTCAGCTCTGAGCCATAGGTATTGTTCTGCAGGCTGCTATTACTCTTTCAACATTAAAACAAGCCCCTCGTGTCGGCCATTCCCCGCTCTACATTTTACAAGTGCTACTTCTGCCTTCACTGATCATGTGCTGGAAGTGTGTATGTATGTGTGAGAGTGCTCTGGCCTGAGTCATCTACCATTGGCTTAGTGTGATAAATATGACCTGTCTCTGCTACTCTGGGTTATGTGCCATTGAGGGATGGCGGCTGTGTTTTGTTACTGAGGAATGAGGCTGGAGAACAGGCTTAGTAAATGACTTTAACCCTGGGAGAGAGTTGGGTTATTATTAAAAGCGGCGCAACACCGATGCACTGCTGTCGGAGCTCTAACCTGAAACACCGACATGACAAGGACATGAGATGTTGCGCTACGGTTTTGACCTTGTGTCATTTCATAGGGACTGTGTGGTTGGCTGGTTTTCTCATTTTTTGTACCTTTTTAGATTTATGTACCGTGCATGTCCGTGAGTTTCGGGTCCACAACTGTGAGTGGAAGAAAACATGCTGACACACACACACACCCTTGGATACGTTCTCAGTGGCTGTTCTTCATTTTTAGTTCTTGGGTTCAATTTCACTCCTATCCTTGGCTCACAACCCATTGCAAATTGCTTTCATGTCGTATCAGCATTATATCTATCGGCCAAAGAGTAAACCATGCCGAAATAGTCCTACACCATCCCATCATGCACCTGGTTCATTTTGGAATGTTTGCAAAGGTCAGGAAAAGCTGGTAACTTCGGTCTGAGTTGAGGATGCAAAGTGGAAGCATTACCGGTTATACATATAAAAGTGAATACATATAAAATAATAATGTAAATATTGATACATGTTGATATTGCACATTGGAACACTCACGTTGTGTCCATACCAAATGTTATTGCCTGTATTTTATTTTTGTGAGCAATGTTAGCAAGTTAGCATTTGAATTAGCACCAGTGTTGGTGACTACAGCCTCCCAGTCATGGTGTGGTTGTAGCCTAATTTTCTTATTTCTGTCATTTCATTGTTAATCAAATCATTAATATTCTGGAGCACCATCCCTTTTGCGCGTGTAACCCACCTGTCTTCATTTCACACAAACCTCCATCATCGCAGCTGTCTTCCTCTTCCTCACGTTCCCGTCTCTCCGTCCCCCTTTCAAATCAGCGTGTCAGTCCATCACTTTCTAAATAGGCCGCGGCAGTGCGGCATTGTTGTTGATTTCATACATGTCATACGACACAATTACATTAATGGCTCCGTGAATGGATTTCACAGAAAGCCAGGGGGATTTGTTTGGGAGGCAGTTTAGAGACACAAAGAGGCTGTCATCTCTGTTGCATCAGCTCCAAGACTCTTATTAGCAGACAAGGAATTTGACAGTCCTGTTGCAAATGAAGAGATGATTACTTTAATAGACACAAGAGAGACTTGTTGAAGATTAGTTCATTTTATTTCTTTATTTATTTCCTTTATTCATTCTTTCTTCCTTTCTACAGCTGGAAAAATATGAAACGAAAAACACAGATTGGTGTTTTCTAATATAAAATGAAGGACATACATAATCTCTCTAAAAAACAAGGGCCTTATTTTCCCAAGGGGCTGTATGTGGGAATGCAAATGTCTGGGTCGTTTGCTCCGCACATTTTCTACAACTTTTTCCTGTCAGACCCGCCTGGTAAAGTGTCGGAGTGATCCCATGTGAGGATAGAGAAGGAAAATGTCCGTCCAATTTACAGCGGGCGAGACAGATTCAAAACTGAGTGGAAAAAAAACAAAAGAATACAAATATTTCAGGATGGGAAAAGAGGAGCCATACACGAATGAGCGATGTTGGTGTTGATGTGCTGCAAACAAAAGCATTGATTTCCACAGCAGAATCTTTATATCATGTCCTACCTCCTGCACGCTCTAGATGAGCTTAAATGTGAAGTTGCATGAAAAGAAATGATTTAAAAAAAGTAAAAGTACCTCAAATTCGTACTTAACCCTAGAACGTTGGAACGTTGAACGTCGGACGTTTTTCATTGTGTTGCTGCTGACTGTGTGGCGTGGGTCCTTGGGTAGCTTCGGTCTGCTCTGTGACGTCATAGAAGGTAGGGCAGTTTCCCTGTGTTCCCATCCCTGTTTTTTTTCAATAGGCACATGTTCGGGTCATTTTCACCCGTCTTTAGTGTTAAAAGGTAAAACAAATTTTCAATATGATATAAGTTGTATATTATGCAGGGAGACTGTGCCTTCACCGGACAAGACCCGGAACGGCTGGACCGAAGAACAAGTTCCCAACTCTTGGTATTTTTCTAAAAAGACCCCCTCATTTTTCACTAATTTTAGAGACTTTTTATAGGGTGATACCTTTTTTTCGTTTTATGAGATGTATCGGGGAAAATAAAAGGAGAGTACTTCAAATAGCCATGTGTTGTTGTGCATTAATATATTTTGACGAGAAGTATTTTTTATCGGGTTTATTATATCGGGTAAAATGTACCCGACGTTAGTGCTCTAGGGTTAAGTACCATTCAGCTATTGCACTGTTCTTACACAGAGCTAAATTGTGGTATTGGAAACAGAGTTTGTTTCATATAAAAATGATGTCCTGCTGTGATTGTTTTTACATAAACATAAATCTCTTTAAATGTCACATACATGCACTGTTAAGTCAGTGAGGAAAGTTTTTCTCTCACAGGAGGCTCAGAGGGAGCAGTGGCCCTAAACCAAGTCAAACAAATGTGCAGCAACAAACTATTAAATCGCATCTGCCAAAATCATCCATCAAGATTAATGAATGTGAATATCACAGAAATCGTGAGTGTCAGTAAACATACAGCCTGACTTGTTTCCTAAAAAATGACTTCAGCATTTACAGTATCACTGAGAGACTCGTAACCCTCGCAGCACTTGGATCAGGTCTACACAAGCTCACATCATGTTCTGGTGTCACGATGGACGAACTACATGCTGAGTTGTGTCAGAGATTAGTTTCATTTTCTCCTCTCTCTCCGCCTGGAGGCATCACCAAGGCTCAGTCTGCTGTACATGCACAGTCAACAGAAGTGATCGCTTTACATTTACACAACACGTTATCAGAGTCAGAGCAGCACTGGGTTCATGCAGCTAAAACCGGAGGCAAAGGCTCATTGTGCTGCCGCCTGGCCAGCGGCCACCGCAGCAGCAGCCTGCAGGTCAGGATGTTGCAACAGGGGGAGTCAGGATTGGTCCACCATGCCAACCCAAACTGAGTCACAGTGCTGCGGGGAGTTTCACAGTAGACTGTTAGTTTTTGTTGGATATTGTTGCTGACGCCAGTGCAGAGGAACTTCTGGTGTGAGCGACAGAGCAGGACTTGCAACTACACATTTTCAAAGATAAAGAAACAACCTCGGCCAACAGGAAGGGGGCAGCTGACTTATGTGACCTAAAGCCATCACTCATTCATTGACTATTTCCTTAATGATAAGCACTCAACAAAGTTATGAATCATTATACTAATGTGTCACCCCTGGTGTAATATTGAAAAGAGAGGGTGTAAGAGCCACATCTGAACTGCAACATGTACAATAGAAAACATGCGTTCTGATTTGTGTTGTTTATTAGTGAAAGACCTAGAGCGAGTAATGTTTATTTTCATTTTCAGAGAATCAGAGTAGGTACTGCAGGCAGTGGAACTTCTCTCTCAGTGCTCAAGTGGTCACTGAAGTGGTTATTTCATATTCAACCTGTGGAGACATCCACCTAATTAACAAGAACATTTTCCTTTCATGTCTCTAAGCCTGACGCTTTATATGAAACTTCTTTTCCTTGTTCGTTCTCCGTCTTCTTTTTCAGTCTGCACAGCAAAATCAAAGCTCTACTGTTATTTATAAACATAAGCTGCCAGCTCAAACACTGAATCATTAACATTCTGCCACTTGCTAAAATACCACCACATCACAAAGTAAGGCTGTATAAAACATATAAAAGGACAGTATTTTGGAGAGAAAATTTCAATAGAAAAAATGTGTTAAAGGAATATTTTCTCTTTCTTTAAAACAGCAAGATCTGACAATTGGGGACATTTCCATTGGTTTCTCAGGAAATGATCTTGATGTGGAAAAACAAGACATATTAATGGTGTTGAGATATATGAGTGTGGTGCAGACTACCAGACTGTTTCCTTTTTCCTTTTCTGCGATGTGACAGACGCGGAGAATTGTTTGGCCGAGGCGGAGGTATTTGCTCTACTGAGTGCCATCCTCTTCATAATTGCTTTCAAAGAAAGTCGTGAGGAAAAAAGAAACATCACTCTGACGAACGCACTCAAGAATGACCATCAGACTGGAAAACATGGCATTGAACTGTGGAAGATAAAGATGATATAGATACATGGGCGAGGAAGAATGATAGATTAAATCTGCTTTCAGTCTGAGTGTATCCTCGATGGAAGAAATGTCTGGTATACAGAGGGATAAAGTGTGTTAGTGTGTTTCTGTGTGTGTGTGTGTGTGTGTTCACGCGCTGTGATCTACTGGCCAAAGGTGGCTTTAAATTGAATGCTTGCCTCTTTGGTGACCCTACTCCCATCTGTCATGGTAGGTAAAGAGCCCTCTGACACCCGCTGACACTCCACCAGGACCCTGATCGCCCCAGTGTGCCAAGTTATGGGTGGGCTTCTGTGGATTGGGAGATCAAGGACACACACACACGCACACACAAGAAGATATCAACAAACACACTTCCTCCTCATTGTGGGGTCAGTCTTGGGTGTTAGGTGACTGACAGTTTGTTGTCACATTCATGACAACAGCGATGGGGTCTTCCACCACCTGGCTTAGATCAGCACCCTATGCCAGATGTATCGTCTCTGCAACACACACACTGCAGGTCTGACACGTCCAGAGAGAGAGTGTGCTACAGAGTGAGGGGTGGCAGTAGAGAGTTTGAGTACGGTGGCCAGAGAGTGATCTGAGGCGTGACAGGCATGATTGAATAAGTGAAGCATCTGTTCTCCTCCGCGGCCTCCTACAATAACAAAGCCTGATTTGAAAATCTGCTGCCTCAGGCCCTGTTTCATGCCTCATGTGCGGCTCAACGTGCTACAGCCATACACTGTGTTCATGTTTCCAATGCTCGGCTGAACTGTTCAACAGGTCAGTGATAAATGTAGGAAACTGGACTTTCTACATGGTCCTTTAGGAGCAAAAACCCAAATTACAGCTTCTCTCTTGGTTTATTTATGTAAAACATCCAACAGCCACATGTCAGAGTCTAAAAGAAATGCAAAACCCCCAAAAAGCATTCTCACATCAAGGGTCCATCTAGTGGATGTTCTGGAGCTTTCAGTCATCTCACATGATCAGCAACTAGAGTCTGCTCTGTTGTTATTAAGATATAGATGTTCAAATTTTTCCTATTCTTCTTTTTGATGTAATGCACAAAAAACTCCAGAACAGCATCTAAATGACCCTTAAGGTGAGTTTGCTTTGTAAACTACAATAACCCTTGGAAATGGAGACACTGTGGCATTCTCTTCAGATTAAATGAAAGCAATATGTTAATGGCTACATTTGATTGGAGCTGATGGGTGTAGATGTACTCATTTCTAAGCTTTATGTAATTCATTTTTCTCTTATTCCTTCTCTTAAACGGTAAATGGTCTTTTCATGTGTAAAGTAGTCTTTACAGTCACTGCGTGTGCAAGGACAAGACAAGATGACCTGTGGGGCCTGACAACTGTTTTTCTACTCAAAGAGTTGACAAGGCATGACCCAGTGTTAGATAATGTATGACTCAACTAAAGCCGTGTTAACACCTCTTACATTCACCCAGTTACACACACATTCATACAGTGCATCTATGTGCAGCAGATTGGGGTTCAGGACACTTCAGCCTGCCTGCAGAATGGTCAAAGCGCCGACCTTCTGGTTACAGGACGACCGCTCTAACCCCTGAGCCACAGCCCCCCCCCCCAACCCCCGGAAATATGGAAATGATTCACAAATCTGTGTGTGGGTATATTTGCTGTCTTTCAGTGTGTCTGCATATGTGTATTGACACCTGAATGTGAAAACCATCTTCAAATAATAGTCTCTCACCGGACAAACACATGAATCAACAGCAAGACAACAGGAAGTGCATCGGTGGTGAGAGGAAAAACGACAAATTCAGCAAACTGTGGGGTCATATTTTTACTGGAGCGCTAATGTAGTTTTTCAAAGTCCAGCACTTAAGCGGCTTCACTTCCCTGATATGCCTCTACTCATTCCAAAGTAAAGACAAATGGCAGTGATGTCATGCTGCTTAACATTTTCATAATGGAAACAGAAACACAAACGAACATTACCTCATGTCTAACAGCCACTTGGCCTCACATGATTTGAGATAAAAACTGAATTCATACTTAATTCTCCACAGAGAAGATAGTGTAATCTCGTGTATTTTCCTTCGAAAATTAATGAGCTATATATTATGTTTTCAAAGCAACTTTTCCAACACTTGAGATAAGATGAAACTTTAATGATCCCTCTGGGTAAACCGGCTCCACGCAGCAACAGAGGGAGGGTTATATTGTCCAACCAGAGGAGAACAAACACATGCTTCTATTGTTCATACACACTTTTGTCATGTGTAACACTCATTTAGTGAGATTCCAAACATAGTGTTAATACAGAAGTGCTGACTCTCTCTTTTGTTGCATCTTTTTGTGAGAGGATGGTACCAGACATCAACCGAGGCTCCATCAATACCTCGATTTTCATTTCCAAAAACAACATTTTCGAGTTTTAAACCAGGCCATTGTCGCAGATTGTTGAAAAAAAGCTTGTCCCCTATGCATGGATGAAACGCTTGTAAATGATTGTCCATGTTGCATTCTACACTGGTAACCGAGGCTATGTGACCTAAAAGACCCATCTGCAAGCTGTTCTCAGTCTCTATGTTGCTTCCAAACATCTGCATTTCTGCTCCTCTAGACCAAATCTCCGCCCCACAGGGCCAGTAGAGTATCCTAACTTCTGTGTTATAGCTGCTCTAATACTCCATAGTGGTGTAAAAAAATCTAAACAAATAAGAAGTGTCATTTTGTGGATGTAACACCAGAAATAGTCAAACATCAACTCGGTAGTAGGTGAACAACCCCCCCCCCCCCCCTAACCACCACCTCTGCTCCAACACCAGCTCCAATTCTCCGCTCATTATCAGGTCGTTATCAAGATCCTCAGGAGCTCCTGTTTGAACCCACCCCCGCCTCCAGCCCCCCTCCAATACACACTCTGACAGCAACTCTCCGTCTGACCAAGGATCAGCTCAGCTTTACTTTTACTTCTGTTTGTCTGTTTTACTTTTCGAAAAGTTGATCTTAAGCTCATTTTAATTTGACCACCCATTAGAAGACTAGATGAGACTGATCACAGACTTAAACACCAGGGTGCTTCACTCCATGCTATTTTCTGCTCTTTCATTCAAATCCAATACTTTCATTGTCTGTAGTCTTTTGTCATGCGCATGCAGCTTATAGAAGGCTATTTGAAACCCAATTATCCATAAACACATCAAAGAAACGTGCGTTCTTCTGGAAAAATCCCTCTGAGGAAATCTGGTTCCTCTTATCCCCTACCCTGATTACAGAAACTAAATCACTCATTTACATGATATTTAAGAAATCAGCTTAGTGCAGAGGCCGACTGTAGAACCGTAACTTAAGTGCCTGTAAACACAGTCAACGGTTAACAGACTGATATTTTAGTTTACCATTTGATTTAAGCATGCATGCTAACATGCAATAGGAATAACAAAGACATTTTTACTCAATTCATTCATGCTGGAAAATGTGAACATTTCATAACAATCTACCCAATTGATGTCCTACAAATGTCGACCTGATGCTGGCCCTAAAGAAAAGATCTGAATTGTCACTTTCGATACCATACCTCCATCCAACCTGAAGCTGCTTTCAGACATTCACCGAACTCAAAATAATCTCCTGAAATGATCTTGTAGGGCTGTGTGTCAGAACGCACATGTCCGAGTCAGTTGCTGTGAATATTCTCCGGAGTTTCTCCTGCCATCCCTCTGGTAAAACCTCTGGTGAATGTCTGAGTGAGTTTAAGTGACAATACAGCCGGACTATGTTCATAGAATTCACCGCGAGCAATCGAGCGCATTGAATTTCTATCGTTCTATATCTAACATCCGACAGACGCGTATCTCAGGATGGGAGAAGAGGAGCTATACACTTAGAAGACACAAACGGGGATGTCAACATTGAAAGAAAACAAGATTTAAGAGCTTTTGGTGATACAGGTCCACTTTGTCTTTGATGTAAACTGAACCATCCTCCATTCAGCCTCCTGTATCCTGAATGGAGAAAGTCCTATTTTGCAGACCTTCTCTGGAGTTCATATCTGATAATGGATTAAGTCATGTGCCAGTTATTTTAGATAATGATATATTACACAGAAGAAGAGCAATGAACAGTTGGTGTTGTGGAAATGCGAAAAATGTACAGTCATTCAGAATGATCAACCAAATTGCCAAACATGAACCCATGCTAGTCGTATGGCTAAAAAGTAAAAATTAATCTAGATTAAACTGACAAACTGACGTAATAATCAGGGGTTCCACATAGAGCTGCTCTCCGGTCAGTTTAATGGAGTGATTTCACTCAACTGTGAGAAGTGCAGTTGTTTGGCTCATTAGAGCCCATGTGTAGCTCAGGGTGACAATTTAGCAGATGACACTGTTTCTCTGGAGTGAAACGGTTTGTCAAAGAGAGTGAAAAGTAGCACGATGGACCAACAGGCTCGCTGCTGCCCACACACCACCACACAAACCGGCCGCACCGCCCTCGTTATCAGCAAATGAAGAGGGGATGGGAACAGGAGACGAGGGTGACAAAGCACTGAGGTCTTGTTGACAGGTAGTTGTCCAGTGGTCCAGACTCTTTCCGACAGGCCTGCCAGAGAAATCATGTTGACGTGTCTTGTTCTTTGAAGAGACAGCTGGGTTCCCGTGTGGTGGTCGCCGGTGTAGGAAGTAAATGAACGCCTCTTACAATGCCGCTGTTGTCTTACAGGAAGCTCTTGACATGTTGTGATTTATCACATTGTTTCTTTCGGACTGATTCAGCAATACTGGGCCCAGAGTGGGGGGAGATAACATGTCATGCAATTTCCAAATCGTCAAAAGTGGACAAAAGTGGAATGAATGTATAAGAAAACATAAACATATGGAGCTGAAACTCTGATCTCTGATGCAGGCTCCAAACATCTGCTGTGAAACTTATGCTGTAGTAATTCAAAACCAGCGAAGAGACTAATTTGATATTAGAATTAGCATATGTGCTAAAACCTCAGGTGCCTGTGTCTTAACATGCTTTTTAATTGGATCATTTCTTCAACCGGGTTGACACTTCCATGAAACATTGCTCCATCTTTTAGGTATTAATGCACCGCTGCACCTAATCTCACATTATTATAAACGGACTGACTCGCTCAGGCGCTATGTGTTTCTGCACAGAGCGACCTTGAGTGTACACTTGGTTGGTTTCCTCGTCGGCGATGAGGGTTCGAGGCGCTCTGTGGGCTGCAGCACTGAAACTCAATAGGGCCTCCATATTAGCGGGTACTGAGTGAAACAGTCAACAGCAGTGTTTCAGGGAAGCAGTGGAGCTTTAACACCTACTGTAACGCCCTGCCCTACTTCCTGCTCTGGATTACATCTAGGCTTACGGTATAGTAGGACACACACACACACACACACACACACACACACACACACACACACAGACCTAAATGCTGAGACTTTTCTTCATGTCGGCCTCTTTCCCTGTGTTTTTCACCTTTCCCACCCACTCACATTCATACTGGGGTTATTCAAACGTCAGCATTGCACCTACTGGTTCTCACATACGTGCGCACACACATGCAATGGCATCCAAACTATTTCCTAACCCATTTAACACGTTTTTAAGTGTCGTGTTAATGGACAAACAGCAAAACATCTCATCCATTAGTGATAGAGAATACACTTTTCAAAGCAGCTATGATAGGATTACACTCACTCACACACACACACACGTACCTTTTTGTTACATATTAGGGAAATGGTAATGGAAAGCCCCCTCCTGTGAGTGCTGGCCTCATTTCAGTAATTACTGTGTGGAGGTTGTAATGGAAGCCTCACCCCCTTGAGCAGTACAAAATGACAAGCATTCACACACACACACACACACACACACACACACACACACACACACACTCACAGACCTATGGACACACTCAATACACCTGTCAATACAGTCCACGTTCACATAAAAGAACAATCTACATTTTTATTGTTTATCCTCAATGTTGATAAGTTTCTTTCTCATAGTCGCTGTTGTCTGCCTCAGATACACACATACAGTAAATACCCTGCTACCAATTAAATCACATTAAATAAAAGGTCACATTCACCCATTTACACACATTATTACAGTGATTCTAAATATAGCACTTTTTTTACTTATACATCCCCTCCACATCGGGGACACTTGGACATGCAGAATGGAGGAGCAGGGGATTGAACGACGACCTTCCAATGAGTGCGCAGCACGGTTTAACTCCTGAGCCATAGTCGTGCCTCCATGATTTCATAGGACATTACATTCACTTACATTAAATTCATTTTCTGGGGACTTACCCTTGAACTAAACTAAACCTCACCCTAACCTTGAAATAAGATATTAATCTATGAATTAAGTAAGAATTTATGTTTAGGTGACTAGCTTTTTTATTTGACTGTGTAAACAGATTTGGGTCCCAGGAGTTATACTTGGAGCACTTGCACACACACACACACACACACACACACACACACACACACACACACACACACACACACACACACACACACACACACACCATCTGTCAAATGGCCAGTCCTATCTGTTATCAGCATGTCTTGGCCCGTCATACCTGCCTGTCATCTGCAGCCTGTGTCCCAGAATACTGGCAGATAAGCCTGAGTTGTGTGTGTGTGTGTGTTGTGTGTGTGTGTGTGTGTGTGTGTGTGTGTGTGTGTGTGTGTGTTTGTGTGTGTGTGTTTGTACGTGTGTATGCGTGTGTCAGGCATCAGGTTGGACATTTTGGATCTCGCACACATCCCCTTTTAAGGGGGCTCCCACAATCGCCTGGGTTAATCTCAGCCCCTGATTTGGCAGCCGGCCACTCAGTAGAGCACTGAGACAGTTTTTGAGAGGCTCTATGTCACGATCATATGTTGCTGTAAACACTGTTTCTCAGAGCAGGATGCAAACGTGACCACACACACACACACACACATATACATGTAAGAACAATGACACACTGTAGAAACAGTCGTAGCCGTGAGATAAGACGCTCACCATCACACAACATCAATTCAGTGGAGAACTGAGCATGAAATAAGACCTGACAGTTCACACAGCTACTTGTTACAGGGCAAGATGAAGACTCTGGAGTCAGTTTTAAACAAGCCGACAGTGTTTATTATTATGAGTCATACACATTACTGAGGTCAATGATATGATCCTGACCTAGTCCTTGGACCTGAAGGTGTTTTTTCCTGTGTCAGCATCTGAGGAACAGCTGAGATTCGGCAAATTACACACAAGTAAAGGATTTGTTTACATTCATTGAGTTGTTCTTTGATATTTGAACGTGGGATATTTGAGTGACCGTTGAGAAAGATGAGTGCAGATGTGGAAAGTGAGATTTGAGATGAGAAGGGAGGATGTCTCCAAACATGAGGGATTTCTGCTTCTTTTTCTGTGTTGGTGTCTCACTGGATCTGTGAATACATTTACATTACAGTTTTATCTCTCATGTTCATATCAGCCCACACTTAATCTTGCTCTTTCTTTGTAACTGTCGGCCCCATATCTCAAACGTCAATAACATTTGGAAAAAATTGGACGATAATTTACATCACTGAGAAACTCTGCTTGCCTCAAGTCTGAATGAGAAAGTGCCTGGCAGGGAAAGGGTCATGAACATTATCTCGACCTTTCTAATCTCAAGTCTGAAATGTGAAAGGATCCAGGAATCTCTGTAGGAATGTTTAGTGTCCTTGCTGCTGAGCTAGTCCCTACTCTAGTCTGAGTGGGGGGCTTGGGAACTCTTGGGTTGGAGTTTGAGATACTGAATGTTGCTGTTGGGTCAGTGATAATCCTTGTAGTAGCTTCAACTTGTGTAAAAACATTTATTTACTCAGAGAGCGCCCTTATTTTCTTCCATTCATCGGACTTACTCAACAATAAAAACTTGGAGTCAAAAAAGCACTTTCAGTTTTTAAATCCATCTTTGGTCTAATTAGGGGTAATTTCCTTCTTAGTTCAGGAACTGGGACAATTTGGTCAGAGTATCCATCTGCCACTGAGTGTGTGACATTATCTCCCAGTGTAAGATAATGGTAAATAAACAACCACCATCTACCATGACATGTTATGGCTGTTTTGTTTGTCTTCCTTACTGATTCACCTGTATAATGTATATTGCTGGCTGCTGTGGCTCAGGCAGTACAGTGGGTCGTCCACAATCCAGAAGATTCAATGACAGTTCCCCCATTTTGCATGCTGCAGTATCCTCGTCCAGATACTGAACCGCAAATTGTCCCAAATGTCTGTTCTGATAGTGTGACAGAGAAAGTGCTGCACATATGTGGTTACATGTGTATGAATGTGAATGTGTGAACTCTACTGTCAAGCATGGTGACTGTTAATAAAGACTAGAAAAGCTCTATACAAACACAGACCTTTTACCAGAAGGAAATCATTTCATTTTCAGTAGGTTTCATGTCGTATCAATGGGTAAATATCAGGTCTGTCCAAACCAAGCAAGGATAATTGTGTGTCTATAGACAAGCTGTAATGTGTACACGTGCGCGCACACACACACACACACACACACACACACACACACACACACACACACACACACACACACACACACACAGAGGAGGGGACTGAAGACACAGTGCTTGGAGGTGGGTGGCACTCCTCAGCGACTCAGTAATAAAAGTCGAGCGTGATTTGAAAAGGGCCTATTGTGGCTTCATTCTGTTTTTCCACGAGGGTAGCATTCCTTCCAAATTGGACAAAAGAATTTTAATGGGGCGGCTAATGGACTGTGATTAGATAGGAGGAGAGGGAGAGAAAGAGAGAGAGTGAGGAATAGATAGGCCTTGTTGGGAGTGGGCAAGATGGGGGTCTAAGAGTTGCGTTGTGGGGGGGTAGTTTCATCCATGCAGAGAGAGGGGGCGATGGGCCAGGAGATTACTCCATTTACCTGCAACCTTTGAGGGGGAACTGGAGAGGAGGACAGGAGGGTTTATTGCGTAGGTCAGGTTGCAAGGGGGGACACAGGGGACTCCTCTCCAAAGGTATATCTGAACCTATGGTGGAGGGGTAGAGAGAAGCCCACCTGCTTTTAGCTGTAAGTGGATTCAGTGTGGTTGAAGTGGCTTAATGCAGGGCTTACTCACTGCAGGACTGTGCACTGGGCTTTCTACTTTAAAAATAGGACTGGGCCAACATCCCCCTCTTTTAGAATAGAGTGTAGATTTTGGAATGGTGCTATGTGATGTTACTGAAGTGTTGTGAAAATGTTGCTACATCCATCTGTTATTGTGTTGGTATGTCATCTTAGACGTGCACTGTATAGTGCAGGTTTGTTCTTTATGTTGTGTAGAATTTGCAACATTTTGCAACAGTGTCAAATGTTGAATGAACTTTCAACTATTTATATTGATATTGCCTCTTTTGTGAAGGAGGAAATGGCTTTTATTTTTTCTCTCAAATTGTAGTACTTCATTCTCACCATTTACTTTGACATTTACTAACACCTTACATCTTGAAATTAATGTGAAACAATTTTCAGTGGAAAACTGAGAACATCAAATGTCAACTCTATGTAGAACTAAAGGAACTATTTAAAACCATTGCAAAAGTGTGTTATGGTCCCTCAGCGATATCAGCAGTCAAATGATTTGTAAATGCAGTGCACAGTGACTGGTCACATGAGAAAGGTTGTGGGGTCAGGGCGGAGATGTGTCTTTATCATCCACCCGTCTGAGCTGAGACAAACAGGAGCCGGTCAATGATTGTCCGACTACTGTTGACTTTTTATCCACTGAACAAAAGTGTGGAGGGTGCCCGAGCTCAGATTACATTGTGATCATGATACTTCGTTATTGTGCCATTTTATTTGGTCAAAGTCAGAAATGCATTACTTTTTTTTTTACTTATTTTGTATAATTTTTTATGACAGCGATAGTTATTTTGAGGTTCTATTTTTAATTTTATCCAAAAATATACTGATATGATCATCTAGGTCCCTACAAGTGTTATCATGCTCTCACTGTAATTAGCTTTGCACGCCGCATTAAGTTGTTTGTGTACTTTTCTTCCTCAGGTTCAACCTCTCAGGCTCCAGAGAGACACTGATTGGCGGAGGTTATATCAGGTTGCAGCCCTGAGGAGAATACCTGCAAGAGGTGAAACATTGGACAGCAGACATAGAAGACAGACAGAAGCTAATATATCATTGATATCATTCTAAATCGGGTCTCTATTAAAAGTACAGTATGTAACTTGGGCTACAAGGGACAATAAGAAAATACCTAGTTTGTTGACGTAGTGAAGCAGGTCAGATAAAAATCTATTTGATGCGACTGAGGCAATAATCGGTTCACGGATGAGCTAATGTATTACAGCTTTATTCACGCTACGCAACAAACAGCAATGAATTATCGTGATCCATTATGAGTGACTAATATAAACCGTGGAGGGGGAAAACAACCAACTAGCTAAATGGTAAACAGTAAGACGTAATTAAAATGCGACCAAAATGAAACGTCCTGTTACCTTAAATGAAATTGTGGATAATGTAAGCACACAAGTCAATGCAATATAAAACAGAGGTTGTGTTGTTTGAGAAATTTGAATAAAGAATTGTCACATAATATATCTTTAACAGTGCAACAATAATGCCTTTACTTACTTTTGCAATTGCTTATACTTTGGAAAGCCTTATAAGCCCTATAATATGATAGGACATGTAAAAAAAAACTGCATATAGTCTATTTGCATTTTTTTATAGAAACTCTTTGACTGGGATGAAACCAGCCCCCATACAGACTCTGTTCACACAGTATGATCATTTTACCTGATTAAAACATTGTAAGTTTGTCAGTGTGTGGGTGGGAAACTTTTTCAAATAGTGGAGATCATCTGGAAATAAAACCTTTATCTACAAACCTTCTCTTTAATTCTCAAAGCCAATCCTACCTGGTATAGTGAGGAGCACCTCTTCAGAATGAATTCTTTTCTTTCAATAACAAAAACCCATTTCTATTCCAAATGTGTGGATCTCTCCTCTATGATCTCCATCATCACGTCGCGTCTGTCTCTCTTCCTCCCACTAGACTAAAATCTCCTCTGTATTCACACTGCACAAGCAAACCCATATACACACACTCTACTCTTACCTGCATCCCTATGCAGATAAACCACAGACACACGCTCGAAACACACACCTACATACATACTGCCATTCTTTTCCAAATTGGATAGAGACACTGCTATGGGATATTTACATAAGTAATAACAGGCAGCTGCTCCGAGGCCCAGCAGCTCCTATCTCCCAGCACAGGATGGGTAATTGCTATTTTGGCACTGAGGTGCTACCTGTGTGTGTGTGTGTGTTTGACTATGTGTACGTGCGCTAGGATGGAGGATCTGAACAAGAGTCCGACAAAGAGTGTTTATTTGCGATTGGTAAGTGCATGTGTGTGAGTGTACATGTTTGGATCCTGACAGAATAAATGTCTTCTTCCTCCTCTCCTCTCTTTATTTGCAGCACATGTCTCAGTGGCTGTTTATGTTCTTTTGGGTCCAGTGGGAGACAGCCGGCTGCGTCTGTAGCTCACAGCTCCTCAGCTTGGTATTTGGTGTTGGGCTGGCGTTGTTTGTTATCAGCACATATTCTCCCACTGTGCAAGTGTGTGGTTGTGTGTTTTAGATAGTTGGTGTGAGTGTATTTTGCCGCCTCCCAATCTGTGTGTGGTTGTTTGTGTGTGTGTGTGTGTGTGTGTGTCTGTCTGTAGTTATGAGAGAAAAATTTGGTTCAATCATCTAGGAACAAATTCAAATGGCTGGCTAAATTAAGTTTAAGTTTAGATTTGGGTTAGCCATTACGTTGGGATGGTTAAGGTTAGGGTAAGGGACTAGGGAGTGTATAATGCCGATGAGTGTCCTTTCAACTCTCTCTCTCTCTCTCTCTCGTTGCTTTCTCCTGTCGAGAGAGAGAGAGAGAGAGAGAGAGAGAGAGAGAGAGAGTTTGACTATGCTTATATGAAGCAAATATGTGGGCAGCTGTCAGTTGTTCTGGACGACTATCTGTGAATATGTTGATTTTAAATGACTTTGCATGTATTCCTGACTGCAGACTGTGTGTGTGTGCTGCATGTTTATTCTCTTACCCAGCGTCATTGTGACCATATATATGAACACAATGTGAGGTTAAGACTCGAGTCATGGGCTGGCGGGAAAAACGAAAAGCCATGTTAATGCAGCTAATGAAAGTTCTCCACGTGAATGGCAAGTCAAACTGTGTGTTGCGTGAATGCTCGTGTGTGCTTACATGTCTGTAATCATCAGCTCGACATCTCGACAGCTCTCTCCTCCTCCGTGCGACTCAATAATCCTTGTTGCTGTCACCGTGAAGCAGCGGGACGCCATAGCAACCAGTCCAGGTGATTACCATGCCCGGCCCAGCCTCACCCACCTCCACCATTAACACCCGCGGTGCAAACACAGCCCGTCCTCAGGAGGAGAGGGGGTGAGAAGGAGAGGGAGAGAATCTGGTCACAACAAAATAGTTCACCTCTGCATCTCTGTAAGATTAGGCCCCTGCATCGTGTGCGTTTATTGTGTCTGATTGTCAGACAGCAGCGATTGTGTGGCTCTCACTGGTGAGAATAGAAAGTGAACAGTGTTCAGTCGGACATACTTTGCAGCCTCTCTGAGTCTGAATCACTTTGGAGTAAACCACCAGAGAAAATTCCACTTGGCTAAGGTGTTGTATTATGCACTCACACTGTGTGTCAGCCGCTGTTGTTGTTACTTTCATCTGAATTACATGATGCATACAGAGCAGACAGCAAATACATTGTATTCACATGATGCTGAGGAGCTATAAAAAAGCACCTTACAGTGAAATACAGCATATTTATGAGTTAATCATGAGCACAGGGGCAAATGTTAATCCATCGGATCACAACACAGTCAGGAGGGTGTGAACTTGTCTTTCTAGTTTTTTTTTTTACTTCACACAGCGTATCTGGAGCATATGAGTCAAATCAAGTTCATACTATATGTATACGAAATGATTTATTCCCTTCCACAATTCCAGGGGTTTTAGACAAGCCATGCAAGTTCTCCAATTACATCTGTGACTGTTGACAAGTATAGATTTCACCATCCCGGTTAAAGACAGATCCAGTTTGTCTTGGGAGGAGAGATGCAGCAGAATCTCTAGATAGTGATTCAAGCTCAACTCAGGTTATTTACTGATACTGTTCACACATCCCAAATCTACAACTGTATATTTACTGCTTGAAACTCTTTGGGAGACCAGCATTGCTTTAAAACAGATTGAGTGGTCAACCATGACTGGCTCTGTCAGAGCACACTTAACACCTGACCACCTCAGTGCTATTAAACCAGAAACACCACATCATCACCCTATTTTTATACAGTTGATTGGTTACACTGCTATGCTAATAATGCTTGTAATGCTAACTAGCTGCTAGCCACCATGCAGGCCCACCGAGTGTGTTCTGCTGCCAGCGCTGCAAGATTGAGCTCAACCCAAAGTTTATGTCACACTCAGACTCAGACAGTGACAGGAGCATCAGCCTGAAGATTAGATAACATGGATCCATTTTACCCGTCTAGATCCCAGGTAATGAGATTTTGTTATTCGGTGGCTCCTCTGTTCGCGGTGTGACGTTATTTAGCTGTTTTATTGGATTCGTGTTGAGGGGCCACTTATGCCGGGCTTCAGAACATCCATAGACTGTTTGCATAACGCTAAGGTAACAAAGAGGGGGGAGGTGTAGACAATGAATAATTTCTTTGAAAGACTGTTGTACTTGCGACAGTGACTGTGATATAACCTTTAACACACTTCATCCAATCAGAGACCCTAAAGAATCAGCTGGCATCATTCACAGTTATGGTTCTGCTGAAATTTTATATATAAAATCAGAATAAGAAACCGGGAATGTTGTTCCCTGTAAAAAGATGTCCAGAGACTTACCAGGTGAACGGAGAAATATCAGCAAGTAAGTGGTCATGCTGATTATGTTTCTAAATCTCAACGGAAACAGAAGTGAAAAGAAACAAAAGATTTTCCAACATCTCAGGGTGCAAATGAGACCACAGGATTCGAGAGCGTTTGGATATAAGGGGCTGTGCTGTTGTTGATTTGCTGTAAACAAGGGTTTCCTGCTGCGACCTTCATACACAAAAGGTCAACTTTGGAAAATGTCCAGACCCAATTTTTCGGACATATATATATATATATATATCATATCTGAAGCTAAAATTACATTTAGTCTAACCATCCTCCCACCTGATCATCTCAGGTAGTGAATGGGCTCGCATCAACTTTCCATTCCTCAGGTGGCCACCATCTGTATTTATTTATAGTTTGCATCATTGGCATCACTCTATGTAATGGATATGCAGATATCATGTAAGTTTAAGACAGCAAACTGTTGCCATTGAACATCAGTGTGTCATTCCGTGTCCCTTGCTGTGACACTGGGTTCTTATTGGCTGTAAAACTTGATTGTTTTATGGTTGAGAACAGGAAGAGGAGGCTGCTCTTCCACTGCAAACACAGCTGAGGCTTTTTTGGCTAGCAACAATCCGTGACTGGAAGCCACTGGAAAATGTGGTGTTAGTTTAGAAAAACCACATTTTTAACACCAGTATGAACACTGGAGAGAAAGAAAGGCTGCTTACTGACCACAGTTTTATTTGTTTACTGTAATAATATTAAATTATTTTACATAGAACCTACCATTTGCACCAGTTTGTCTGAGAGTAACAGCTGAAGGGCCAAATGCTAGTTGTGTGTTTATAAACTCCCACTGCCGTCTGTCCCTTCTCTTGGTTCTCGCTCAGTTAGGAGATGACATCAAGTGGGACACATTCTTCATCATCAAATCACAAGTTGGATGGTACAGCAGAGTGTCTGTGTGCTACTGTGATGCTTGTGTCTGCATCAGCCCCTGAGTCGTAAACTACACAACTTTAACAATATCTCAGACAAAGTTGTGTACATGACATTTCTTCATGCAATTTGGCGGAAAGGAATGCTTGTTAAAGTACATAAACACATGTGTAAGTAGATATGCATACTTTGGTGCATACATTGACATTCACACGTGTATTTGTATTCGCATACAAACAGCACCGGAGCTCATAGGGTGATGTTCCTCATTGAGACGTGCATTCCTTCTATATCTCCCACATACACATGCACTTGTTGTCACTTCCCCGCCTCCTTGTCTTTCTCTCAGAATGATAATTAGGGGGTGCTCCTGAACGCCTGACACGGCACCATAAATTAAGTTACAGACACCTTGAATCATCTCCCCTGGAGTGCTTATTCCCTTCTGCGGTTGCCAAATGTCTTTTGCGTGTAATCTTTTACATCAAAATTCTAAAGCTGCCTAGAGTTGGGCCTGATTTGTTGCCTGTGTCGATGCTTTAAGCATTGAGTGACTGTGCCGCCCCAGACATCTAAATGCATACACCGACAGCAGCTTAATTCTGGCAGCCAGATGAGAGTTTTCTGGATCGTTACCCAACCCCCCAACAACCAAAAATGATGCTTTTAAAACAAAACAGTGGGATACATTTTCATGGGGTTACAAAGAGAAATATGGGAAGTTGATCAAACTTTGCTGTCTTTACGCTTCATAATGTAGGACACAGCAACT
Source organism: Pleuronectes platessa (assembly GCF_947347685.1). Classification (NCBI taxonomy): domain Eukaryota; kingdom Metazoa; phylum Chordata; class Actinopteri; order Pleuronectiformes; family Pleuronectidae; genus Pleuronectes; species Pleuronectes platessa. The sequence goes on from NC_070630.1 coordinate 23,231,055, forward strand.
TGTACATACAACTTAGTCACAGGCTAAGAAGATAGGCTTTCTTAAAAAAGTGCATTTCTGTTTCATTCTATCAGACTGAGCAGAGAAAGGCCATATGTGGCATTAGAGCGACTCTCTGTGTGAGCCAGGCCTCCTGCTGTTAGGTCTCAAACCAGTGGCATTTCTCAGAACAACAACTCAGGACTGGAAAAAGGAGGGCGGTAAACAACAGGGTAGACTCAACAAGACTCGCTTTGAATACCCTCAGGTAATTCAAAAATGGCACAAAGGGTCTCTAGTCGCTTGGTTGCTTTTCCACCACCACAGAGAAAGCTTGTGCCTGCTGGGCTCGACTGCTGGACCTGCCGTGATGCTTATCGACTAACGCGCTGCTGTCAGGGGGTAAAGAGCCGGGTGGCAGGGGCACGAATAGGTCAGATAACAGCCAGCGACATCGCGTGGGGCATGATGCTGTACGGTACACAGCTTGTAGGGAGCTGCAGAGATTTTTTAAACTTAGGACGTAAAATCATTATTTTATGTTTGAGTGGCGGTGATCCTTACCCTTTTTTTGTTGTATGTGACTGTGCCTGTCTTTATGTTCCTCTGCATCTGTAAATGAGAGCATATTTCGAGGGATTCTGTAACAGTCCAACAATAGCTTATCATCCATTACTAGGCACAGCAGGACTGTAAACTTTTTGAATGCCCCTTGGGTTGTTGAGGTCTTCTTACACACGAAAAAAATACGAAAGATAAACATTGTGTTTATCTGCTCTAAAATAAGCAACACAAGTTAGCATGAGTATTTCCTCTACACATGCGCCAAAGTGTTGCTGTGGGAACTGTTTGGTTCCTCTACAATTTTTGTAAGGTCTCGACTTCACGATGTAAATAGCCTATAGAAAGTTTATGTTGTGATTTGGCGCTATACAAATAGAGTTGAATTGAATTGAAAGTCATTCAGTAATTATATATTACAGTATTTATCTGTGTTAAGCATTGTAACATTCACAGTTAGCGTAGGAGTTAGCGTGTATCAGCCGAACCTTGCTGCCATGGATAATAGCTTGATAACTACTGCAAAGACTCTGGCTCCATCTACACAAGACGGCGGCAGTAATATCCGGGATATTTTCGCTTCCTTTCAGGATAGTTGGAGGAAGTGGAGCCACGTCGTCCATCTTGATTTACAGTCTATGATTCAAAGTGGCGTTTTATGGTTTGTTCTTGCTCTTTGATTTGGGGTTGATTGCACTCAGTCATCTCACAAAGTGTGAATCATATTAGACCTGGTATTTTAGCATTGTATCATGTTTGCATATGTAAACATTAAAAAGTCACCTGGCAACAGTCTTCAACCACCTCAAGGAAGTTTAGCGTTAGTTTAAACAGACGCTATAGGAATCTGCTGGCAACATTTACCAATAATCAGCTTGCCTTTGTTTCTGTATGGATTATAAAAACGGCATCAGTGTATTAAGAAGTCACAAAGACATTGGATTGGAATTACTGCAAAAGAAAAACTGTAACATTGTTTTGTATCTCTTAAGTACAACAGGAAACACAAGAAACAGGAAATGCCAGGAAATGTTTACTTTCAGTTGTCCTGATTTCTTAATCATGAATATTGAGCAGGTTTGTACTATATCGCTCCAGATGACAGCCTCCACAAAATGCCTTACATTTAAATGTAAATGTAAACAGAAAAGGAGAAGTAAGTGGTCGAGCGGTGGTTTGGAAGATAAACACAGACATAATACGAGTCAGACATGTTTCCTAAACATTTCCAAAGGCTGTAGTGAAGAGATAAAGAATAAACAGTGGAGGGGCATTATGAGTGTGGTAACTGTGAAATAGTTGAGAGAGAGAGAGAGAGAGAGAGAGAGAGAGAGAGAGAGAGAGAGAGAGAGAGAGAGAGAGAGAGAGAGAGAGAGAGAATACAAACAAATGCTGAAAATAGATATTCGGGATGTGGAAAGACATACATTACTAAACGACTGGAGACGCTGCAGTCGTCCTGATGAGAGATTTACAAGTTTCAAATCATCAGAAACTCACAAGATCATATGTGGACTTACATTGAGCTGTCAGATTTAACGGGAGATGAATGTGAGAGAAAACTGCCTCAGGCGATAAAGATGACGACTGTCAAACCTCAGCATGTTGGAATAACACAACACACTTGTGTTTATATCAGTGTGCATGTGTCTCTATGTGCTTGAGTCAGCGATATTTCCAGTCCAGTGGATTTTATCTCATCCCTGGCCTTCTGGTTCACAAGCGTCTCTCCTGCTGCTCTTTTGATCTCCTCTTCCCATTCTGCTCTGTTCTCCCCTGACTCCCACTCGCTCCGACCTCCAGGGACGGTCTTCCTGACTGCGGCCCGGTGAACACTGCGTGAGGCTGGGGATCCGAGGGCGGTGGGCAGAGCTCATAGCCTGGAGGGTCACAGGCCAGCAGGAGGGAGGTTAGGGGCTTTAGTTGAAACAATGGTCCGAACTGTAGTCACGGAGGTGGGAGAAAAATACAATGTGAGTGGGGGGTTGGAAGTTTCTGCTTTGTTGAAAATAAATGTGTGGTGCACTTCCTGAAGAGATGTAGATGATTGAGCGAGGTTGCTGTGACAACTGGTAGCCCATAATTTGTCTTTTGAATTGACAACTTTTGTCTTGTTGGTCCTAACACAGGCGAGAAAACACAAGTCAAAAGTATCAGCCCTCATTTACAGAATATATAAGTGTATAGCAGGTGTGGTTAACCTGCTTGGGGTAATTATAAATCATTATAAATCAAGTAAAATCACATTCTTTCTGAAATTGTGGACATACAAAGACAGTAGCGGTAACTTAAGAAAATAATCTTTCAAATAGGCTAAATCCAGTTAGGGGAAAACACTATAATGTTCATGATTGAACTCATGGCAAATATATATATATATTAGAGTCCAATCTTACAGATCATATATTTCTGTAACATACGTCTAAATAATATATAAAGTCACAAAATCTCAGTTTACAAGCATGTCACCACTTATGTTCCTATGACACCCCATGTGGTACAATGGGCCTGGATGCAAATACAGCTTCTTGAATACTCTGACTCTGCATGTCAACAACCTCATGTACGTATATGCATTAGAAAAACACAAATACCCGCACATTCTGAACACTCACATGACAATTGGCAATAATAACTAGTGTATCATGAGTGACGCTGTGCAGGAGAACTGGTCCTCCTGTGGGAGTATGACTGCTAATAAAGGTGGATGAGCTTATGAGACTGTCATGGGAAAAGTATTTCATTTATCTTCTACCCACTGCAGCCCAACATGACACGACATGATTCCTACTCCCTGCGTACACTGAAAGTTAAAAGACTCCTCCGGGGAAACATGAGCGGGGAAGTTTAATTTAATTATTATAGTTTATTTTCCCTGTCAACTTTTTCTTAAAAAAATGGAAAATAATTCGACAATGGTTTCATTTATGATTTCAAAGACTGACACCATAACTGATATTCAGAATTTCGACATAGCAGATCGTGGCCAAACACATACGTGAGCAAATCAGTCGACAACACAAGTTTGTGGTGGTTAATTTGAGTGAGTTTGTGTGTGTGTGCGTCTCTGATCAAGCAAAGGGTTTGGAGTCGGTGTGCATGATTGGCACACAATGCAGATGTGTGGGCAGCAGATGCCATCTGGAGAAAGCGGAGTGGGCTGGTGGAGGGAGGAAAGGAGCGGGGGGGGGGGGGGATCCCACCAACCCCCCACACCCACCCAGAAAAACAAGGCTGCTGGTTTGACAGGAAAATAAAAGAAATGATGGGAGTGTAATCAATCAAAAACACTGTGACACAAATAAAGACGCTAGAAGAACAACACGCCCACTCGCACTCCATCTTGACCACCATCACGCATGGTCCCGTCTTTGTTGGGCCCTGAATACTTTGCCGCCATTGGTCGAGGACGATCAAAAGCGTCCCTCCAGGTCTCTCTCCGACTTTTTAAGGTTGCCAAGCTTGTCGCCAGGGGAAAAGTGCCTTTCATCTGGGGATGTAGTTTTGGACAATCAATGTTTGGGGGTAAATTGGCCAATTTCATTGGAGCACCAGATGCTTTGTCTGCTTCATTACGCCAGTTGAAATGCTTTGCATCTTTAACCCCACAATGGCACAGTGTTGTGTCCCAGGACCCTCATAAACTCATAAACACACCTCTCCATCGCTTCCAAATCAGCCTCATTCACTGATTTCCTTCAGCAATCCAAGATCCGGAATCCGCTGCTTCCCTCCTCAACCAGTTATACATAAACACACTGTACTCTCTCTTTCTTTGAGTGGCATCTGTGAGGGGAAAATAAAGCCACAATATGTGTGTTGAAGCATTTGAGACAAAGGCAGGTCTATTCAAAGTGAGATCACCCCAATGAGAAAACTCTGAGATGTTTCCTTGTATGGGCAAAAATAAATATATATTGTAACAAAGTCTTGGAAGCCTGAGGTTGGTGTGACATCTACAACAAGGTATGGGAACTGCCAGACTGCCAAAAGCTGATGCTAGAGGCAACAGATAGGTTTCAACACAGAGGCACATGCATGCAGAGCATGTACGATGCTGTAATGACATGACAGAAAAACACATTCAGACGCCAGAGTGAACCAGAGTGAAAAGAGTTGCTTTAGTTAAAAATGCATGTAGCTTCATTTGAAGGTTGCATGATTTCACATCATGATATCTAGACATTTCTTAGATTTGGGGGATTTTTCTACCTTCAGGATGGATCAGAAGTCCCACAGCTGATAAGGATGCAGCGACTTTCCCAAGGACACTTTAGCACCGTGTATGTTTTCCCGTTGAATCCCTGTCTTTAATCTGAAAAATGCAGCAAAGGCAGACACAATATTATGAAGGTGCTGTTTTATGGATGTGGAAACCTATCTGTAGGCAACGGCTGCAGTGTGCGGCGATGCAGAACACCCTAACCTGCCCACTCAGTGACAATCTCCACTGCAGATTAGGCAAAGGGGGCTGCCGGCCACTGCGATGGGCAAATCTCATGGGAGCTGTTGAAGACCTGTGTGGGAGGACATACAAAGAGCGAGAGCACCCTGTGGGCAAAACCCCAAACCTGCACACAGCTGGTCTTTCTCAAACATGAACAATGGGACCTTTGTTTAAAAGAAAAGTCCAGAAGAACCTCCATTCCTGTGCACCGCTCACCTCTGGAGCTCCATACACCACCTCTGCTCTCCACTTCACCTACACATGGGTGAGGGGGCAGATTTCACCATAAACACCTGTAAAGCCTTGATAACATTAGAATAATAGCGTAGAGAGTGTAGTCCAGCTCAAGCTAAAAAAAAACGATATTGTCAATCTCACAAAGTGCAATAGCTTGTAGTGTTATGCAGGTCATGCTCATGCTTGTTCCCTGATCCAATTGTGGAGGCAGAACAGGCGTCAATATATCCGCTAGGTGGCGACCTTAGTCTGATGCGGCTCACCTTGGACAGCGCTGCGCTCGACTGGAGCCAGACTTGCATGCAGGATCAGCACAGTGTGACTGCTGAGGAGCGCAGAGGACGAGCACTGACGCACTGCATTTGATGCATATTCATATGTAGTTGAGGGGCAGGTTCTGTGTCTCATTTAAAGTTAGTAAGCAGGCGTTGTTTAGTGCGCTCTGGGCTGTATGGAATAAAGGCGCACAAATAGACACACGCGCACACACACATTGAGCCATACGTTGGCACTGTGGACTATAACACATGGCATTTTCACCCGCTGTTTATTATTAATATGTCAATCGATGACTCAGGCCCAGAGTGAGTTTCTCCTTTGGACCTGCGAGCCAAAGAAGTGTCACTCCACACAAGCCCATCCTCGTCCTTTCTCTGGCTAGATGACCAAAGAGTGAGTTGTGCAGGATGGTGGCTGTGTGTGTGTGTGTGTGTGTGTGTGAGGGAGGGGGGGGGGGGGGTTAATGATTATTTCCCCCCCTCTGTCCACTGCGTTTCCTATATGGTTTGACGGGCTCCGCGTCAGAGCGCACAGACTCAATCAGTAGACCCGCCTCCTGGCTGTGGTGCGCTCGGTGCGTCTCTCTCTCCCCTTGTCCGCTTCAAACCCATATTCCACAGGGAAAGAGAAAGAGAGAGAGAGGGAGTGAGAGAGAGAGTAGGAGCTGGGAGAAGAGCAACGAAACAAAAAGAGGAGAGAAAAACGGAGCAGCGACACAAATGGCACTCATGGCAGGGATTTTGTTCACGGCCACCTTTCTTGTTTTTGGGATATCAACATTTGTTTCGCCGGCTCGGATATATCCCCCGAATGAAGGTAAGGACACGGGGAGAAAACAACAACTGCCGCGGACTTGTCTCTTTGCCCCGCGTGTGCATGCGTCTCTGCGCCGTCCTCTGTGGCCGCGATGGAAAGCACCGGCAGTCACCTTTTACGCAGCGTCTTTTATGTCCTGTGAACGGGACTGGGACAAGAGTTGTCTCGGGCATGGATCGTCCCAGCTGCCCGAGAGGACGGGCTGGGAGCAGGGATATACTTGTAGCCCCGATCTCTGTTAGGAGAGAAGGTCAAGCCGATGTGTGTCCGGAGAGAAGTGGCATCACCACAAACAGACCTATAGAAGAGATAGGAATCATTCTCAGTTTTACAGCAGTGATCGCTGCTGTGGTCACGTTGAGTTTTGATGGAAAATTATTTTGGAGATTAAAGGAAAATCAATTCTAAAAGTTCAATTGTGCCACATGACGCACTACATACAATCCATAATAAAGCATATAATGGTGGTTGTTAAATGATCTTCGGATGTGCACAGAGTTTATTAAAAAAATCATGTTTAAATTGAACATGTGTCCCCAAAACAAGACGCTCAGAAGCTCTCAGCACTCGATCGTCCTGCCCGCGGTCCCGGAGCGCAGTTTTAAAATGTTACATCCAATACACAACACATAGACCTTTATATTACATTTATTTATTTTACCGCAAATATAAAAAAAGATTTACATTTGATTTGATTATAAACACTGGTCTGACGCACGAAGTATCCTCTGCGCTTCTGTGTCTGTCCTGTTCGGCAAAGCTGTTGAACACAAGTCCACGACAATGCATCACACTCTGACTGTTATTTCAATATGAAGCAAGGGTTTGACATTAAGAATGGATCAGTCTTTTGTATACAGGAGAATTACATCGATGGGGATTTATTGATTATACTGAGGTGTCCAGTAACCAAACAGAATTCAGAACAACCCTAAAAATGTATATAAACGTGCTCAATCCATGTCTCTATATGATTGAATTACTGCTTTGCAATTTTAATTTTTTATTTAGTTGTGTATAGGTAGATAGTCCGTCTGTGTCAGGAGCAATTTATATGGTTCTTGTTGAAGTTTACGCACACGGCTCCTCTATCTGACTCCGATCACAGCAGACAGGCTTAAAGCTGCCTCTGAGCGAACTGGAAAATCATTATTTTACACACACTTGGGAAATGCATTCGGCATTTGTAGCACAAATCTTTTTCTCAACGAAAATCAATCGAAGCGACACATGTAAAGCCAGACAGAGGATTACTTTACACACAAAGTAACATTTACAAGTGAGTCATTTGTAAGAAACACTGTGCTACAGTTTTATATTGTTTTATAATGTCTGTGGTCTGACATTCATCATATTTTTTATACCTGATGAATCATTTTAGCAATTACCTATATCAACACGTTTTCCTTCCTCAGCCTGTGAGATCATAGTGGATTATAAATGTTTTGTGGAGAAACTGAGACTGCATAACGCTCACCTCTCCCATTCTTGTTTTCCAGTCACGTTATTGGACTCCAGATCGGTACAGGGGGAGCTGGGATGGGTCGCCAACCCGACAGAAGGAGGGGTGAGTAGGCTACTGCAAAGAAATGTCCCCCTTGTTAGGAACGCATGATCCCTTATTGAGCAAAAATGGAGAGATAATATGCTTTATTGGCAGGAGCCCTTGAGTGGACCACCAGTTAGATTCCGAAACTCCTTTGATAAGACGTTTGTCCCGGGAAGGCCTTTTCGGGAATACCTCTGTCCATGATTTATTGTGCAGCTGTCTGCACTGTAGGGATATTAGACTCAGGGTGAGGTCCAGGCAAAATTTCCAGTATCATACACTGAAGTATGGATAAATCAGACTTTGCTGTTTTGTTGTAGACCTCCTGGATCACTCCAGGGCCCCATGGGGTCCCCGGAATTCACTTTGAGAGCCACAAGGTCTATAGGCACCCGTCTCTCCCCCTTTTCTCCTCGATCCCCTCTCTCTAACCACTCTGTAATGGTCAGATGCTGGAGCCGATACTGCAGCGGGCGTCAGGTTTCCTGAATAGACGGTGGATTGAATCGGTCTTTGTGGAGAAACTTTATATCCCTTTCCACCATTGAGTCGTAGAGAGGGGGAGAGGAGGGGAGAGGGGAACTTGGCAGCTGACAGAGGGTCCTCTGGAATGGATGAATAAGGGGGAAAGTGTAGTGGGGTCCGGCTCTTGCCGCAGGACGACTGGGTCAGGCTATAAAGCAACGTGGAATCGGGTCGACCCAATGTGTGATCTCAGTCTAATTGGGATATCCACGGTGTCTCTTAGTGGGGAGAGAATTGGGACTGCAGGTAGGCTGCAGTGAACCTGATGTGCCACTGACTTTAGCTTGTTACAGAGAGGTGAGGACCATGCAATACCTTTTACCAGGGCTAAAACTGAGGGTTTAAAAAGGGCCCAAAAGTTACCTAAATTTAGAAATGCCCATGGAATCAAGCTCAAACTTTTTCTGAAAATCACTACAAATTTGCATCAGTAATGTCAACTAATCAATATGAATCCTGGGGAACAAAATTTCACCTCTTGCACATGTTGCCGACTCTGCTACACAAAGCTTTTCTTAATCAACGTGGCTGCCGCTGAGCTCAGGTCCTCCCCTTGGCCATTTTGTCACAAACAAGTGATTGACAGGGTCCCGGCTGCCCCCGTCAAGCCCACATTCACCCCCTCATTACGACCAATTGGCCTTATTCTTCCTCTTCCCTGCTATCAGGGGAAGGTGCAGCCTTATCGCAGCACCGCTTGATTTCCACAACAAAAGGGGGGCTCTAGGAGGAGAGCAGAGTGAGATGGAGCAGCGGGAATGATAGACATTTTCTCAAATCATACAGCTGCAGCTATGTTTAGCATTATCCCACCCTTCTCTGGGGAAATAAAGCTTTAAGCCAGATTGTTTACGATAAGGCCTCAAATCAAATCTGGCAGCATAACCTACATCTTCCACTGCCTCGTTGTTATTATTTTTTTGTTCAGTGTCTGGATGGTTAAGGCTACGGCAGCCAAAGGCCTGTCTGCTCCGTTTACAGCCCAGCTCACTCAAAGACTCTATTTAAAACACACTGAAAAACTTGAGGGAACACAACGCTTTGAGCCTCTTAATACATCTTCACAGTGCTCTGTCGAGAGGGGAACTTTTATCACAAGTAAAACAAACATGGCTCTCGGCAAAAATAAGACAGGCCTCGTTGGATAACGTAATCCATGTGCCCCACGTCAGCGTCTCCCTCTCGCTCCCTACACGTTCTAACTCATAACAGCGGTGAACATTTGCGCTGTCTCCCTGCCCCCATCATGTATGGAGATGTAAAGCAGGCACATATTAGATCATTAGCATTGGTTCAGAGAGACGTTTACTTTTTACATTCACACAACCCCCTCTTTTCTTATATACTCCTGATACCCTGAGCCATCCAGGTCTGTGCGTGTGTGTGGGTATACAGGATTTTGTTTACCTAACTTTAGGCATTTCTTATGCATAGAGCTTATAGAAAATGTAATTTCTCTCACTAAGGGAAAAACCATGAATATTAACATCTTTATGAATCTATTTCAGGGTTTAACAGGTCTATTAGGTGCCATGCATTACGTTTGGCCCTCAATTTATCGCTCTGGCGAGACTCAAACACTGACTTATCTTTCCTGCAGGTTGTTTTGCACAGTATCTCTCATTCTTTGTATAGACTTGCTCTCAGTCATGTGTAATACTTACAAAGTCCATTTTGATCAGGAGAGCCTTTAGTTCTGATATTCTTCTGATGTTCTTTTCCTTTAACAGCACTTTCTTCCACAGTTTTGGTATTGTAATTTAAGTATGATTTAAGATGTTTATGTCCTTGTAACATTTTAATGTTCTGGCCTTTCCCCAGTGGGAGGAAGTGAGTATTATGGACGAGAAGAACATTCCCATACGGACGTACCAGGTGTGTAACGTCATGGAGCCAAACCAGAACAACTGGCTCCGCACTGACTGGATCCCCCGTGGTGGTGCTCAACGAGTCTACATTGAGATCAAGTTCACCCTCCGAGACTGCAACAGCCTCCCAGGGGTCATGGGAACCTGCAAGGAAACCTTCAACCTTTACTACTATGAGTCCAACAATGACAAAGAGCGCTACATCCGTGAGAACCAGTTTGGAAAGATCGATACCATTGCTGCGGACGAGAGCTTCACTCAGGTGGACATTGGTGATCGCATCATGAAACTGAACACCGAGGTACGAGATGTTGGCACCTTGACCCGCAAGGGCTTCTATTTGGCCTTCCAGGATGTTGGAGCATGCATCGCTCTTGTGTCTGTCAGGGTCTTCTACAAGAAATGTCCTTTAGCAGTGCGCAACTTGGCCCAGTTTCCTGATACCATCACTGGAGCCGATACCTCCTCACTTGTGGAAGTTCGCGGCTCATGCATGGATAATTCAGAGGAGAAGGAGGTCCCCAAGATGTACTGCGGGGCTGACGGAGAGTGGTTGGTCCCCATTGGGAATTGCCTGTGCAACCCTGGATATGAGGTGCGCAATGCAGAATGTCTAGGTAAGGAAATGACATTTGTCTGGATTTTCTGGGGCTGATTGGCTGTTTTGTACCACTTTGCTTTTTGTGGAACACCGCCTCTCTGCACTGTATCCTACCTTTTCTTCACTCCTACCCTTCCTCTTGCTCTATCTCCCTATTAATGACTGTTTGATTCTCTTTGTCCTCTCGACTCACCTACCTCTTGCGCTGTTGGATAATTTTCCTTTGCACTCTCCCGTTTTCTACAGCCAGTGTCTGGTTGGATGATAGGAGCAATGATGATTGTAAATGGAGTAATTAGTGGGTCCACTGGGAGGTGTTGTGCAGTGGGGTGCATCCCAGGAGAATTGGTGACACCGGGAGGCGAGAGTCGAGCTCCAACCGGTTCACACTACTGCCTTGTCTTTCACCCCCACCTGCTCTTTCTCTTATTCCCAGTGGAGCCTGAAGCTGGGAAAATGAGATAGACAGCTATATAGGAGAGAAAGAGTTTATCATTCCAAGCAGGTATGACAAGAGTGAAAATACACAGCTGTGAGATGGAGTTGGAATGGTGTTATTTGGTAGGGGGGAATGGCCCTTCGTGGACGATTATTCTAGTCTCAGCTCGCTGTGATCCTATACAGGGCTGCTTGATGAGGTTTTAAGGTCAGTGAGCAGTGCCTCTGACAGGGGCCTCAGTATGTTGGTGAGCTCAAATCATAGCCTTGAAATGTCTACAAAACCAGCCAATAGATCTTTCGAAACTTCTGCTTTTACAGGTTTTTGTAGCTCAGGCTGTCATTATCATTGGCACTTTGATAGGCTCCACTAAGTTAACCGGATGATTTCATTACTCATCGTATCAGTTTATGCTATGCAGCATTGTATTGTGGATTGCATCCAGTAGTCTCCAGCAGCTGTTTTGTGGATCACATGCAGCATTTTGCCACTCCAGGGCGCAGTTGTCAGCTGGCCAGACGAGTGAATGCTAATTCGGCCACGATTGGTTTACAGCAACCTCCACCCGCCACCTTTACACCAGAAAGAAGCAGTGGGCCACAGCAGTGAGGGGTCAGAGGCTGGGCACGGGTGATTAACAGTGGGATGGACCACTACACTTCTCCTTATTTACAAGGGAGCCTTTATCTTGGAGGACTAATTGCATGACAAACAGGTCTGGTGATTTAAGGGCACTACTGGCTGCTTGGGGGTGGTGGGAGGGAAAAGGGGTACAAGCAGTCAAAGATGGGTTTGGGTGCATGTGTATTTGTTCCGAAAGAAAAAGAGTGTTATTTAAGCATTATAAACTCTTGTTGTCCATCTTCGCTGTCGCTTTGCTCAGATGGCTGCGGCCGGGTTTCGGTCCTCGGGGGGCAGCTTCAAAGAAGCAGAGTAAAATGAAGGGGTGATTGAAGGAGACCAGACGGTAGTTAGTTACAGAGTTTGGGTAAATCTCCCAGGATTGGCTATCTTTCATGCTGTTTACTATAATAACCTCTCATTTCAACCCTGATCTCATACTGTATATCACAACTTTAATTTGCCTGCCACATTGAAATAGACTCCTTATCTCTCCTTTAATTCCAGTGAAGATAAATAGCTGTTACCCTGCAAAGAAGGCAATAAAGGATTTGGAACCCCTTGCTTTTATATGACTAATGCAGTCTCGTAGTGCTTGCCAGCCTCTGAGCTGGCAGAAATGCTTCTCAAGCCAATACATCCATTTAGTTCACATATCGCTGCATCTGCTTCGCTTTGTTTAACTTTGCAGTGCCAGTACATGCACTCCATTCACTTTGAGCTCCAATTACACTATTTAAAAATGTTAAACATTTCGCTTTCAGTTGTACGTAGGGTAACATGCAGTGGATGTGATGCTGCATGGCAGCCCAACGCGTTTGTGTGGGTCAGCCCCAGTAACTCAAGGGTTCAAAGGTGGTGGCCACTGTCAGTCTACAAGTGCACTGATGAGCTGGTTAATATTCCTCAGTGAGACAGGCTCCATGGGAGCCATGTTACCATGTAGACCAAGGGTTTAGACAGGAGCCAGGTTGGCAGGGAGGGAGTTTTTTTGGGGATTAATTAAAAAGTTTTAAGAATTGTATTTGAGTATTTCATCCTATGCTCACTTTAGTGTTGGGCAAATCTATTGTTTATAAGGGTTTGAACATCAGCTCTGTTTTGTGTGTGTGTGTGAGAGAGTTCCCATACTTGTGTGTCTGTTCTTGTCTTGTGTTCGTGTGGGGTTACAAGGGCACCTTGGCCCCTGTTTCCCAGCCCAGGATGAATGGGCTCTCCTCCATCATTGTTTGGGGCAGCAGCCGAGCCGACTGAGGCTGGTGATGTTTGGTGGGTTGGGGGTGGTGGTAAAAGGGGGGGGCTAGTGGGGCACATAGGAGTTGTATTCTCCACCCCTGGCAGAGGTCAGGGGTCACCCCCTTCTTCATCCATCTTACTGCTGTGTCTGACAGGGTCGCGGATCCAGGATTGATTAAGACGTCAGAGTTTTGACAGCTGTGGCTGGGGTATATGTGTGTGTGTCTGTGTGTGTCTGCGTGCTAGAGGTAGGCCAAGGGTGGCTAGGGTGTTCACACTGGACCACAGCAACAGGGGCAACCAGGGCACTTAGGGCCAAGGGGGCCCCTGATCTGAGGCAAGGGTACAATGTCTGTTTGCATTTGGGATCCCTTTGCCTGTTAACCACATCCCCCCACATGCGCAGCGGGGACAGGGTGGGGGTCAGGCTGTCCCCTCGCTGCTCATCTGGTGAGGGGGTTCCTTCTGTTCGAGGGGTGTTGCTTAGATGGTGGAAGAGAGAGGTAACTAAGCATGCCATTATGGGAAAATGATGATGACAGTTTTTTTTGCCAATGTGAGACTACATTTAGAAAGATGCTGTGCTCTGAAAGCAGTTTTACTATGACTATGATTTACTACCTTCATTCCGGATTGCCATCAACTAGAACCCGGCAATCTGGAATAAAGGCAGCTTCCTGAAAACAAACATCAAAGTAAAACTATACTTGCTTGTTTGGAGCAGTGGAAACATGCGAATGAGGAGTCTGCGTAACAGCAGTCTATTTAAAAAGGACGCTGAGTGTAAATGTTTGGTCTTCAAATCATTATTGTTGGATGAGACTGCAGAGTGGCAGTCATCTTAACAAATCTCAACACATAATTGAGTGTTTAGGACCACATTTTCTCACCTGACTCCTCTCTCTTTCTCTCCTTGTGGAGCTGGAAACTCTTATTGGTCTGAGATTAAGAGGATTTAGGGATGACGTTTCTCTCCTGCGCTTTACCCATTGTGTTGGTGTGTATGTGTGTGAGTGTGTGCATCTAGTTCTCCAATACCCCCCTCTCTCTAGTGTTAAATATGCACTTGGGACCATCATTCTAAATTCACCAAGTAATTCTATTGAGCCCGTCGGTCCCCATTGGCTTTAAATACACAGACTCAGTCACTCTCTCCCCTCTTCGTTTACCTCCTCCCTCTCTTCTGCATACACACAAATCGACCATTTGTGTGTCTCTTCTTCTTGGTCGGCTCAGTTGCTTGTTGTTTTTTTTGGTCCCCCTGTCTCTTCAAATTACCTGTTGCTCCCTATGAGCTTTCTTCTCTTGTCCAATGTCTCGTTTTCCTTTTTGTCTGCCTCCCTTTTTGTCGCTGAGTTTCTGTTAACAATTTTCACCCCTTCACAGTCCCTCTCTTTTATCACTTCTCTTTTTCTCCCCCTCGTCGTCTCTGCTCCGGCCGATGAGGTGGTTAGTGTTTGTCAGCCTGTCTCTGGTGGCCGCGGCAGGAAGTGGGCTGAATAATGAGATTACCTTCACTGCTGTGAGGGACTCAGCTAGTCACCCGCTGCCGTTCACACAAAACCCACATGCTGGCGCGTGTACACACACGGGAACATGCGCTTGTGAGTGTGCACAAAGATACAACTGCAGAGACGGATGTCTTAAGTGAGAGGCACCAGTACGTGCATGAACACTCACCCACGTACAGCCATGCAAAACACACGAGTCCAAACACACACATGTAAGAAAGGACACGCTAAGTACACAGGCAAATAAATATGTACAGCAGATGCCCCCACACACAAGCTTCAGTATGTGTTAAGACACACACTCACGCACTCCAAACTGAGCAAAGCGCAGCAGAATAGAGGTGAATGTACTCATCACTCTCGCTGCCACCAGAGAGGCTCACTTTGTGTTCCTGAATGGAGACGAAGAATCTATTACCCACAGAGAGAAGGAAGAACAACACACACAGAGAGAAAGGACAAAATGTCTCATGAGCAATCCTCATTATACCCTCTCCTTGCCGCTGAAATATTTTCTTGAAGCATTGTTGTAATATTCCGTTCTTCTTAAGCTCCACAAATGATGAAAAAAAAAAGCCCTCTCAACACTTCCCCTGACTGGACGGAGGCGGGAGGGTGCGTCGGGGGGGCTTCTGGTGGTAATTCAGCCGGTCATTAGCGGAGGTGCTGAAATGCTTTTCCTGCTCGGGCTGTCGTCCTGCCGCAGTGTTTGTTCCCTTTTCATTTCTCGACACTCATCACCTCTGTGTCTGTGGTGCCCTATTTAGGGCAGGAAGCCACCGGTGATCGAGCTTGACCCGGGCGGACGGCCATAGTGCTCCCCCAGTGCCAGCTATACACCACACTGTGTACCGGTACGCTGCCACGAGCATCCATCTTTAAGTCATTTAGTTCCTATTTGGGCTTTAAGGCTCGTTTTTTCCTATGAAAATCAAGTTCCTTTTTTTCACTGGAGCGACGTGCTTTATGTTGCCTGGTTTCAAGAAACTGACACTGGTTTTCAAGACAGTGCCAGAAGCATGTCAAGCTACATTTGAAATGAGTAGAATTATTACAGCCTCAAATGCTTGGTGGAAAATACGCCCTCAGTGCTGGATATGTAAATGAATAGTATGTTGAGCTGCAAAGGTTTTAGAACTGGCTGACTAAAAAGCTAGAAAATTATATGTAAATATATTGGACTCTGTTCACATCAAAGCATGGGGCTTTACCAAATACGCTTAATCTTACTATTATATTATTTATTATATATTTTAACAGTGAGGAGTTGTCGGAGTTACATCATTTCACTAAGTTCATGTGGAGGTAAATAGCAACAGGTGTCATTTAAACACCTGGAACTGGCTGATTTACATTATGAATTACCTCAAACTGAACAGGCAGACATAAAGCTGGCTTTAGCTTTTCAATGTGAGAGTAAAAAAAATCTAAGCAGATTTTTTAGTTTATCCACAGTGGAAAACATGAGAAAATACTCACACTCAAAGATGCCAGTAGGCTGACTAGATTAGTTTGAGTTTGTTGTTGATGGACACTTTTCTGTGCAATGCACAGCTGGAAAAATATGTTGAGAGTGACGAGACAGCTCCAGGAACATCTTGAGAGTAAGAAGGCAAATATTAGATCTGAAATTTGATGTTCCGTTATCGCCAGTTGCAAACTGCTTATGAAAATGGAAACTGTCCTACAAAAACATTAAAAAAGCTAAAAGTTGAAATAGTCGTATTTCAATTCAATTCACAAAAGCTTGAGATGTACCTTTTCATTGGACAGCGATGGTGAACTATACGATGCAGATAAGTTTATCAGTGTCTGCTGGAAGCAGTTTACATTGAGATGGATGTTCCTTTAGAGCAGCGTAACATGGTTGTCAGCTGGAATTAGCAACAAGTTCTCTTCTCCTCTCATCTCCCCCTCACATCTCCTCTCTTCTCCCCCTCTCCTCTCCTCTCTTCTCTTCTCCTCTCCTCCTCTCCTCCTCTCCTCTCCTCTCCTCTCCTCTCCTCTCCTTCGTCTTTTTGAAAAGCATCCTCTCTTTGAAGCCTGTGATGGGAAGAGGGAGCGATTAAAGCAGTCAGCATGCAAATTAGCATGTCAAAAGGCCCTGAATCAATACCCCAGCTCTCTACCAACACAACCCTGTAGTCCTTTCACCCCCTCTTCCCTCTCCCTCTATCCGTCCCTGCCGTTCCCCCATTCCTCCGGCTGTTTCCCTTCTTCTCCCTCCATTTTCTCCTGCACACTCTCCCGCTTGCCCCTCTCCGTTGCTTTCACCCGCTTAAAATGTTTCTCTTCCTCTCAAAACCCCTGCTTTCTCCCTCAGCTGACAGACAGAGAGAAGAGACAGGATTTGTAAAGAGAGATGGACGGATGTATAGGCAGAGAAAGACGGATAGGGGGAGAGAAGTGGATAGCGATCAAGTGGGCATGGGTGGACTGTTTCAGAGAGAGAGAGAGAGAGAGAGAGAGAGGTTATGAAAGAGGACGAGGGCCTCTACCACCTTCTTTGTGCTCTGAGTGAGGGAGAAGAGACCTCTCTCGCCAAGACGAGCGCTGGAGATGGAGATGAGAAGGAAGGGAGGGAAGAAGAGGGAGAGAAAAGCAGACAAAAAACATGGGGGGAAGTGAAGTGGAAAGAGATTTAGTTCCAGTCTGGCAGCCGTGCTTTTTTCTACACTTCATCCATCGGTTCACCATTGCACGGAAATCCTTCTGATCTGGGGCAATGTGTTACTGATCGCGAGGAGCACACGTGTGTGTGTGTGTGTGTGTGTGTGTGGACAGTCTTTGCACGTCAGAACCACTATCTGTCCCTTATTTATTCGATGGATCTGTTGCGACAGGCATATCGCATGTTGTATCATAAACTTCTATTAATGCTCTAATCGCGTTGCACGATCTGAGCCTGTAGACAAAGCATCCCGGCAACCCCTGCAGATGGGCAGCCATCTCTCCCTCACTATCTGACAATGGGAGGTTGATTGCAAACACCTTGGAAGAGCTTTATCACTCCCTCTCTGTTTCTCCCGTGCCCATTTCTATCCTAAGCTCCCTCCATCCTGCCGGGCTGATAGTAGGTGGTCCTTTCTTCTCTTTTGTCCTCATCTGTTTTCTCAGAGGGTGCAACGCTCCGTGGCCAAATCATAGGCTGCTCCATTGCAATCAGTTAGGGGTTATGACAAAAAGCCTCGCAATAAAGGGCTGCTCTGTAATCTGATTGGCCCGGTGACTGGACGCAGTGTCCATTTTAATGAGCTGAGATCCCTCTGTGATCACAGAGGTGGAGGAAATTTCACACACACACACACTCATACATGGAGATTATTACGGGGAAACATCAGTCGGTGCGAGTGGGAGGATTAATTTAGTGAGCCTGGGTTTCTAGAAGTAAAGTGCAGGGGAGTATCCAAGGTTTTTCAACTCATCAGGAACAACCAAAAAATTACCAACTGCATCAGAATATAGCTGATGTGTTGGGAACTGAAGATTCAAGCCTGTGCACATCATTTCATAAGGAGAGAGGTCAACTCTGACTTCCGACGTCCATTTGAACACAGAGATATGTTATGTCTGCTGCTGACAGAAAAGCAGGACCTTCAGTTACTGAAATCAGGAATAACATGCAGCAGATTAAAACTGGTTAACTTTTACTTTCTTTATTCATTTTAAAGGAATTCTGCAAGCACAGCACAGTTTTTACTACTGGGTAGTGTATTATTCAGACTTAACCACCATACCATAAACCTAAATTATATCTGTTTCTATTTAATCCTCGTCAATGACCTCATTTGAAAAATAGTCTGTCACATAAACTCCTGTAAAACCCCCTCTTGTGATTCTCCCTGTATCCAAGCTTTAATGTTAAACTAAGCTAATTGCCTGATCGTTGCGGCTTTGTATTAAGCATACCGACATGGGATTGATACCGATCTTCTCAGCAAGCAAAGCCCTTACCCAGGATATAAAAATATCCCTTTTAAAGACAACTCTGAAATGAGTTTGTACAGTGGGAAGCATGTGACACCTCTCGCTCCTATTCTTGGTTGCAGGACTTTGAGATCAGGTGGCTGATCTCTTGCTGTGACGACTTGTGTGTGTGCCCAGATGAGCAAGCTACATGTGTATCAAACACACGGTGGGGTTGCCTGCGAGGTGCAACCTCTCTGCAGGAGACCTGGAATGTAATTTGGGGATGTGGAGGTCTGGCAGCACCGGGGGAATCTGAAAGCTGCTGATCTCCAGCCAAAGGCAGAGGTGTGTCCATGCTAGGGCACGTCTTAGGGATTAGAAACCTTGATCCTTCCTGATCCGCAGTGAGCTGTCAAATACTGCTGGAAGAGGAGGAAGGGAAAAAAAACACAACACGTTCCCTTGAAGGTTCACTGCGCGGAGCAGAGGAATGTGAGGGGAAGAAGAAAGAGGAGGAGGAGGAGGAGAGAGAAGACAGACAAAGGAAGATAGGATAGAGATAAAATAAGTGATTGAAATGAAATGGAGTCGTGGATGTGTGTGACAGAGGACATGCGCGGAGTAAAGGAGAGAGAGAAATGAACTGACTCCTCTCTTGTAGACCTGATAAACGGCAGGGGGTGTAAAAGGTGAATGGGGGGGCTGTGGGCACAGACTGATCGCTCTTTGAACAAGCCTACTGTGGCTGTGTCACGACCTCCGGCAGTTGCAGCGGATATAACTGTCAATATCTTTTTGATTGAGCAGGTTCACCTCATTTTTAACTGCTATCGCCACAACGTATTCCTCCCCTGAAAAATCAGTCCCTCTGAAAACCTGCTGTTATCACACTGTGTAACATAATCTCCATTTTAAACTGTTTAAATGGCAAAAACTGTAAGTAGATGTGATATGGATCATGTGTGTTTGGAGTGCAAAGATTTCTGGGAGCTCCGCAAAGTCGCCGACAAAGCTGCCAAGTGGCGAAAGAAACCATAAAGATAAGGAGAGATAACAGAGGCGGCAGGGGGAGAGTGGTGTTCATAATCTGAGCGAAAGAGGATGGGGAGGCCAAAAAAAATAGAAAACACAAGTCTGGCTCTCTTCCAGCGGTGCCCACACACCGGCTCGCTGTGCAACTGAATCTCTCGTTCCGTTTGTTTGCCTCTTCCCATCATCACCGTGCCTGTGTGTCTGTCCTCACATCAAAGCTAAAGGCTACAACGTTACACATTAGCGAAGTAACCCAGTCTACGCAGCAGCCATTAACCCCGGGGTCCTTTTACACACCCCATGTACCCCCCCCCCCCTCTGTAAGGCCAGGTTCAACTAGCCTGGGGTTAGGGAGGGCGATGCATGAACCCTGCAGCGAAGTCTGTGGACCCGAGTAGGAGCTGCTAACTTTGGAACTCACACACACACACACACACACCATGCAGAGCCATACCATGCGAGAAGGGGCTGCCACAGTTTCAAAACGGTGGGGGTAGCACTTCCTCGGCAACAGTGACCTCTTTGCCGTTTTGAGAGAGGGACAGAGAAGGGGAAAGTGGTGTGGAGATTTAGTGAGGCCCGGGTGACACCAGCAGAGGTCAAAGGTTAACACACTGACAGCCACAGAGGAGACCAGCCGACCGTCATTGGGTTGACATGAGCTGTTGAAGAGTTAGTGACCCGGGAAACTTTTTATGTACCATGCCAGAGCACACGCACGCACACCGCACACAGACACACACTCGCACACAAATGCAGAGACACAATGCCATGCACAGTTTTTCTCTGGAGCACACACCGTCACGCACACACACACGCACAATAGAAGGTGTTTTGCGGCCCCAGACAGGCTGTCGTCTGGGAGCTACGAGCAGATTACCTAAACAAACAACCTAAAAATACCTTCATTTTCAGCCGTAAGTTGACGCCCTCCAGCCCCTCCTCACAACCCACCACACCGCTTCTGGGGAACGTACAGGGGCCATAATAAATTCGCCCCTTAGGCCACAGATGACGATAGGTAATTACAGTTTTGTGTGTTTCTGCACACTTGAGCGTTGACAGATGAGTGTTCACACTGATTCAACACACCATGTGTATTTGAATCTTGTTCGTAGTAGAGCTACCTAGACTCACTTTTCAGACATGACATATTGGATAATAGGGTGGCCCCATGATAGATGTTCATATTTAGATATTGGTGTTTTTTTTCTCGTCAAACCTCCGAACTTGAGATAATGTTGAGGTTTATTTTAGCTTTACGTTGTGTGTGATGTGGTTCTGTGGTAATGAGGTCTGGCTCCAACCATTTTTCCAGTACAACTGTAGATATCTGGGTTTACTCACCTATGGAAAGCAGAACAGCTGTGATGAAAATATTAAAACTGATTATCAGCCCAAACAGACCCAGTGTCTCAACATGGTCATTGTATTTAAGTGGAATGGTATGAGATTAGAATAATGGACAATAAAGTTCATGAAATAATGTTTCAGGAATTGGAGGAGTTGGTCTTGAACAGAGCTGACTTTTTTTTTTTTAAAGAACACATTAACAATCAGTTTTGTTTATTGATGAATTCTTTGTCCGTTTTTAATTTTGATAGTCTCCATTAACATCCTCTCTGTAGTCAGAATCTGTAGCTTTTCTTTATCTTTGTGAGTGAACTGAACAATTCTAGTTTTTGGCGTTAATTCAGTGAACAAAGTTTTTTCATGACATCGAATATTTTACTATTTCTTGACTAAATGACAAAAAATTAATCTGTCATAAAAATTTGGTTGGTGCCACTCAAACACTGATATAGATTTAAAGTAATCTAGTCATTTATCCCAACTCTCAACATTGGTTAAATGCGAACAATATATTTGATATTTATTAGCTTAATAAAATATTCATCACTTTTGTTTTGTTTTATAGTCTCAATATACATTTCATACCTTGATTAAAATTTGTTTATGGTTTCCCTTCCTGATTTTCAACAGACCGGAAAGCAGATCATATTAATGATATAAAGTAGAGATCTGATATGATTCATTTATATATTTGTATTTATGAGCTACAGACTTCAATTCAGCTCAAACCACTTGTAATGCAGCCATAAAAAGCTGGAAGGGACCGATTTGTAATGCAAACCAAATCCCACATGACGTGTGCTCAGAAAAAATGAATAAAAGTGCATAACCTCAAAATAAGCTCACAGAAGTCAGCGTTGGGACTGTTGCATTGTGGGGGACTGCAGCGTTTTGTTTTGTATTTTAGCCACAGCACGGCACATGGTTTACACTTGTTTACAGAATTGCATGAGGCCCCACTGAGACTGCCTCCCTATCGCTTCCTCTTCCTCTTCTCCTATTCTTGGTGTGTGTGTTCTCCTCACACATCCTCCCTTTTCCTGCCCCATTCTCCTCGACTCACTGCTGCTCAGTTTTCCCGATTGTTTAGGGGTGTGCGCCCATGTGAGTGTCCCCACGCACAACAACATTAGCATACTCCCCGCACCCTTCTGCCTTTTTTTCATAATTTAATTGCAATGTGGCTCTTTTCATTGTTAACAATGTCAGGAAAGCATATATGATACTCTGCCCGCTAACAAACATACATGTGTGCACACACACACGGTACCCCTCGAGACTTTGAGGAAATTGAACCAAGACAATACCTTTACTGAGTCAGTTACCTCTCATCCTCCCTGCTGTGCTCCTGTCGTCATACCTACACAAAGCCTTCTCGGTAGATGTGTGTGTGTGTGTGTGTGTGTGTGTGTGTGAGTTTGTATGCGATCACGCTATTGCGATTTGCATCTGCGTAGTCCAGAGGGCCTTTGAAGGACTTTTTGTGAATGCCTGAGAGGGTGCAGGTGTGCACAGGTTTGTAAGCCTCTGTTTGTGTACATAAATCTTTGTCTTGTTTGCCTTGAGTTATCGTCCATTACCCACCTGCTGTGTGGATCTTAGGTCACAAAAGGTCCTGAGTGAGTTGGCGCTGGGCCCGGCTTTGGGAGGTGCCACCCCTGTGGATCTGGCATGGGTGCAAAAGTGGAATCTGAGTGGCCACCCAACGTAGCCAATTCAAACAGTGTTTCACACAACAAACAGGGATCAGTTCTGTAGCTCTCCCTGGTCTGTCCATCTCTCTGTCCTCTCTCTGTCCGTTATGTCCTAGGTTCGTCTCCTCTGTGCACTTTTCCCTTGGAACCAACTCTCTCCTTAGCTTTCTTTTCATGTCTCTTTCTTTTCCTCACAGTCACCTTCAGTACCCAGACTCTTGGTTTTTAAAGGAGGGGCCTTTGACCATTCTGAAGTGGCTGGGTGGAATACTTCAGATGTTTGCGATAGAACCATTGTGGTAATTCTCCTTCTTAAGGCCAGGCTATAGAGCGATAATGGAGGAAGTTGAGGCCTACGTGTCAATAGGAACGTGGGGACCTTGGTTCGTAGGAAGTCCTCAGAACAATATTTCAATTGGTTCAGTTATGCAATCCAAACAGCAACAATGCAGGAGGCACCGGTACTAGTACTCGTAACAAAGAATGTCTCCATATTGGAAGAGGATATGGTTTATTTGGCCTGTTGATAAAACCCTTAAGTTAAAAAAACTGTGAAAGGCTTTATACCCTCTCATTCTATATATATATATATATATATACACAGTATATATGTACTTACACACAAGAAATCCGTTAACAAACTGAGAAGAAAATGGCACATTTGATGATTTTTTTTTTGCAGTTGTTCGCTAAAATGACAAAAAATAAGCATAAAGAAAGAGTTATTTATCAAACCGTATTTGACAGTTTTATTGTTACTGACTAACCATCGCTGTTCATGTTCACAACATGTTTTGCTCATCTGGCTCTTTGGCTGGTGTGGGTACAGACATTTTAATTAGGGCAGCGTCCTGGGTGGCTCTCAAGTGATGGATTGGTGCTGTTGAAAATACAGTTATTAATCATCTGGCATTTGACTGACAGCCTGCTGGCAACTCTTGCACGCCCCACTGCTGGCCACCATTAGCAGTGATTGTCAGCAAGGTTAGCCTGTGTGTTATTAACACTGTTGCCTAGCTGGCTTTTGTTCTTAGCCCTCATTAACACTGGTAGAGATGTCAACCCAGATTTCACGACCCAACCTTTTTTGGTTTTGCATTTTAAAGGATGGTACCACCAGTATGGGACCTTTTCCTCTCGCCAGGTCAAGGTCAAGATGTGGGTCGAGTATGTGTCATCAATCATAGTGATCAGTTTCGGTGGCCGTGTGTCCCTCATCCATCACGCTGATGGGCTCCGCTGGCCGTGTGGCTCCGCGTCGCCGTCCGGACCGGAGGTAATTAATAACCCCCAGCGACGGAATTAATGAGTTAACCTGCTCCACTCTCCTGCTGTTCCAGTGACAGATGTTAACGGTCAGCAGCTAGTTATCCCTGTTAATGTGCCAGTGACTCAGGTGTATTGATGTGTAGGGTCTTTTACTATCTAAATGTCTCTGTCATGTATGTCTGCATGGGGATGGACCGTATAGAGCATCTGAGCAGCTGGGGACAGTAGCCAGAGGTAAACACAGCCCCATTACGATGGCAATCCTTTCCAGCAGGAGTCTTACCTGAGCAACAAACTGCTTTCCACAGGGGAAAAAACAGCAAAAAAAGAGAGAGAACAGACACAAAGGCAGAGGGATATGGCAAAGAGGCGAGTTGAATAGAGAGTGCTGGCTCCTCAAGGTGCAGGAGAGGGAGAGACTCTCCTTGCCCTCGGGTCTTGAAAGATGATCGCTTCGGTTTTTTTGAAAGAGCGGCTTTGTGAGGATGCCTCTGACTGCTCTTCTGAAGAGCGCTCAGTGTCTGTTATGACTAAAAAGAGTGACCGAGTTTTCATCACCCAACGAAGATAAAGCACGGCCATGAATGGAGAGAAAATGCTATAGTTTGAAGTTAATTCTCTTTTTTTGATTACAAGAGAGTTGATTGTTCTGCCCGGGCCGGCCTAGTTATTGTGTGCCGTGTGCTGGGTGTTATATTCCTAGGGTTTTCGGATGGCTATTGTAGCGCAAGTTTGCTCTCATGCTTTCATTCCCCAGTGTATTGGATACTTTGTTTTGTAGGCTGCAGAATAGCTCGCCTATCAGGCTTTTGAAGCGGGTCACTCAAGGTGGGCTGCAGGGGATGTGTGAGTGGGTAGATGTGGATTTATTTGCCGCCGTTGTGGGGAGCATCCATAGCCGTTCAAAGCCTGGTGTGTAGGTTGTTACCACTCAGAGGAAAAATTAGCTGGGTTATAGCTGGCTCGCGTGTGGGTAGCTATCATTGTATCATTAGCTTTAGTGCACTCCTATTTTTTGTCTTTTGCAGAAGCTGCATCAACAGTTTTGTCCTGAACAGAAGTTCCTGATTTCACGCGGTGCATCCAATTCAGTGAGCACCCCCCCCTACCAAACTACTTATTAACTCCCCCAATCCTCTCCCTCCACCCTTGTTGCCCCCTTTCCTCCAAAGCGCGCTTTAGCTTAGAGACAACCGGGATGGGGCGGGGGTAAGGCTGACAAAAGGGAAAAAGGACTAAAGCCAGAGAAGAGTATTGAATAAGTGAAAGAGCTGCCAGGGGAGAAAAGGGGGAAGAATGTGATGTCCCAGTCTATGAGGGATTCCATTTTTTTGCCTTCCAGAATAGAACAGTAAGTCACCAGTCTCTTTGTTTGCCTTTGATCTCTCGGCTCAGGGATTTGGCACCTGACAAACCCCTCTCTGTCTGAAAGGAGGCCTGCCGAGAGAAAGCCTAGGAGAGTGGGAGACAGAGATAGAGGGCGAAGGACACTGAGTGAAAATAATATAGGAGAGCTGGAGAGTGATGGGGTGAAAAAGGAGGCGGTTCAAAAAAAGATGGTGTGCAAAAATAGGGTTAGACTTTTGAGAGCCGTATGAGAGGATATGATGAGGGTTTCTCAGCTTAAATCCCATAAAAACCAAATACTTGTGTGTTCATGTGTGTGTGTGTCTGTATTTGCGTATGCATGTGGGTTTGCCACGGCTGACTCGGACAGTGATAAATCCAGAACGTCTTAAGGGAGATTCCTCAGTGAAACCACGGTCTCTTGGACCACCCACTACTGCGGTCTCTTCTCTCTCACACACACACACACACACACACACACACACACTCATTCTGCTAATAGGAAGCAAATTCTACAGCTTTACTTGTATATCGACCTCACTTTTCCCTCAACTGTTCCTTTCTCCAGGGCAGTCGCTGCAATAAACAAGCCCTCATATGTTGACATCACATTTACAAATACAATTTTTGAAAGGCAAGTTAAAAAAAAACACAGATCAAGATGCCAAAGCCTGTCTGTGACAAACAGGGATGTGAAGTTGTACTAAAAATATGGGGCAGCTGGTTGGGATTCGGAGGTCAGCCTGGTACAGCTTAATAATTGACAAGCAAAAAACTCATCAACCGTGCACAGTTTGAGGTAGCCTGCGCTTAGACTGCGTCTCTTTAAAGAGGCTCAGGCCCAAAGGCTGTGAAGCATGGGACTCAATTAACTCTCCCTCCAGCTTTTATCAAGGGGGCATCATCTCAAACAGCTGTTTGACCCCACTCTCAACTCTGGACACTTTCCTGGTCAGCGCACATGTACAAACCCTCACAGCAACTTTGTGTTTTGTCACTTGAATGGTCACAGCCTCTTAAACAATACCCACAAATCCTAGTGTCCTACCGTCTCCAGTGATGAGATTGGGCAGTGAAAGATTGTTTTAAAGATAGAGAGATAACACAAAGCACCTCCCGACTAATCTCTCCTCTTTTCTTTTGCAACTCTGAAGAAAAGGAAAACGGAGGCTTCACGCAACCCTGCAGGCTACAATCAAAGAGGCCCTTAGCTTAGCATTAGCAAGTGAAGCGGCAGGGATTTAGCCCTGATTGACTGAGTGGGAACAGGCAAAGAATGGCTCAGCAGGTAGCAGCTAGCCCGGCCTAGTTAACGCCGGGCTACGATAATCCAGCTGCTCCAGAGCAGCGGCTGCGGGGCAAAGAGCCCGACTTTATAACGCCTTCGTGAGAGGGATTTCCCAGTATTTTAGAGGACTTGTGGATTTCCTCCGCTGTTTGTATGTGTGAGCATGTCGCATGGTTGGTGGAATGTGTGTTTTTGTTGGAAGACGGACTTCCTCCTCGCTGCGGTGTATGTGGACAAGCACTGATTTGATTTCTAGTGTGGTGAACATATGTGGGAGTTTGTTTATGTGACGGTTCTTTTGTATATTGGATCCCCGATGTATTTATGACTGTGGCATTGAAATCCAGCATTTCAATACGCACTTTGAGATCAGGATTGTGCATGTGCTCGTGAGGACAGCCAACTGCTATGTGTGTGTATGAGTGTGCCAGTCAGTTGGGATCGCTTTACCCCTGCAGACGTTAAGTGTGTAATTATCTGATTTATACTACGTATGAATCTACCCATCTGTCTCCAATGGGTCTTTTTACATAATAACAAGACAGACAGACACACACACACACACACTCACCGCCCACGCTACCAAAACCTAAACCACCAAACCTCCAGCCTCGATGGCATTTGCCGCCCACTGCCAAGCATACGGCATCTTCCCTGATTGACAGGTTATTTGGACCAATCGGTGTTGTGAATGTGTGTGCCGCACCTCTTGGAGAATTGTTCTTTTGTCCTCCTCTTCTGGTTCAGCGCTCAGGGGGTGAAATATAAACCCGTAAGGCCTTTCCAGCAATTATAGAAATGGATAGATGAGAGAGAAACTCCTTGAAAGACGAGCCCTCCAATCAAACTCTCATTCAAAGGAAGGCGAACACTGTCACCAAAAGTAGGAAAAGTTTCACTTAGGTTGCCATTTCAGACTGAGGCGTGAGAGTGTGTGTTAGGCCCGGCAGAGTAGGAACAGCCTTGTGAGAGTGACGGACCTCCTGGTGCGCCAAGTGTGGTGGCATTTGTTTGTTAAATGGTCCGAAATGCCAACGGCTCTGGTTTCACTGTGGCCAATAAGAGCACAGGTCGAACTAGTGAGGAAGACAAGCGGTAGTTATTTGATCTTCTGTTTTTGTCAGGGGAACTAGCGGCCCTTACTCTTGTTCTGTTATTTCTGATAATAGAACACAGGTTTTTGAGAGAGGAGACGGGGGTGAAAGCGTCGAAGATGGAAAATGAAGACAAAGGGAGGAGATGCCTCAGGGCAACATATTGTTTTCTCTTTGCTAATTGGAGGAAAATGGGCAAAACGACAGTTCTTTTCTTTTCCTCAATTTTGTAATATTTATTTGAAGTCAAGGGTAATGCTATGGCAACATCCCCTTATTACCTAAACCGTCAGCTGTTATCGTCTATATCAACCTCATTTGTCATTTTTCTCATGGATGTAGGTAGCTTTCAAATTCATGTCCAGTTAGAATTATGATCACTTAGACATTTAACCATATCTATTACTTTGAAAAATACACAATAATTTAAGTTTTTGCGATTTTTACATTCAGGACCTGTTGTCATGAGTTTTGCATGATGTCCATGTAAGGCAGCAGGGTGTTTTTTTGACAGTGCAGTCTTTGGAAGCTGTTTTCAGACGTGCACTGAACTGCAGAGATTTGGATTATCTGGAGTTCATGTCTAAGAATGGCTTGACAAATGTTTTCTGAGTTGTGTTAACAGGCAATGGAGAGAACTTTATAACTATATACGTTATAAACCATGAACATGAACAATGTTCAACACAGAATCAGATTCTGTGTGTATGTGATGTTTTTGTTTATTACAGAGTTGCGAAATAACTATTCTACTTGTTATTAATCTGTCTCAGCTGTAATAAGCAGCTACAAGCAGAATGCTGTCTCTTTGAACAAGTTACATGTGCTGAACATCCCCATTGTCTGTGTGATCAGAGCAATACCCAGCTAATTGTAGGCTGTTGCATAAGGCGATGTCTCATCTAACCACACCTCCCTCCTCTCTTTCAGCCTGTAAGATCGGTTACTACCGTGCTCTGGCCGCCGATGGATCCTGTTCAAAGTGTCCGCTCCACAGTTACTCGGTCAGGGAGGGATCCACCTCCTGTGTCTGCGACAAGGCATACTTTCGCTCAGAAACCGACCCGGCATCCATGCCCTGCACCCGTAAGTACACCCACATGCAGCACTGGAATACATGGCATACAGCTGTGTTAGCAATGGTTAACTGTGATTTGTAAACAGCTTAATCTATCCTGGGTTAACCCCCCCTCTCTCTCTCTCACACACACACACACACACACTGAATGTATCTCTCTCTCATGCAACCTGAATCATCGTCTCACACGCACACAAAGCAGGCGGCTGCGGGTTTAATAGGTGTCTTTAATTCCAGGTGGTACTTAGTGAGTCACGGTGACAGAGAACTAATAAGGGTATTAAACCGCTGCATCCCAGATTCAGTCGAGACTGCAAAACAACAGAGGGGGGCGAGAACAATGGAGGAAGACAAATAGAGACAAAATACAGAGACGCTGCGAGGTGAAGAAAAAGGTGGGAAAATAAGGGCAAATGGAAAGCAGGAGACATATGTGGGGAGTGAATAAGATGTTAGAGAGAAAAGAGTTTAGGTGCCAAGGAGAAAGTAACATGAACCAAATACAGGAGTGAATCGAGCGGGAGGAAGATGTTCAGAGTTTTTTTTATCTCTGTGTGTGTGTCTCGACTTTCTTCTGTCCGCCTGTGTGAGTCAAGCTCTGGTGAATCTGGTTCTTCCTATCCTTAAGTCCTGACTCACCATGACAATGATAACAAACAGAGTTCACAATCTTGCTGCATAGTTACACATCGTCCTTTTTTATTTTATTTCCTCAGTTCCTCTCGGAATTACAGAACAAGGAGTTAGTTCCAATAGAAAGACTCGCAAACAGAGAATAAAACTGACAAACAGTCCCAGATTTCACGGGAACATTCATATGACAGACGTTTGTGTATGAGTATCTGTCGTGACTCCGTTTTTAACAACTAAAACATCTGGTAAAGTTGCTTAGCTCATAGTTGGCTCCCCATTAGGCCTGAATGATCTTCCTGTGGATTAATCACACAGCAAAACACTTTACTGAAAGAGACGAGCGGCTGGCAGCCCCCCCCCCCCCCCCCCCCCCTAACACTTCACTGTCCAAGCAGAAACACAAGTGAACAGCCACTAATTACTCCCCTGTTGTATGTACTGTACAAACGCAGGATAATAAGCACTGCTCTATAGTGAAATATTTTCATGATGAAGTGTATGAGTGAGTGTTACAATTGAGTTTTCTGGCAGTCTGCAAAACCATAACTGAATTTTGGCGACATTGAGGGACTAAGTACCTTGTTAGTTTTTCCAAATGACACCAAACCAAGGACCTTATTCCCAAGAATGTCTTTACATGAATCTACTTATTAGTCACTGGACATGTGACTAAAATTAGTTTTTTTTTAATCCAAAAATGTCTGATCAGTTGATTAATGAAATACTCAGTTAATACAATTACTTGATTAATCAAAAATATTTAGTCAACTCTAAATCCACTTTTTAAGTTGGCAAATTATGCAATTTAGTTACAATCATAATTACAATTTTTTTACCATCCCATTTTATCTTGGTGCCATTTTATATTACTTTTATTTAGGTTTAATGACATGCTCAATGTAAGAATTAACTGCATTGAATTTTTTTTTCAATATAATAGGTTATTTATTTGTATATTATGATACTTTGAGTTGTGGACTGTTAGTGAAGACACTTGATTAAATAACTTTGGCTTAAGAAAACTGTGATGGGCATGTTTTATAGGAAAACATTACATGACTCATCAAGAAAATAATTGTCAGACTATTCAATAATTTAAATATATATTATTTGCAGCCCTATAATTTCTTGGTCTAGAGCAAGTCAGAAATGCAGGACTTAATGGTCTTCTTAAATAGTCTCATCATTTAATTACTAACCGAAAATGTGAAAGGAAAATAAAATGAATTTGACTTACAAACATATTTCATAAGCCCTTAACTACTGCAACAATTTGAAGCGTTAAATTTTAACTTAGTGTTTAACTTCCTGTTAGAGAAATGAAAGAAAAAAAGTTTTTTGTGATGTTTATTCTACAATCCAAGTTTCACCTTGGTAGTAAGTTTTAATTTAAGTAGATAAATCCTCCGATAATTAAAAATAAAAACATGAGCCCAACGACTAAGTCCCCCTCTCATCCCCTGACTGTTTTGTCACATCACTAATGTATTGAGTTACAACCACTAATTTAATGGAAGGGATTGGGGTTCATCCCCATTGTCCTGTTAGTCACTGAGGCATCTGAGCATCGCTGCTGCAAGCAACAGCTGTCAAAGCTCATTACTGGGCTGGTTTTTATAGGAGCCTCCTTTGCCTTTTCCAATGCATGCGCTCCTGACTCCGACGCGAGGAAGTGAACATAAGCCAGACTCTCGCCGACCCTCGCCTCGTCAGCTTGTCATCTTTTGATCTCTGAACTTTCACCCTGTCGTTTGCTATTTTTCTTCCCTGTGCTTAAAAAAAAGAAGTAATTCTCACCCCCCTGTTAGAGCTCTGTAATTACAGCTGTCACTCATACATCCGTCCTCATTCACATCTTGTTTTCAGTCTGTCTATCTTTCTCTCAAAACCCGCTCAGAGTCACGAACAGAGCAGATAAAGAAAAACAAAACTCTTTCAGTCATTTCCCTGTTCGACTTTCTCAATATGAGGCTGGGAAAGAGCCAGTGTTTGGTAATTGGGGAACATGTGTGTGTGCGTGTGTGTGCAGGTAATTGAAAACGCTTTTCCTCTCGTAGCTCAGGGTATAGTGAGGCAAAGAGATGATTAAACCTAGATGTTGCGTTATTCTGTCATTGTGCGACAATTTGTGTGCAGGTCTGTTATTCCACATCCTTTTCTATCTGGCGGTACCTGTCTTGCATCTTTGCCTTTTGCTGGTTAGCAGCGATTGCTCTTTTGATCGTTGTTTAATGTGCGCTATGTTTGGATCCAAAGGCTAAATCGCATACTAAATTAGAAACAAGAGACAACCAGTTGATTCCCTCCCACACCTTTGATCAATCTGCCCTAACATCCTGGCAGGGTGGAGGAGTTATATCACTTTAAAAATATATTTATTTTTGGTGGATTGTCGTCGCTGTAACAACCTTTTATGGCTTATTTTTATGTTTCCATCTTGTTTTTATGTTTCCTGGCTCGCCTCCATTGTTTTTGCTGCCTAGTTTCTCTTACTTGTGCTGTTGTTACTTTACACCTCTTTGTAAAACCCTTTTAGAGCCTTGCGTTAGTTCATTTTTCTTCAAGCTTGTTACACCTCCAAAGACCCATAAACAACTGTATAAGAATTAACCTTTGATCATATAGTAATCGTGTACTAAAGCCAGATATTTACATCAAATTCAACTTTAAATAACTCTAGAAAAATTCAACAGGTACGAGACATCTGGTAAATGCAATAAACTATTTCGTACAGAATTATTAGGTCAAAATCCGCAGTACACATGAATAACTTACAGTAACAGGACGGTAATGAGGACCAGGGACAGACACCCATGGGAGTCGGTTGCTCGGCTGCACTCAGGTTATAGGGAGGGGGGTGTTCTCCATTTTGGGGTTTCTCTTGCCTCTTGATGTGTTTGTCAGATTTTCCCCAGTTTGCTTAGCGGCGGTTTGTTGGAGGAAGAGGGAGGGACGGGGGGGACGGAGCGAGGAATGAACGCAGAGCGGGGAGGGCTCGAGGGGGGGAACGGAATGAATCCCAGCCGGATGGTAATGGCGGGGTCGATGCTCAGGCCAATTTCGCCTGCTCAGTACCTCGGCCCTGCACAACACTCAGCTCAAAATGACTGATGGAAAGAGACGGGAGACAGAAAGAGAGAGGGATGAAAGGAGGAGAAACACTGGAGAGGAAGAGAGGGAGGGGGAGAAATGGAGAATGTTAGTGAAGTAAATTGAGAAAGACCAATTAAAGAAGGCGTGACAGGAAAGAAAGAAATGAGGCTCTGAGCAAATTGCACGGACATAAATGAACGGAAAAGGAGCGGAGGGGAAAAGGGGAACTTTCTTCTGGAGAAGCTTCCACAGTCTCCCCCTGGACTCCACCCATACGGAGTTTTTGAATGTCCAAGGCCACGTTTGAGCTAACGTTGGATGAAGGTTATCTGAGCGCTGTGGTCCCGCCTTCCCCTGCTTCTCTCTCTATCTCAGGATTAATTATGGGCTGTCAGTCACAACCGACGGCTCTCTCACGCTCCCTTGCTCCCACTGGTTCATTGCGGGAGAGCGACAGGTACATACAAAGGTGTGGCCTCTCTCTCTCTCTCTCTCTCTCTCTCTCTCTCTCTCTCTCTCTCTCTCTCTCTCTCTCTCTCTCCCCCTCTCTATGTGTGTGTGTGTGTGTGTAATGTAGGGAAACACACTGACATGGTGGAATGTGGTAAAGACTTCATACAGTCATAAAGTTATATAGCACTGTTGCAACTCTTGTCATAGCAACAATCGAACAAAATGATCTTGTAGGTGATCATAGGCCTACACACCTACACACCTACACACCTACACACCCAGACACAGACACACACTCTGACATTTAATGAGGCTACATCTTTAGGAAAATGTGTCATTGTTTTCTTAGACAAGAGTTCGACAAGAGGACTGGTTTATACCTCACTAAATCCAGCGACCAGCCAAATTATAGCTTTGAGAGTATTTCAGACTGCGGACGGTTACGTATTAAAAGGTAGTTGAGACCGGTTGAACCTAGCGCACTGACAAAGACACTATTATAATGATGAGTGAGTGTCGGCACCTTATTTTAGAAACCCCATCTGTATCGTGTTCCCACCATCTGAGATGTGGAGGGAGAGAATGAGGTGGAAGAGAGAGGGAGGAAAAGTGGACGAGGAGGGGGAAAAGCAGGAAGAGGGATTTAATGAGAATTTATTAATAGGTTTTCATTGAAGGCTGCAGTTGGAAGGGCAATCTGAGTGATGCAAATATTAACACTGTTTTAACACAGTGTGCTCTGCATCCTTTCATTAGCGGGCCTGTGTTGTTGTGCTGTTAGTGAGCTTTGAGGTCATTTTCAGTTAGAGACAACGCTCCTGACCTGCCATTATCCATCCGTCCATTCCAGTCTCATAAAGATGCATGCGACTCAGCTATAGCTATACTTCCACATCTCCATTAATGCGGCCATGCTCGTGCATAAAAAGTGCTACACCCTGTCCCCTCCGCTGCTCCCTGTGTCTCTGTGAAATCACTCATTGCCTCTCTGCTCCTCCAAAAATAACACTGATAATTAATTTCCGTTGTGAAATGAATCGTGTGTGGACTGACTAGCTTTCATATTTCACCCTGCATCGATCCCCCCCAGCCCGCTCGCATGCGCTTCATTAGTCAGTGAGAGAGAGAGTGTGAGAGAGAGAGACAGGAAGAGAAGAGAGAGAGAGAGAGAGAGAGAGAGAGAGAGAGAGAGAGAGAGAGAGAGAGAGAGAGAGAGAGAGAGACAGGAAGAGAAGAGAGAGAGAGAGAGAGAGAGAGAGAGAGGAGGGGAGGGAGAGTTAAGTCAATTATCGCTGCTTATGTTTGAAAGCATTGCAAAAAAACAATAAAGCTGACATGTAAAGTGGGATTGATGAGCAGGGGAGTTCGCGTCACATATCTGCTGAGCGGCTCCCACATAGATCTGCAGCGTAGGTTTTACATCAAAGCAGAATCCTAATAACAGGGTCCAAAGCAAACTTTGTCTAAAGTTATTGAGTGGGTGCCATAAAGGCCCCGCTGTTAGCAGCAGGCTCAGGCTCTCTGCCACCTCCAGCTGATTCCACATATGAATGGGAAAGAAAGCTGCTGGCCTATTGGATTTCAGTTAACGTGCTGGATTAACTGAAGAGAAATCGGACCCTCCCTCCCTGTAACGGACAGGACATTAAAAGGCAATTTGAGAAGTCTCTGGTCTCAACCAAGGGACAACCCAGTCAATTATATTTGTTATATATATGTATGGAAAGAGACTTCTGCAGAAGTTTATTATTAATAGTCTGGCCAGCAACAGTTATCACGGAATAAAAGTTGCACTCTCCAGTTTTTATAATAACCTCGATAAATAATAATGTTACTCTGTACCTGCGTATCATCTTGCCGTTTACTACTCCTGGTAATAAATCAAGTGTTTCCTCTAGGTCCTCCGTCTGCGCCTGTCCACCTCATCTCCAATGTGAACGAGACCTCTGTAAACCTGGAGTGGAGCCCGCCCCGGAGCACAGGAGGGCGCCAGGACTTGACATACAATGTGGTGTGCAAGCGCTGCGGGCCCGATGGCCGGCGCTGTCAGCCCTGCGGTAATGGCATCCACTTCAGCCCCCAGCAGCTGAGCCTGAAGGGATCCAGGGTGTCCATCAACGAGCTGCAGGCCCACACCAACTACACCTTCGAGGTGTGGGCGGTGAACGGAGTCTCGCCTCAGAGCCCAGGGCCAGAGCAGGCTGTGTCGGTGACCGTCACCACCAACCAGGCTGGTAAGTCAACAAGACAAGAATATATGAGTTGATACAGGAAAATAAACTGTTGTAAACAGGAAGAAGGAGAGGTGTTCAAGTATTTAAGTGTTTTTCCCAAACAGATCATGAGACAACCTGACAAATAATTGATGTTTTCCCTAGTTTAGTGTCAGTTAATATTCGTATTTAGAAATATACAGTTTTCCAAAAGAAATAATTAAATCCATGCGGTAACATGGGTGCACGCCACAGTGAGAAGGGGAAAAAAAATGAATATGAAAAATTTGAATATTGTTGGGCCGCCAGAGTCGAGATAATTAATCGGAATCTCTGTCAAAGTGGCGCTTAAAGGCTTCCCACTGATTGATTCCCAATAATAAATAAGTATTATGGTGATCTGACTTTGGCAGTGCTGCTTGGCCTGATATATTAATACATATTAATATACATTAATATACAGCAACATATTTATCTTCCCTATCAATTATGTCATTTGGATCCCAAAGAGATGATTGCAAATGATATGTTTTCATACAAGATATATGGATTTGGTTTATCATCATTCCAGAACAGTTCTCTAACTAAAGCAGAGGATGTTTTAAGGAAATAGGAGATACTGATTACAGCAGCCCCTTTATACCATGGTCACAGAAAATAGATGTTTCTGTGTGTTTTCTGTGTGTTAATGCATTCTGCAGTCTCCTGACTAAGAAAAAGAATGAACTCGCCTCTGCTTCATGGCCTTCTTCGCCCGGACCTCATAAATAATTTTCATATATCCGGACACATCCTCAGATTCTATCACTTAGTCGGCTAAATTTAGGACGTCTCCCGTGGTTTGCTTCCAATCCAAGTTAGTTTCTTGACTCACCCATGCATGTGAGAGACAGAGTGGAGGCTGGAGAAGCTTTGTAGTTGGGTGTGCAGGCTGATGTTGGATGCAGAGCACAGGTTCGTTACACTGAGCGCTTGAAGTACTTTTTGGGGGGGGCAATCTCCGTGTCAAAACATGTTTATTAAAGCTGTGAATAGTTTTGGGCGAAGGCTGGGTGATTACTGAAGAGGATGATAAATTCTCTGCAGTGGGAAATGATTTTCTGCAATATTTCACTTGAGTTTTGCATAATTAGGCATGAGAAGCTTAGACTGAAGATAGGGGCAACGCACTATATTTAGCTCCCGAGCTAATGAATTAGATGAGTTGTATTGATCTGTGGAGGCTTCATTACAAATGCTGCTGGATCGTGTGCGTTTGTGTGTACGTGTGTGTAATTATTCTAGTAGAATACGCCCATGAATACAGCCTCTCCTCCGGAGCTGGAGAGGAGCCATCGGGCCCAGGGTTGCGTTCAAAGCCTCCTGTTGTTTTGTCATTTAGCCATTTTGTAACTGGTTGTTGTGCAAATGGATTTTATGACCCTGGCCCTTTCTCTTCATCCCTCCCTTCTCTCCTCAGCTCATAGCCGATCATTACCTTGGTCTTCTTTATTGCTCCGCTCTTGGGTGGTAAGCTAAGTGCTCCTTTGTGTCGCTTTTTTTTATCACTAATTTCCATCCCTGGGAAGAGCGAATATCTTGAATAGGGCTTGGACTGGCCATGTAAGGACCCACTGGCTTGATTTATCAGCTGGGGTCAGCAAGATAGAGATGAATGGATGGGCTGCCTGTGGGAGAGCGGCGAGTGGTGCCAGACAGACATGTGCGAGAGCTGTAATGGAGCAGACCCTTGAGTCCAGGCAGACGGCTCGGAATAGCATGTCAGTATCTCCTTTTATACAGAGATGCTGCTATTTTGCCGTGAAGACGACTCCGTGTTGCGCTGTCATTGCTTGTTTAATTAAACCAAAACAAGCCGGCATATGTTAAGTAATGTCATTTAAACATATGATATAAAAAGAATAAAGTACACATTCCTGCCTTCAACAGTTTGGGAAAAGGGTCACACTGATGCAGTTGGGCAAAAACTCCAAGGTTCATACTCTCACACATGGATCCATGAAAACATAGTAACACACACACACACACACACACACTGATGTGCCCTGGAGGTTGCTCGAGGCTGATCTGCTGACTTCAGGTTGTAAGATATAGATGATGTTGCCTTTTGGCTCGTCACTGTTGCATGTTTCACAACACGTCCCCAGGATTGGTCACGTGAAGCTTGCAGATGGAGGAATAGAGAGTGCGTTAGAGTGTATGCACATCTGCAGAACTTATTACATCCTTAGCTGCAAGTGAGATAATGTGTGTCGCACAAATGTGTTTGTGCACTCACGGATGGATACATGTTACCCCTTAAACTATGAGCTTGAATGTGTGTGTATGTGTCTTCTTATTTGTGAATGTGTGTCGGTGAATGTGTGTGTTAAAGAGAATAACTCCAGACTGATTGGATTTCTTACTGCTAATGCTCGGTAGGGGCTTTGGAGGATCTGGTTGCACCCGCTGGTAATCCAGCCAGTCATCTGCGGCTGTCCCTCTCTCTGTATCGCCTCCCCTCATCCAGACACTGTGGATTACACATTTATTATGATAGATTTATTAGGATTTTTAAATGCTGGGGAAAGACGCCCCCGCCACTGCCTTTCCATAAAAGTTCAAATTTCAGCTACAGAGGAAGAAGTGAAGTTGGCAGGCTGGAAGGGAGTATCGTTTGTGGAGCTTTGCGTGAGAGGAGAAAGGATTTAGGTGAAGCAAATAAATGCCAGGTGACAAAAAAATCTAAACTGGAGTTTTGTTGCTTGCATGTGTGTGCACGTGTGATATAGGCATGTATTTTGTGCGTGTGTGTACAAAGAGGTTAGACTCCACCTCTCGCCATGAACTGTCGTAAATCAGCTGGGGTGTAACCCCTTCACCCGCACTGCATGTAGGGAGGGGAGAGAGGCGGGATGGCCAAGCTTTGAACTGACCCCTGGTTGTAAATGGATGTTTTTCCCCTTTTATGGGATCAAGTTCCTTATGTCTGTGTATGTGTGTGTGTGTGTGTGTGTGTGTGTGTGTGTGTGTGTGTGTGTGTGTGTGTGTGTGTGTGTGCGTGTGTGTTTGTGTAGGAAAGAGGGAAAGAGAGAGGCAGAGTGAAAGGTGTTTATGTCTCCATACAAAATACTTGGCAGGCTTAGGTGACTAAACGTGAATTAGTGCATGAGAGAGTGTGTGTGTGGGCTGGTCTGTCAGCACACATGTGTGTGAGTTTCCATGTCTCTGGCGAGCTGGACAGTCATGCATGTGGAAATGTGTTCGGGGAGATGGAAGCAGGCTTTGTTGGTGAAGGGGGGGGGGGAGCATCTTGTACGCAGGAGCCATTTTCTCGACACATGAAAAACGGCTCCCTCTTTTGCTATTTTTCCTTGGCGGCATCAAAATTGAGTTACTCCAATCTGGCAACCAGGTTCCAATCTGGCAACCACATGAGCACTACGGCCCCTGTCTCTTT
The DNA here is from genome assembly GCF_947347685.1 of Pleuronectes platessa. Taxonomy (NCBI): domain Eukaryota; kingdom Metazoa; phylum Chordata; class Actinopteri; order Pleuronectiformes; family Pleuronectidae; genus Pleuronectes; species Pleuronectes platessa. The sequence goes on from NC_070630.1 coordinate 23,269,619, forward strand.
AATGTCAGATTGTAATCGACTGCATATTCTGCACAACTGCTCTCGCCGACCACAGCCGCTCCTCGCAGCACAAATAATTTGTGCACACAGGTTCACAAAGACAAACTTGCTCACTCAACGTGTTTCCTGCTGAAATAAATAAACACCCCCAAAATTGCCTCACAGCCTCCACTATTCTCTTGGGAGGGTGATTTTCCAAATCAAATCAAACCAAACCCTGAACCTGATGTCCCTCTGCCAGGATTTACTCATTGTAATGTATGCATAGGTAGTGAGACTGCAGTGTTTACTGTCTTTGTGAGATAATGGCACTGGGTGAATTTCTATCTTTCTGTATGTGTAATGAGGTCCCTGTGTTGCTGGGTGTTTGTGTCGGCGTGTATTGCATGTGTGTTTGTGCAAGTGGCTGTGAAGAGATTTTTTTGGAGTGTAAAATTCTGAAATGAGATCTGAATATTCATTGCGCTTAACACTCCTTATTCCACCAGTATTTTAAGCCCACACGTTCAGGAGAAGGAAAGAAATTACAGATATGCTCAACATTTTTTAATTCATCTACAGACCATGGTCTGTCAAAATCAAACCCTTAGGTGAAACTTTTCTCTCTTTGGAATAAACATTTATTCTTGTATCAGTTTTGTCCACAGTATGACAATATTTTAAATTTGCGTGTGTGTCAGTTAGGTTTTTAGGCACAGACCAATTTGTCTGTGACAAGCCATAAAACCTGTCCTTGACGGATTGCTTGTTTTGTGTCTGGGCTGCCATCTCACATAGTGAACCACAGACAGACCCACTCAGAAAATCACTCATCTTTATCCTCACATTAGACGAGGGGAAAATAAAAACGCAACAAGAGGAGGAGAATGCGATTAAAACGCCATATCTGTCATCTTTGGGAGGAAAGATGGATGTGTGGATTACCTTGGGGGAACGAAGGCCGGTGACCCCCTCAGGGGTTTTCTTTCTGAGCCGGAGCGCTCTCGGTCGGCCCCAGGAGGGCCTTCAAATTGGCTCTCGCTGCTGGGGTAAGATTGATCGGAGTGATACAAATGGCCGCCATCTAATTGTTTAACGGAGAGACGCAACACATTAGGCCAACAGGATGACACAACCTCGGGTTAATCTATTTACCAAGAGTCTGCACTCCCATCCCTCTGTCTCCATCCCAGTCACAACCCCTCCGCCCCTCCTTCTCTCTTCACCCCCCCCTGAAACTCTATCCATGGCTGGTGCTTGAATTCCAGACCCGTTTGAACTCAATCCGCAGCTAAAAGCAGGGTTTTGTTAGAGCTAGCTTGAAGGCTAGGCTCCCTGGAGCCCCTGGTCAAAGTGATGAGAATGTATATAATGTCATAGATAATCCAATCATAATCGGTGGACCGCGAACCCCTCATTAATCATCCCACTGTAATTTTTTAAAAGGCAGATGGTCTGAAGCGAGTGAGGTTACAATATCAGTGAGTGTCAGAGGTCAAAGATTCACTCCTTGTGAACTTGTAAGAGCAGATGCCACAATGAAATGCTACATGGGCATCAATGTAATTTTTTCATGTGTTTGTATGAGTGTGGTGCTTTGTGTGTTTGTTATTTGAGTTGTGGACTTGTAGGAAAGTGACTGTGTCATCTAAACCTCCACTGGGATATCACGGATGGTAGAATCACTAAAATGCTGGAGATGTGCAAAGTGTGTTTGTGTCCTGTCCTCTTGAACCTGGGTTGTGTGTTCAATTATGTTCCCTTTTGTTGATGGTGTATAATTCCACCTGTCCCCATTTATCTCCCTGACAGTCCAAAACTCAATCTGTACATGAGTGTTTCTCTGTTTACAACACTATCTCCCCTACGTCCATGGATTTCTCTTTGTAGCATTGAGTGTGCATGATCCAATTTTGGTGTTGTCACAATCCCTGAAGATAGAGGCTTGATTTGTGCAGCGGTGACACACTGGAGGGAGGGGACGAGTGTAAGCCATTATCTGTGGTTTAACCTTCACGTGTTAAGAGCGTCTGAATGCAGATAGCCCCGCTGCTTGAAATATGGCCTCATTATCAGCTGCTGCAGAAAGGGCTTGAGATAAGATCGCCCACTGGAGCTTTAATGAAAACCAATTGATTTGCGCTGTTGAAACGGAAAAAAAGCAAAGGCAGTGAGCTCATCCCGAGCGTTTTGAGGTGGACTGTAGCGATGTGAGGTTTCTCAGGGTGACCTGAGAATCTGCAGAAAATGAACTTGGACATTATTTTGCAAGCTTGTCGAGATGCTAGCATCAGCCAAGAGGCAATTGGATCCGTTATATGGACACCAACCATCAGTTGAGAAACATTAGTACTTAAGAACATCAGTATTGCTTTACATACTTCAGCTGTGTGGCCTTACACAGCGCTGGGAGGCCTCAGCTTTTGAATGGAAGCCAAGTGTAAATACGAATGGAAGTGATTGCCTTGTGGCCTGCACCACTGTCTGAGTTTCTCAGCAGGAGCAAAGAGTGGGGGATACAGGAGAGCAACAAAAAACAGACTCAGTGTCTCCAAAGGTTGAAAGAAACATGGAGGACGTGGAGTTAGCAGCAGACTAAAACGGTTTTCTCTTCTTTTTCTCTTCTTTCTTTGATCATCTCACCAGCTCCATCTCCAGTGACATCCATCCAGGGCAAGGATATCACAAGACACACCATCTCACTGTCCTGGCATCCACCCGACAGAGCCAACGGGGTCATCTTGGAGTATGAAGTCAAGTACTATGAGAAGGTGAGGGGCTCCCAGGGGAGTGGTAGTCTCTGCTGCTGAAATGCATTACAACACACTGCAAAAAAAAATAAACCCTTGATTGTTTTAGTGCCTCACCATCATCTGTCTTCCTCAGGACCAGAATGAGAGAAGCTACCGAATCATAAAAACAACATCCAGGATGGCTGACATCCAGGGCCTCACCCCCCTCACCTCCTACGTGTTCCATGTGCGAGCTCGCACCGCAGCAGGCTACGGGGATTTCAGCGGGCCCTTTGAGTTCATGACCAACTCCGGTGAGTTCAGCCACGTCGTCTCTGCTCTACTTCACTCAATGACATCAGCACAGTGCGGAGCCAGAGAGCGGCTGAGAGCCAGCTCTCTCACGCAATGATAGCATCTTTTGCGAGTCTGTCTCTTTCAGTGGAGACTCCTTAATCAACGCCGCTGTCATCTGTAAAAGATAAATGATATTGTGCTCCGGCACCTGACAACCTGGCAACTTATAGCTTCCTTTTTACAACTCCCAATGAGTCTCAGCGGATGCGCTAATTTATGTTTTTTTTAAGATTGATAGCTCTTCTGACATTTTAGTTGGAAGTTGTTGAAGACTACTTTTTGCTTCCCATCAGTGGCCTTCGATGTGTTTCAAAGCCAAAATATTTAAATGTTTCCACCAGACTCTGAAACTCAATAAAATGCCTAAGATAACAATATTAACAGCGTCTACGTGTGTGGACTCTGATCACAATTTTATAATTGCCAAAACTCACAGAACTTTCTTTTAAATTTGAATTTCCAAAGGTTTCTGTACGATTGAATTGAGCAGCTATAGAAAACACAACCTTGGGATAAGCTGATACTGAACGTATTTGAGTGAAATAACAAATTTTAACATCTAGTTTTCTGGATTTATGTGAGTCTTACAGTGGCACATAAGATTTTTCTAAATCAGGGGCCACAATTTACACAGTGGAGCCAAATTTATGCCAAACATCCATGTGCATATTCTGATACAGTACATTGAAGTCATTCCTTGTTATTGTTTGCTCACATACATTTTGAAAATCATCCATTGTTCAAGCATATTGTGTCTTTAATTATATAAATTAAAAGTTAACAACACATTTTAAAATTAGTATTGGTCAGTGACAAGTAAAAAAACTACTGACAGGACGACGGCACTTCAAAAGTGATCAGATTTCAGCTTGGGGCCAATACGCCCCTGGCTCTTCCTCCAGAATAATCAGTTATGGAAAAATAGGATTAACTGCTTACTTTTTATTGACATCTCTGATTTACCTAATTAAATGTTATTCCACATAGTGTTGACTTTACTGACAGATATTGTTGTAGAGGGCCACACAGATGCATTGTAAACTCAGGTGTCCCCATTGTAATGTAAAAACAGACAATGGTGCATGATAATGACACGGTCAAGCTCACATCCTGAAGGGCCGTCATTGTTTCTCAAGCAGCCCGGCAACACTATAGAATTTACAATGGGGGAATTGTAAAACGGAGGAATAGAAAAAGAGGACAAACATTGTTTGCGGCACGATGAAGCACAATGATTTTCACTTTGTCATAACTGTTCTCTCTTTCCCACTCTCTCCTCCTCTCTGTTATTTCCCCACCATCCCTTTCCTCAGTCCCAGCACCCATTATTGGCGATGGAGCCAACTCCACAGTGTTGCTGGTGTCAGTGGTGGGCAGCGTGGTCCTCCTCATCATCCTCATCAGTGCTTTCGTCATCAGCCGAAGGTGAGCGTCATCCCTCCCTCTCTCCCTCCGTCCCTTCTGCTTTCTGTCGCTCCCACTTTCGCCCGCTGTAGGTGAAGGATGTCTTGCTTAGCGACGGGAAGAGTAGCTGTCAGGAGATGGACGTCACTCAAAAACACAGTCACACACCAACACACACTCAGTCAGACAGCCAGTCCAACTCGCTCACGTCGGACGAGTGATGACTCGCCACACCGGAGACGTGATTGACAGCTCTGACAGCTGATGAGATGCAATCAGTGACCTCTCGCTCCTTGTCCTCTGCATCAATCCCCGCTCCTCACATCACACCATCCTTCTGCCTCCATCTCTCAGCTAGTGGCTGTAATCTGGGCCGCTAGTTATTTTCTCCCGCTGCGCCCTTGCCCGCTGCTGTGAAGAGAATGAGCGAGGGAAAAGAGAAAGGGGGATGGGGAGGGTGGACAATGAGATAAGCAGGCAATGAAAAGTGGGAGATAGAATACGGAGAGGCATCAGGTGGATTTGCAAGTGACCCAATCTCAGGGTGTTAACCAGCGAGCGGGACAAAGCACCGTCACAGAAATGGGATTACATGCAGATGGGGCTGACTCACCTCTGGGTGTTACCCACACTCCCCCTTTTTGCGCGTGTGTGCTTAGGGTGTATGTGTGCACGCATCCTTAAAAGTGTTGTTTCATGTGTGTGGTGGCACTGGGGGGGGGGGGGGGGAGGGGAGTGTTAACGGCTTGTGTGTTGATTCCTGAGTGTGTCTGTGTGTGCGTGCTCCTTTTATGAGCATCCGTTGATCCCTTTATGCGTGCGAGTGTGCCTCTTCATATGGAAACCAAATCACTGTTTGCATGTGTGTATTGCTGCTGAGCATGATGGGAAGTGAATGGGGCTGCTGCTTGTGAGTGTGTGTGCCTGTGTGTGTGTGTCCGCTCGTATCCATGTGATTGCCTCTCTCCCCCAGCCAAGCAGGTGGCTGCCTCTGCCTTTTTTATATGCATGTGACGGCCACTGTCATTGTGCGGCTGCAGCCATCCTGTGATTGTGGGGAGGGACTGTAATCACGTCCTCGTTTACCATCATTACACAAGCATAGAGGAGGACAATGTCTCGCACATCTGGTCATTTCCACCACTGACCCGACACATCAATATAAGCACAGGTGTCCGGCTGCCTGAGGGATTCAGAGGGATTTGAGTGCATCTTCTCTCGGATTTATTTATAGCTTTTATACCCGCCAGCTTCTTGACTCCGAGGTTTTGCTGTTTTTTCTATGCCCTTCAGAAACCAACAGTGCTGAGTGATTTCATATTTGATTTAAGGTAGAAATAGTCAAGACAAATACAAAAATAAATACAATGTTTTATTTTATGTATTTACTTACGTAGAAGTACAAAAGTATGAGCAGCAAAGTAACTTAAGTATTAAGTAATTACTCATTATTCAGAATGTCATTTCCTCATACCCATGAATACTGTCATACTGGTATACAGTGTTTGTTAATGGTTTATTACCACTAATGCATTACATATAAGTAGCATTGTAATGTTAAACTAGTCAAGTTGATGTTACTTTTACAACTTAATCTAAACACAGCTGTGTAGAAACCCATATATTTTCTATTTAAATCCTGAATTAGCAAAGTCATGTCACAAATTAAATACTATAAATGCATACTTAAAAAAATGGAACTAGTGAATTTTTACACATTTAAGGCTTTTAACAAGTTTAGGTATTAGGAGAACTTGGTGCTAGGTCATTATACAGCGAGTATACATTTAACATAAATGAGTAACTTGACTTCCTGGGAATACACTTAAAATGCTTTTCACACAAGCAGGAGCAAAATAAACATTTAAATAGTACATTTTAGATTTGATTATTTTACCTTTGGACAGAACCAGGCTATCAGGTCCCAGGCCTGTCTCCTGTCTTTATAAACTATCCTCTCTTGTAAAACCTTTCAACACAGTGTTTCCTCCCAAAACGATTTCTTCAAATATTTTACCTACACAGCTGAACACACTGAGCAAATATAAATACTTTTTTTTTTTTGAAAAATCTCATTACAGTTTCACTTTCTGTCTTTGTAATGAGCTTTCTGGGCCTGATAATTATATCAAACAAGATTATCAGTGCTTCATCAGTAATCACTGATTGTGTTGGCTCTTCACTGGATTTGTTTGATGTGTAAGTGGGTTTAAGAGATTTGGTATTAGTTTTAATCAGAGATAACTGTAATGACACTTGTGTTCCATCATTGTTATTATTAAAACATTTTTTGTTTTTTCTTATGAAGATGCAGTTGCTGTAGTTTTTGTTCTGACTCGTTCGCCTCGACTGACCGACCTGTTTTTTTTGCCCCCAGAAGGAGTAAGTACAGCAAAGCCAAGCAGGACTCGGATGAAGAAAAGCACTTACATCAAGGTAACTCCACGTTAACACACTGACAACACACTCCGTATAATTGACAAACATTAGCGCTGTCAGGTCTGTTTATGTGCGTGCACTTTAAACCACAAATGAAGCCCATAAAACAGGGGGGGAAAACAAACTATTTTAAAGTGAATGTACTGGCATCCCAACATGCTCCAAACACCTCATTATCAAGTCATCAGTGTTGTTATTTGCATCCCACAAAAAATTCAAGTTAATGAGCCCCATCTTTATTGAAGTCAGCCACAGTGACATGAAAAGCAGCGGAGTCAGTGTGAAGGGAAGTTTGGAGAGAAGAAAGGAGGAGGGGAGGGAAGAGGGGGAGGCTCCACAGAGGAAGGCAGTGTAGCCTGTAGCATGATGGAAATAAAGAACAGATGGGGTTTAGTTGCCGGAATGAATTAACCTTCATTTTTCACCCCCTTCTCTCCCTTTAAAATAAAAAAACTTCTTTCCTTCCTTCCTTTCTTGCAAACTTCTTCCCTCAGGAGTGAGGATATACGTGGATCCCTTTACCTACGAGGACCCGAACCAAGCCGTCCGTGAGTTTGCCAAGGAGATTGATGCCTCCTGCATCAAGATCGAGAAAGTCATCGGCATCGGTGAGGAGCTACAGTTTGTTTTTGAAACCAGCGACTTCCGTTGATTCCACCACTTTTCATCAATCATTATGAATGTGTGTGTTCTGCAGTAAGGCCCAGAGTATTATACTTTGGGTAAAAGCATCCACCCTAAGGAAATAAAATATTATTTGTTATTGGTTTCATGCAAATCTTCCGCTAAAAGCACTTCTGTGACAGTGATACATTTGTGTGTGGCTGTGTGTGCTCTCAAGTGTTACCCTCTGAAAACAAAAAAACAACATTTCCCTAGACAGCAACATTTGGTCTCTAGACAGGTCAGCGATAAAAAAAAAAAATTGGCGGGGGGGGGGGGGGGGGGGGGGGGGGGGGGGGGGCTAAATATGTTGTCTGTGGCCAGAGAAAAGTCACCCAATGACAAAATAATAAAGAGAAGGAATCAATATCAATTTCCCCTCTCTCTGCATCAGTAGGTGAGGAGGGGAGGGGGAGAGAGGGATTAGAGACCCTGATCAATGTTTAAAGTGGACCCTTTCTAACCGGTGCACACATGCACACACACACACGCACCCGCACACAAACCCTCACCTACTCCCCTCCTGATGTGATTTATAGCCCGTGCACTGTACTAACAGAGAGCTTGGGTGTTGTGTTTTCAGGGGAGTTCGGGGAGGTCTGCAGCGGCCGCCTGAAGATGCCAGGCAAGAGAGAGATCTGCGTGGCCATCAAGACGCTGAAGGCCGGCTACACCGACAAGCAGAGGAGGGACTTCCTGTCTGAGGCCAGCATCATGGGCCAGTTCGACCACCCGAACATCATCCACCTGGAGGGTGTGGTCACCAAATGTAAGTCAAGCACGACTTTCCTTTTTCCATAGAAAAGGACATGGTTTGGTGCATAATTTAATATCTGAAAATATATCTTGGGGACTTGGTAGCAAATTGTAATAATACTCAGCTCACCCATTTACACACACACACACACACACACAAAAGCAATATGTGACAATTCTTGTAAAGACTGCCATGTGCATGCCCAGAGTTTGAAAAGGCAGTTTTTAAACTGTAACATAGTTGTATGGATGTTACCTTGTTGCACTTGTCCCAGGATACCTGTATTCACACATGTATTCTTGGATTTGTGCACTTGTGTACATGTCTCTATGTCCCGGGTATCCCCAGGTGGGCTTTGTCCAGATGGAAGGGGTCCAGCATTGGTGGGGAGGTGGAATTAAGAGGTAGTTGGGCAGTTGGGAGGGGGACTAATGGGTCCAGGACCAGGCCCTGTAGTGCAGCACCAGGCTCATTAATCATGGTGTCAGCCGTAAATGTGTTTGGGGTTAGGGAGTGATACTCTATCCCTCCTCTATCTGCTGCTGCATGGCCACAAAACACCGGCCAAATCTCCCCCTCTACCCTTGGAACTCTCTCCTCCCTGTCTCTCTGTTTCCCCACCTTTTACACCTTCCCCCGTTGCTTTTTGTTAGGCTAGAGATGTACACGTGTGTGCATGTGCATCTGCGAAAAGTCTTGTAGGCACATGTTGGCGTCTGTGTGTCTGTAATTGTATTCACGTGTGTGCGTGAGTATCACCATAGCTGATGGCCAGCTTCGGCTCAGGTTAGATGGACGACGTGCTTTAATGTGTCGTGACACAACAGCCCGGCCCTATCTGTGGGAGATACCACTGTCTCTCTGACTCTTCTCTTGTAGACGCTGTAAACATACATACACACACAGGCACACACACTGCACACACTAAACCCAGCTGGAGCTGAAAGTGAACAGCAGCAGAGACAGAATTGCTTATCACCTATCACACCTCTCACTGTGAGGAATGACCTCTCAGACCTCGCAGAGACAGAGTGAGAAAGACAGAGAAAAGGCCGACAGATGGACAGCAGGAAGGAAAAGAAATTGGACACAGGCTGCAGCCAGCGAAGGTGCAAATAGAGACGTGGTGAGAAAGAGACAGGGAGGCGGTTAGGCGCTGATGGATTAGAGGAGAGACGGAGAACAACAGCAGGAACGACAGAGAGAGAAAGTGGTAGAATTGCTGGACCGGACACTGGAAAAAGAGGCAGAGCAAGGCAGAGGGAGGGAGATGAAGGAGAAGCAGACTAGCTACGCAACGATGATGGGAGCCGACATGAAAGGATGGTGAGCCAAAGCGATAAGGGCATCGGATAACTCCCGCTCCACCTCGCTCCACTCTTACTTTTGAGAGCTTGACACAAGGTTTTGGGCAAATTAGTCCTTCACACTTGAGTGTGTCAGTGGAATCTATTAAAAGTCCATTATTTGAATTGCATACCCCTCTCTATTACAATCAAGTTAGAGGGAACTCTCAATCTGGCCTCAGTTTGCTGGCATGTCCACCAGAGCCAATTAAGCCTTATTAATTATGGAGAAACTCCAAATACGCACTAAAATACATAAATGTGCAAAAATCTCTCACTGAGGATTTGCTGGCTGTAGTCCACCATCTTGAAGTCTGTATATACTTAATGTGTCAGTCATGCTGGTGCGTAATTAAAACCTAACTGCTATTGGAGCTCAAAAGAAGACGTAATATGTTAAACATCTGATTTACATAAAGTAAGAGCGTGCTAATTTAGAAAAGATCTGCTTTTAAAAACCAGATCTTTGTTAGCTGCAAGCGTCGAGGACTAAAGCGAGCGTCTGCCCAATGTTCCCTCAAATATTGTGCCCTGTTGCGTTTCTCCCCTTCCCCTGTTTTGTTGGCTGGTGATAATCGTCCCACTGGTGGGGCCCTTGCCCAGAGTTCATTGCCAAAGGCGGCAGGGTGTATTCAGTAAACAAGAAATTAGCATGCAAATGGCGAGGGAGGAAGAGGACAGGGCTGGGAAGGCGAGAGCTTAGGGTCGCAGGTCAGACGCTCCTCAGACTTGATTGGGGAGCTGTCAATCACCGGCAGCCCTGGGGCAGAGGCGCGCAACAAAGGGAACAAAGATGGCCGACAAAGAGAGTCCCCTCTCTCCCCCAACTTTAACTCTACATCCTTTTGGGGCATTGCTGGGGTGCCCCATAATTAATGGAGTGCCAATCATATGGTGGGTAATTCGGTGACTGACGGCCTCTTGGCTCGGCGAGAGGCCTGCTGCGGAGTGGAGGAACTTCACCTTCAAGACCTCAGCTGCCAACCGGCTCTCTGCCGCTTTAGGCGTTTTGCTGGGGGACACAAGAGATTTTTCACGACTTTTCCTCAAGGCATCAGGCTTAAGTCAGCACTTCTCATCAGCACAATAAGCTTTTAAGTCCACCTTAACTGTGCCTCTTAAAATGGAACGCCAAGAGCAGCGCAGTCCTGAGAGGAATCGGTGGCGGCACTTTTCAGCATGTGCTGTTGCCACGGCTGGTTAGGCACCAGCTTGCTGCCATTTTGGGACAAAAACAATTCACCCGCCCTTTCCTTTCCCTTTCTCTTTTTTTTCTATCTCCTCTTCTCCTCCTGCCTGCTATCCCCTCCTCATCCTCATCCTGAGAGACAAAGACAGACAGAGACCCACCAGGGAAGGTCCATCCTCCCCGCCGCTTGCCCCGGCTCAGATAAAGACACAGACGGTTCCCCAAGAGAGACAGAGAGGGGAAGACAGAGGGACGGGGTGAAAAAGGCCAGAGAGGAGGGGCGGGGATTAGGGAGAAAAGAGGGAGAGAGTATAAAAGCGAGGGAGGGAAAAAGAGAGCAGTAAAGAGGAACTAGCAGGAGAGTGACAGATGCGTCCAAAGTTGGCAGAGGAGAAAGAGGGCAAAGGGACAGTGACTGACATAAACAGCGAGTCAGAGGGATTCTGGGTGGGTGCCTCTGATGGGACTTTGGATAATGTGTCCAACATCAGTTCGTATTTGCATAAACTCAAGAAGTCGTGAATATGTGTGTGTCTGTGTGTGTGTGTACTTATATATAATTTGTCTCGGTGGAGATGCCTTTGCATGTGCAGGGTAAAGAAGAGGGGTAACTCTGAGCTAATTAAATCACTACGGGACAGAGATGGATGGCCTAACACACAATCATGCACACACACACACACACACACACACACACACACACACACACACACACACACACACACACACACACACACACATACAGACACACACCATTGCTCATGTTCCCTCGAGAACCCCCCTGCTGTGTCGGGCTGTGATGTGCATCGTTTACCTCCATAATCATCTGCCTTTCATTCTCTCACTCTTTCCCTCTCCCCCTCTCTCTAGGTAAGCCAGTGATGATAATCACAGAGTACATGGAAAACGGATCGCTGGATGCATTCCTGAGGGTCAGTCATGCGTTTCTGTCTGTGCACATGTGTGCATGTGTGTGAGTGTGTGATACGACTGTAGACGCCTGATCCCCTCTTATCGCTGAAATGTCATCCACCGAAATTACAAGCGTTTGTTCGCAAACATTCGCCCTAATCTTGATCGACTTACTGTTTTTCTGACTAGGAGGTTGGCAGAGGTTTCATTTCCAGGAATAAATTACACTTACAGTAGATGCTTAGATACTTGATTCAGTATATACACATGCCTAATTAATTACTCAACAAACACAAAAACAATGAAAGAAAAAGGAAAAAGGAAGAGAAAAGTTGTCCTGTCTTGGTATCAGTCACACAGCTGTACTTTAAGAACATTTTTAAATGTTTAAATGTCTCTGTAGCATTTAAGAATACTACGAAGTATGATATATCCCCAAGATCATCTGGTTAGGTTCAGGGCAGATGATACATTGAATTTGGATCTGTTTAAGGTTTCTTCTTGTTAAAAGGGAGTAATTTGTAAAGCATTGTTATGAACTTTACTTACTGACTTTACATTTTTGGAACTTCTGAAAGTGTGTTATGGTGTGTTTCTTAAGTTCTTATATCCCAAAAAAGTTAAATAATTATAGCTTAATAATTTTAGTTAAATCTAATATGCATTTCCTGGACGTTTAAAACCAAAAGATAATTGATTTTCCTTTTTAAACTGAACAGTAACGTACAACTTATCAGTAACACCAATAAATCTGTGAAGTTTCTGCAGTTGAATGTTAAACACAATTCAAAACGTTTAAGATGCAGGACTCCAGGATTAAACTAATTAAGTCTTCCTCTCTGCAGAAGAACGACGGGCGCTTCACAGTCATTCAGCTGGTCGGTATTCTGCGTGGCATCGCGTCGGGCATGAAGTACCTGTCAGACATGAGCTACGTTCACCGTGACCTCGCGGCTCGCAACATCCTGGTCAACAGCAATCTGGTGTGCAAGGTGTCCGACTTCGGCATGTCCCGAGTGCTGGAGGACGACCCCGAGGCTGCATACACCACGAGGGTGAGTTTGTGTGTGTGTGTGTGTGTGTGTGTGTACAAGCAAGCACATGTCAGCGCAGTGTCTGCGTGTGTCACCTTACTTGTCGACTTTGTCAGATTTCATTAATCAGCCCATCTTTCAATTACAGGGAGGGAAGATCCCCATCCGTTGGACGGCCCCAGAGGCCATCGCGTACAGGAAGTTCACCTCGGCCAGCGACGTGTGGAGCTACGGCATCGTCATGTGGGAGGTGATGTCATACGGCGAGCGACCATACTGGGACATGAGTAACCAAGACGTAAGTCTGGAGAAATGTTATCACATGCGGACCATCATGAACGTTACACAGCTTGAATTAGTGTGTGGTATTAGAGCTCAGACAATAATTCCCAGTTACCGTCAAACATTTTTAAGATACTTCATCATTTTAACTTGGTTAGATAATCAAACTATCTCCCGGGGTGATAAAATACCAGCAGTATATTCTATTTTCTCATTACACTTTGAATGCAAGAGTCTAATGCCACTAATGATGATGAAGAATTTAATTTATGCATAACCAAATGTCTTGCGTTGGAGGCCAAAGTAAGGTGATACAAAATAAGAACAAGTTATAAAATTAAAGGGGAAAAAAAAGAATATAGCTAGGATCAATCTGCCTGCAGTGTTTTACTACAGTTTGACACTCGCCAGACAAACTGTGAAAGAAAGTGACTGACAGCACTACTCTACTGTTCAGGTCATCAAGGCTATTGATGAGGGCTATCGGCTGCCCCCGCCTATGGACTGCCCTGTGGCCCTCCACCAGCTCATGTTGGACTGTTGGCAGAGAGAGAGGGCCGACCGGCCAAAGTTTGGACAGATCGTCAACATGCTGGACAAGCTGATCCGTAACCCCAACAGTCTGAAGAGGACCGGGGGAGAGAGCGCAGTCAGGTGAGGGGACATCTGCACACACAAACAGACACACAACAGAGGTTATGTTAGGTTGTAGAATCACAGATTTAAAAAAGTTCATTCTATCCCGGTGGTTGACAGGTTAGGGGTTGAGCTCCCCTCAAGCAATGATAAATATGAGGGATCTCAAAACAATTTCCAGGAGATTAGCCGGAAACAAACCAATTTCTGCTTCTCAAAACTATTTATTTTGCTGGACTTTCAAGACATCTAATCTTTTTCTAGTGAATGAATACATTCTGTTTAGCTCCTCAGGCCTGTACATCGGGATATTAAATAAAAGGTTACTTCAGTAGATATTTCTTAAACAATAGAAAAAGTTTGTAAGTTTGACACATTTGTCATAAAATCAACCTCATTTCACTAGTTAATTTGTAACATGTGTTAATAGTATTAATTACTACTACTTAAAAACTATTATATAACTTTATTTCATGTATTTTTTACCTAAACTAATAATAAAACGAAACTATAACTAAAAGAAGCTTTGTAGCACAGTTGCTTCCATCAACAGATGGAACAGCTGCCTAGAAATTATTTAAGTCTTGGTTTTTCGACCTGACAACTAACAAAGATGCTGTTAATTGAATCAATGTCAGTGTGTTTGTGCACATTGCAATTTACATAAACACACATTGACTTATCTGCTAAACTCACAAGTTCCCACTCGATACATGCAGCCTAATAACTGTTTTTTTTTTTTTTAAATGCACACCACACACGCACACACCCACCCACTCACACACACTTGCCTGTTCTCTCGCTGGTATTTACATTCACCATTAAACATTATCTACCAGCGACGTGTGGCTCTTTTCAGCACAAACAGCCTCCTATAATGGATTTCTCTGCAAACTGTCTTTAATGGTGCTGTACACTGAGGAATGTAGCTGCTCTAACAGCGGGGGAGAGTTACGACAGAACGCAGAGTAAAAAAACAAATATGACCCAACAGCTCCACCATCATTACTCTCGAGTGGCTAAACGTGTTAAGAATGACCTACGTATGTTTACAGACTCGACACTGGCCAGCGGGAGTCTGTTTGAGTTTAACAAGTGTGGGAGCGCGCAAATGTGGATGCACACACGCACGCTCACACACTCACCTAATGGGACTCAGTGAGAGAGGGGGGGGAGCCCTTATAGTGTAATTACAGGAACCGAATCCCGTAAATGCTGTTTTTATGTTAAAAGAGGAAAGGAGAATGTGTGTGTGTGTGTGTTTGAAGAGGTCTTGCTGTGCACACGCCTTTTCACCTACTGAGTAGAGATGACTTCTCAAGAGTCTGACACCCTGTTCTCACAGTGCAAGTCAACATCCCTTTCTAAAAACAAGAGAGCATTCTAAAGAGAGAGATAGTGTGTGAGAGAGTCACCAGAGCAGGACGAGGCCGCCACCGACTCAAACTCACTCCCCGTGTGAATGTTTCATGGTCGATGGGGCTGCCGGTTAGCTCGACAGAAGGGAAAGACGTGCAAAAGAAAGCGGGAGGTGAATGTGCTGATGAATATCTGAATATGAGGAGGAACTCAACCAAGTGGTAAAAACTATACTAAAGTGAGACCAGGTTGTGGTTTTTTGTAAAATATGGTTTAACTAACTGTGTGGGTCACACCCAGGAGGAACTGTGTTTGACTTGGCTCCGTCTCTGGCAGGACTCACAAAGCAGCGACACGAAACAGAGCTGAATCTGATCCTATCGGGGAGGGAAACGGCAGAGAGAAATGTAGCATGGTGCATTTTACAGCTTGTGGGCTGCTCTCCGTAAACGCATGTGTATGTGTCATGGGAGGAAACTAATTCCCATAATGCTGCCGCTTCTGTAGTTGTCATGAATCAGTGGATTCCCAGATTGTGTGAGAAAGCAGATCATTACATTTCAAGTCAAATGCACTGAAACAGAATGTAACTTTTATCGTCTGTTTGCACAGACACTTGCACACATCTTAGATTTGGCAGCTACAAACACCGACTGAAGATACAGAACCAATCTCAGAGTTGAGACGACAACCATCAAACTTCAATGAAAGTAATCGTCACTGATTCCCTTATCCCTTTCTCTCCTCCACTCACAACAGGCCCAAAACCACCCTATTGGAGCCCGGGAGCCCAGAGGCGTCCTCGGCCGTGGGAACAGTGGAGGACTGGCTGCAGGCCATCGGCATGGAGCGATACATCGACAACTTCACTGCTGCCGGCTACACCACTCCAGAGGCTGTGGTCCACATGACACAAGAGTGAGTGGGAAGGAGAGGAAAACGAGAGAGCGAAAAAATAAATAGAAGAAAACGGGAAAGAAGGGAACAGAAAATGATTTTATATCAAGTGAATTGAATTTTATAAAAAAATATTTTCACCTTACACATATAGCAGGTCTCACTTTGAGAAAATGACCCCAGATGATTCCCAATTTTTTTTAAAGAATATGCCGAAAGTGTGTTTCATTCATTATTCATGGTATGAAACATTCACTTTTTTCAAGAGTAACACTTTAATGAATATTAACACTGGTAAAGGAAGACTTAGCTGGACAAAACATATTTCACAATATTTTCAAATTATTTGTTGAAGCAAGGTAGTAGACTTTTATTACTACAACTTATTAAAGAAATTATTAAAAAACAAGAAATTCAGTCTCTAAAAAATAATGTATGAAATATATTGAAAAATACAGTACACACTTAACACACATCAAATCCCTTTCTCAGTAACTTGAATGGTGAAGTGGTTTTAGACTTTCCTCACTGTATACATGTGTTAAATGTTTCTAAGTCGCTGTCACATGTCTTCTATATTTTTTTTCTTCCCATATTATGATTACGATCAGTATTGCTGCGTTGGCAACTAAAATTCCTTATACAGCAGCTAAAGTGTCAGGCCTGTTTCCTGTGGTCGGCTGTAAAATTCATTATGTGTATCAGGCCTTCATGTGTTTGTTATTGTTGTCCGCTCTCCTAAAAGGACTCTCTACCTTTTTTCTTTTTTAGGGACATGGCTCGCATAGGTATCTCCTCGGCAGCTCACCAGAACAAGATCCTGACCAGCGTCCAGGGAATGCTGTCCCAAATGCAACAGTTGCAAGGCAGAATGGTTCCTGTCTGACAGATTCACGCTAAGAAAAAAAAGGGAAAAGGAAGCAAAGCGACTTCGTTTCTTATGAAAAAAAAAAAAAAAAATAACAAAAAAGATGAAATATAAAAAAAAGAGACAAATAAACTATGAAGAAATAGTTTACCTCATCCATGCACTTTAAATTGGATCTAAAAGAAAAGAAGACATTGATGAAGACGAAAAAAAGTGAAAATGGCACTTTTTTTTTTTATCAGACCTTTACCATGCCCTTTTTTTTTGTTTTTTGGGAAAACGGGGCACTTCTGTCTGCAGCGTTTATGGATAGATGAAGGGACGGCTGGAAAAGTGCTTCCGAGAGGCCAATCTGGAGTGCCTTTAATGGTCTGGAAGGAAAGGAAGAGGGGGGAACCATACCTCTCTCCCTCGTCTCAGGCAGAGTGTTGTTTCTGGAACTTTCTTTCTGGAATAATCCGCAGAGCAGATTTTTTTGATTTCCTGTGACTGTGTTTATTGTACATGAATAGATTCTGTGGGACTCGCCGGCTGCCCCAGCCACCATTGTTCTCTCTCTCAGCTGGATCTGCTTGGTATCTCACAGACAAAATGGAGGATCCTAACCCCGTCAGATATAAACAGAACATCTCTGAGAGGTTGAGGGTTGGATTCCGAGGGGAGATGGCTTTGCAGGGAGGGCTTCTTTTTGCTTTTTTGCTCTGTCCTGGCCTTGTTTATCTCCCAGAACACCGTGTTGTGTTGCCCTCAGGACGCTGCTGAGAATGTGTTTGATCTTCCAGAGGAGCCATCCCGCTCCCCTGTCTTCCCAAAAATGCTCTCCCACACCTCACATAAACACACAATTTGGATTCTTCGATTCATCGCCGCATCTGGATCAAAGCGCCTGGCCCAGCGCCGCCGGGACCCAGTGCTTCCTCCCACTTTTGATAGACAGCTGTCTGGACCACTGGAATTGCCGTTGTGAACTGGAATGCGAGAGTGAAGGAATTCATTGGCAGGATTTACTCGGATAAAGGATACAACAGAGGCAATCTGGATGCAGAGGAAATCAGAACCATCAGCATGATCATCGCCAAGAAAACGCACTCACCTTCAATCAATCCATCATCAAGGTGAGGATCAATGGTGTTGTACTTTTTAGCTTCATGCCCAAAGAAGGCCTATTAAAACATAACAAATGAAGTTATTGGAGTGTAGCTCCCTTAATTAGTGCAGCAGGCTTCTAATATGTATGTCTGGCCACCAAGAGACAATAAGAATCATTAGACCCTGCGCCCCCCAATCACTGGCCCCTCCAGAAACTGTGTTAATTAACAAGCAGATCGAGCCACTGCACACAGCCAGAGCAGATCAATAGCCACTGGTCTGTGATCAGTCTGCAATGCTGCTGCTCCTAGTATCTTAATGAAAAGAATGAATCAGCTGTCGACTCCCAGTCAGACAAACGCAGCCCACCAGAGCTGGGCCACACTTTCCAGGGAAGACATAAGGGGAGTTTTAGTATATTAGATAATAAATTCTTCTCTCTATGGTTTTAACCCTTGATTTTTTGTGGAACTGATAATTTATGCAGATAAATCCAACACATGCCCACAAGTTAATTAAACAAGGATTTAGCTTACTTTGCAAGTTCAAGACTCACAGTTACATAATCACTTTATTTGATATAAGTTTCTTTGTTCATACATTCGTTTATTTGATTTTCACTTTACACTGTGTTGTGATTTTATCAGCTACACCTATACAACTAACTCAGCACCTCTGTAATAAATGCTTTTTTTGTGAAGTTTGTAATGTTCAGACGTTTACAGCCTTTAAAATTTAATTTAATAGTCATTTTGAAGTCAGTTGACTGTGGAGCAGTTAACAATAATTGAGATTAATCTGCCTAATTTACTATTTTCCCAAATTATCATTTGGTCTAAAAAATTTCAGAAAACAGTGAAAAATTGTTTTTTATTTCCCAGAGCCCAAGGTAATTATGAATCGTATTTAGATATGTAATTATTCATCACTTCAAATCCTCTCTCTCTTGAAGAAGCAATTGTTTGACATTTTGGTTAAAAAATGATAAGATAATATTGGCATGAAAATAATTTCTGACAAATGAATTGATTAATTGGGAAATCGTTTCGGTTGAATTTTATGTCATTATATAGATTAAATATTAAAAGCCGAAAAGTATAATAAATGTTATTTTCGAGTAGAATAGAATGGAATGGAAAATAATATAATATAATATAATATAAATCCTTCTTGAATGGGAAGGTGTCTTTGGATACAAAGTTCTTAGTAACAAGAAAGAATATATATGATAAATATTATGAGTTGTTGAGATATAAATCATCAATGTTTCCGCTTGAGCAATGTTGACGGATTTATTACAGCTGGCCTTAGAACAAAGTAAGTCCCTTACTGTTGAATCTATACATGAAGAATCATCTAATACACAAGCTGATTAAATGTTCATTGTCGTGCTCTTGATGTGTGCCAGTAAGTCAAGGGCATGTTTCATATATTATGTACACAAAACAGCATGTGGTGCACATGAGTTAATACATCAAAATCCATATTTGAGCCCTGGGCGGCCGCTTGCACTCTCTGGACGCTCTGGCTTTGGCACTCAATTTTGTTTAGCAGATGAGTCGAATGTTCCATCGAGTCAGAGCTGGAGAGTAGAATATTGTTGGTCAGGAATGGATGCCAAGCTTAAATTGTTTATATTCAAAACCACCATGACTGATGCAGCCTCCCTTTTTCTCCCCCCTCCTTTTCTTTCTCCCCAGCTGCTGCCGTCCATCATAAACAGGGTCCCGGCCTCGCTCGCCACAACCAGAATTCTTCCTCCTCTTCCTCTTTGTCTTCCTCCTCCTGCTAACCCCCCTCCTGCTCTCCTCGGAGAATACTCCAACACAGAGATGACAAATCCCTCCCCGAGCGCGTGGGACGTCCACCCTCACAACACGTCAACTTGACAAGCTAGCCACCGTCTGCTTGTGGCCATCCAGTGATGTACTGGAATTACTATGAATGACTTAACAGCATAAAAAGAGACAATACGAAGAATGTAATATAATAGAGAAGCCCTGCTCCAGCGGATAATGTGCTTTTATTTTGAAGGTCTCATTTTATTTTGTGACATTTTGTTAGTTTTTTTATTGCTTAGTTCAGTTTGCATGTAAAGTAACAAGTGCTTGATTTGAGTGTGCGGATGTGATGGCGTGTGTGCATGGATGACTGTATGAGTGTGTGTGTGTGTGTGTGTGTTAATGATTGAAAACGTCTTTGAAGTATCAGTAACTGTGTGTTTTCATGCCACTGTGGAGAAGGAAGAGATAACAGAGTTGTATTGTTTTTTATATAAAAAAACATGAACCTTTTTTGCTTTTGTGTCTACAATAACTATGTACATGTTTTTTATTTTTGCTCCAGACCTGCAAAACTCTACTCGACAGCGTTTTATTAAACAGCTTTCTGGAATGCAACCAATTTCTGCTTTTGACAGTAACAGCGGCTCACAAGCAGACACACAACAGACGTACACTGGAGTTTGGACTCCGAAATAAGTGACATGTAGGAGCCAGCTCTCTGTTGAAGTGGGAGCAGTTTAAAATGTCGCACCTGTACACAACAATGGATCAGAGATGTGAGGAAAGAAGTGTTAAAGAAGGGAAAACTGTCGGTTATTTTAAAATTTTCCACACGTCATATTGCTACAGATTTAACTCAACGGACTATATTCATTTTTTTTCCTTTATCTCTTCAAAGTAAACTTATGTGAATGTCTTTGAACTCGTAAGTGACACTTCATATAATTCAGAAAACACCTCCGTCCTTAATGACAGCTCGACTGCTCTGTCCTGTTTTGGCAACATGTTTTTTTTTCTTTGGGGTTTTATCTATCGTAAAAGGACCTGTTTGGAAATATGCAAGACATGTTGGGAAGGAGAAGGAAACCAGAATGTACTGTAAAATACTTTGTTCCTCTACTTAAATGTCGGAAGATTTGAAAAATTCAAATGAGAAAAAAAATAATTAACAAACTCCAGAGTTATTGTTTGTCATTGTACGCCTTCCGATGCCATATGATTCAGCCATGTAGATCTAACATTCTCTCGATCGTTTTTGTACTTTTATTTTGACATGATCATCATTTTTGGGCTTTGTTTTATTTTGTTTTTGTCAAGGAGCTCTAGGTACATGTAACTTATGTCATTTATTTATGTCCTTTTATATCTAGTTTGTAAAATAATAGCCTAAAGTGAAGAAAATAAAAGGGGTGCCAAAGTGCATTCTTATTAAAGTAGAAACCATATTACGCTGTGCCTGCCTGTCATTCACACACACACCCACACACACACACACACACATGCTCTCTCTCTCTCACACATTTAGACATGCACGCTTTCCCTCTCGCTCTCTCTCTCCACACACACACACACACACACACTGCAGTATCGGACACAAAGGTCATCATCAGTTATTGCAGTTATTATGTCTATAGAGAAGAGCTGATTACCTCACCATTATTCATTGATTACTCCATTGTATGATTGCACATAATAGAGGTGTTACATAACAGAAAAAGGAGGCCAAGGTAAAACATCAAGCGGTTTCTTGGCCCTGTTTCTGCCTTTTTTGTTTCTACTGTCACTCCCTGTAACTTCAACATCATGCACACACACACACACAAATTATTAAAAAGGGCAAACGGTTGGCAGTTCGTTCCCTCTGCACCACATGTTAAGCAGATATCATGACTCTGGATTTCACGACTTGGCCCTTAGCTCCTCTCAGGCCTTGAGGCAGCAGCGAGCGTTGCACACTTGGCACAGTTCATGTGTGTGTGTGGACTCGTGTGTGTGTGGACTCATGTGTGTGTTTAATCAGAACAACATCTGCTTCCTGCACTCATTTCCAGCAGCGATAAACCGCTGATTGTCCTGAGTCTTTGATAAGGGCCCGGTAGAGACGGAGGAGAAGAAAGGACAGTTTTAGAAACGGAGCTCAGGCGAACGTTGATCCAATTGCCGTTATACACATGTCCTGAAAAATCACCAGCACAAGGCATGCATATATTAGTAAAAGCTCTGAAGTTTGCAGTGGGAGATGTTTATCGGCCTCAGAGGGAAAGTGTGCCTCCTTCGGAGATGTTGGCCGGCCTAGAGAGGAAGACGGAAGAAGATTAGTGAGGCTGAGATTTGCCGCAAACTGATGTTTTTTCGTATAACTTGGTCTTAAACTTGAATTAAAAATTGGAAGAAAAATAGTAGCTGTAAAAGCCTGCATGTATATACAAATGCTATTCTAAACATGGAGCCAGTAGTTTACTAAACACTAGATACAATTTTAAAAATAGGATAGGAAAGGTCAGGATCACCAAAATCACAACCTATCCTCAAGGGCCATCCTTGCCATCCTTAGAGCCACACTTCATGAATGACTAGAGAAGAGAAGTAGAGAGTGTGTTCTTCCAAGAAATGGAGGAAGCAAGACAAAGAAAAGTGCTGGATGCAGCCGTGACTGAAAGCTAAACAAAGAGGGCAGAAAAATTGTGACTGTGAGAGCAGGTCGCATGGAAAGGAAACTGCGCCTGTCTGCTAGACTGGTCTAACCAGAGTGAGTGGAGTGACCCCTCTGTCAGCGAAGATTATCTCTTTACCTCAGTTACTCAGGGAGATGGCTCAAGAAAACAGTCCTCCAGGTATTCCAAACCAGTGATATCTCTGTCATGGTAACTACAGGTGTTCAGGGTTCTTCGTACCGAGTCGAGCTTCACTGCTGAACTTTGAATAAACAGGTGGCTTCAGGGTTTATTAGTCTGAGTCCTGCAGCCAGTCTCAATTACTGCACATTTTACAGTTTCAGAGAGAAAGCCGGACCAGCATCACCACAGCCCAACCAAAATCCCCTTCCACACAGCCAGTTCTAGAACGGGCACCGCACTCTGAAATAGAGAAGAAGCCTGTGGCTGGACAGAGCAATGTCACTGCACTGGATCTTACAAAGCCCACAATACTGGACTTCACCAGATACCTCAGATTTAATAACTCTGATTGGGCTAAAGGCCAAAATAAACTTCATCGGGGGATCATTAGTAACCACACCTCAACCTTATATCATTTGCCATAACCACAATATTTTGCAACATTAATCATTCCATAGTTGTCAGGGGCAGCTGTTGTAGAAAGCATAAAGCTGAAAAACACTGGCACTAAATATAATCGAGAGTCATTCAGTATTGATGCTCTTCTCTGGCAATAGAGTTACATTATTCACAGAAATATAAAAAATAGCCTCAGCTAACTTGAAGCTTGTCTCAGCTGTGACGACCCAATCAGATCTCAATTCAGTGAGACCTCTTACTTTTATTGCCAAACAAGGGGGATAAAATGAAGACAGAGTCAAGAGATAATAATCACACCACTTTAGATCCTCTTTTATAGACACACACACACACACACACACACACACACACACACACACAAAAAACACACACTCACACACACACACTTTTGTCAACCAATCTAATTAAGAAACCTTTAGGTGAAGTGCCAGCCCTTCAAACTGGCTTAACCCCTGCAGCTACATACTGTCACTGCAGTTCTATTCATCAGGTCACTTTGTTCATAATTCAATTTCCTGATTCAAAAAGATAAAGCCCCTCCTGGCCCGTCTTCTAAGCCAATCACAATGGGTCATCCTTCACACTGACATTATGATTACTCTGCGCTTTGTGTTGCTATTCTTAAGTACGTCCTTAGATCCACACAACAGCATAATCCATAATCCAAACGCTTCAACTTTAATCCACAGCTGCTTCAACCAATTTTGAGTCAAGAGTTATCTTAACTCTTCAGGTGACTGGTTGGTATTTTTGTTGTCGTGAAAGGGGAGTTGAAAGGGAAAGCGGGTTCTGTTATGACGAACCAGGAAACATGAGAAGAGGGAAAAGAAAATCTTGTGGGAAAAAAAAAGGGGTGAAAGCTTCAGTGGGAAAATAGTTGTGTAGGGCCTTTCAAACGTCTGAGCATATTGATCGAGAGGCTTCCAGCATGCAGTTGACCTTGTGTCTGGGTCTGCGAGGTATTACTTCTGAGGACTTTTCATGGGCAGTGCATTCGCAGCAATACACATGGAGGGCCTGAAAACATCTATGTGTGAACAAAACAGGAGCAAATCCTTGCAGCACGACAGACTGTGTCTTAATTTAGCCGTGTTTGAAATTTCTCAGTAGTAAAACGCCGTCTGTGTAACCGTCAAATGTTGCTTTGGTTCAGCAAACCCCAGAGCCAGAAGCCTCTGTCGCGGGCTAACATGAAAAAGCACTTACAGGAGAAGCAGAGCCAGCCTTAAGCACATGGGGGGGGGCCTTTCAAGAGCTAATGTGGGGCCTTACCCCTCATAAAAAAGCACAAGGAAGCAAGGATCCAAGCAGGTTTGCATCAATAATGGTATATTTTCAGATTTCAACTCAAATGCATAAGTGCACTTTCAGAAACATCGACTGCTCAACATGGAAACACTCCAAACAATTCTCTTGATTTCTGTCTGAAACGCCATTATGCCTTCAGTAATGGTAAAATATATACAGCTACTGACATTGTTGCAAGAGAAACAGTTACTTGTGTGTTAAATTACTTAATGGCATAACCACACTAACTCAGGTATGAAGACTTTATTCAATCCAGCCTATATATACTAATATACATTATAAATATATATATATATATATATATATATTATACAAAATGATATATTTCTTTACATATATTTTTTCACAGGGATTATTCAGGCCTACCTGATCATAAAGACAGAAAGGTACATGACAGATGAGGGAGACTCAGTATAGTTAGTATTAGACGAGAGAGAGAGAGAGAGAGAGAGAGAGAGAGAGAGAGAGACCACCATGAGCTTCACACTTTCAGCGTCAGTTGAGGGAAACCCCAGACTGTGCATGAGGCCGAACATATTGTCCTACTGTTTAGAATTTACACACAATGAAACGCACAATGAACTTCACAATCCGTGTCCAGTGTTCTAACATGGTCTATTAAATTTCATTGGGAATTTGTGACGATACGTTTGTAGACCTAATGTATCTATAGATATTTAAAAGAGTGGGTGAAAGGACCTGTTTCAGCTGACATAGATGCAACACTCTGGAAGATGCCCTTCATCTCTTGTTAAAGTCACATTTTTATTCCAAACTGACTTTGATGACCCTGCGTCTTCACTTCAATCACGACTATGAGGTTGTAATCTTTGGTTTTTTGAGAAATGTCTTACAGCTTTTGATTTGAACGCTTCGAAATTTTATAGAGATATAGAGTGCAGCTATGGGATGGATATCCATGGAATCTGGTGCACACCATGTGGACATTGATTCCACTTGCTTTGGAAATTCTTGACTTTTCTTCTGCCTAAAAATATTAATATTCTTGGTTTTTATTTTAATATTTTAATGGCTACTTGTTAGGTTCAATACAGCTGTCAGTCTACACAAGGACATGATTACTGTTACTTCCTTTACATGCCCATTATTGTGGCTCAATAAGACTTTTACACTTAACGTCTACTTTCCTGTATTTTACTCATGTGCAGTGATTGTATTTTGAGTTCCTCTAAAACGAGGGTGACCAAAAGCTCAATACTGTTGCTCCTGTGTAGACACACATGCAGCATGGGAGCTGCTGCTGATCTGCTGATGTGCTGCTCACTCTATGAAGTCTACTGTACTTAGACTCAGAATTAGTCTTGCTCTGTAATGGCTGGGAGTCCAAACAGGGAGTTGATTGCTGCAGGAACGGGGGTGGATGATAAAGAGATTGCGAGGGAGATCTGGATGAAGAGTCCAAGAGGTTTCCTCTGTTTATGAATTCACTATTCAACACCTCATAAAAAAAACTGTTTTCAAATACGTCATGGCTCTGAACATCTGTCTGAAGGTTAGGAGGACAAATCAGAAAGACACATTTATGGCAAAGCCAAACTATGAGCTTGTTGATCACTCAAGCCAGTAAGATGCTCCTGCAGCTGCTTCTCTGGGAAAACAAAATCCATTGTTTGACAGTGTCGACTGCAGCAAAACTGAACTGGTTTCTTTTTGTTCAAGGCTACAGACGTTAAACCAACAAAAGAAGAGGCTTTAAGTGAGTGGCCTTGCATCTCTCTCCACCTGCTCTGTGTGGGAAACCATCTTTCTCTAGGAACGTAATCCTCAGTGATTGTTGGTCTGTTGGGAGAACGAGGAGCTTTATCAACACCACCAGACTAATCTCACCTCCGGGCCAAAGGGCGCCGCCAGGGTTGCCTGTTCCCAGCCGAAGGCGAAGGCAGGTCCCCTACTTGACCCATCAATTTCTCTTTATCTCGATCCAGTGGCTACACTGGTGGCCCCACCTGATAGCCTGACCTTTGACCTTACCAAACACACACACACACAGACAGCTAAAAATCCACAAATACACCAACACATACATGCTAATCTCTAGAGCAAACAACTTTCTCCAGCCACCAGGTCACTTGAGTGGGACTCCTGTCTGGAGTCGGAGATGGAGTATGGAAGGTTGAGGAGGGAAAGTTCACACGCAAGTGGGCGATGTGGACTTCTGGGCGTCTGTATCTGCCGGCAAGATGCTGGTTAATCAAGCCGACGCTCGCCCCTCCTTCCTCCTACCCCTTTGCTGATGAAAGTCCAGGAGACTATCAGCTCAAGCAGAAACCTGGTTATCACAGTGAAAGCATTGTTCAAAATCCCCTTGATAAGGGGCCTGATAGACTGAGATAGATGGACAGCGATGTATATATATAAAAGGACAGGGGGAGAAAATTGAAAAAGAGAAAAGAAAAGAAAGCTGCAGATGAAAGTAGAAGTTGGGGGACGGTGGTTCAATTTAAAGTCTTTGCATCTGCCTGCTTTTTTTAAACAGAATTTTACTCAAGAAGTTGGGAGAAAAAAGTTATAGAAGGGAAAGAAAGAAAAAGAAAAGAAAAAAGAAAGAAAGAAAAGGCACCTCGTGACACCACAGCCATCCATCATCTGCTACTTTGAGCCCCTCGGTGAGAAAAAGGAGTGCAGATTAAAGGAGACAGCGAGCTCTGTAACGCTGCTGAGAGAGTCAGACTCAGGGATTTTCTCTGTTCAGAGCAGCTTTGGCCTTTGGACCGCTGACAGCAATAAGATTCCTATCACCGCTCACATGTGCACTACAACACATGCAAGCCAGCACAGACGTCCACACAAAGCTAAACATGTGGACATATATATACGAACAGGCACACACACTCCACACAGTCTTAATCCTCAGTTTTCAGCAGGTTGGACGATGGAATGCTAATAGCGGCCAAGCCGGGGGACTGTGGTATAATATTTTGTGATAAGATCGTGCAGAGAGAAATACAGTATGAGCTCACCTTTCTTTCAAAACTGGCAGGTCTTTGTTAATAAGGGATATGTGCGTTTGAGTGAGAAAGGATAATACGGTTTTGTATTGCACATTTAAAATGTATTACAACCACAGCGACTGTAATGCCAATACTAACACTGATATTTCTACTCGTTTGGTTTTGATTTTATTGTATCATAAAACAATACACATGATACAGGCTTTCTAAAATATTTATAATGCAGGACAAGAAAAAAAAAAACACAAATAACCACGCAGAAGAAAACAATGATCCAATAAAGTATGATACATAGATGAAGGGAAACATAAATAAATAAATGAAATGAAATAATAATAACAACACAGCATAATCACAACCAAATATGATGCATATACATGAAGCATTGCATAATAAAAACAAAAATAACAGTAATATTACATTATATTAACACTAACAATTTTTTATTTATAAAATAATATTTCTATACATTAGTTGTGAACGCCAATAATAATATTTTAAGCTGTGCAGAAACTTCCTAAATATTCAAATATTATTAACTGTACATTGAATATCTAAATAATATGACCTGGTACTATGTATGCAAACACTTCTATTTATAAATGTTTATTTAAAGAACAGCGGACAATACTGGGAATGTTACAAACAAATACATTTTTATTATAATAGCAAATTAATGAATTTAAATAAATGTATAGTTCCAGTTGAGCAGTTCCCTGTCCCAACACTGACATTAGAAACGTGACATAAAACATTCATAATGCAATTCAATAATGTGAGATAACCAGTGAGAAGCATTTCTCCCCTGAGACACTGAGTAACTTAGTCTCATCAGATGTTTACTACAATTATCATAAAAACATCACAGGAATCACAGAACTGAAAGATCTATTCTTATGACTGATGCCAGGGTCATTAAAAAATGGATGAAGCGATAACACCACAGCAATCTCTGCTCTGGCTCCATATGCGTCGTAAAACCCTCTTCTTTGTCTGTGAATGTACGTCATAGTGATTCTGTATGAGCTTAGCCTCAGCAGCCTGATAACTGTTTCCATGGAGTCACATCTAAACATGATGAAGCAGCAACTAGTTAATAAACAACACAGAATGTTGGATCCAGCGTACTTGAACCTAGAACCAACCCTACTACAGAGAACTAATGCCTTGGCTACCCTACTGTGGACAACCCCACTCCATTTAAAAAAAAAAGTCTTCACCAACATTGTCATTTTTTCGGGCGTTTGCTCATCACAAAGCAAACAGTGCTCGAAGTGAGGTCAGAACGCTAAGGAAAAAGTTTGTTTTACAAAATATCAGCATAAGTCTGTACAGGGCATACAAGTCAGGGAAGCTGTGGCTCTGCAGTACCCTTTAAAACCTCCAGACACAAACAGCAGGTTTAGAACTCTCTTTTTATCTGAATCATAGCATTGTATTTTGTATGATTGTATGTATGAAGCTTTACACTGAGATTTTCCACATGCCAATCTGATTCCATATTTCGATCTGTCTCTTGGCCTCATATGAAATGATGCCGAGTTTAAGGAACAGCTTGGCATTCAACATTTTGTCAGATGGAGATGTCTTGGTTGAATCATAACCAATAAAGCCGATCTTTAAATAGAACTCTGACTCCGGCGTGTGGGAACGTCTCCATTTCGCTGTAGTTTGGATTCTCTCTGGGTTTCCCAATCCAAAAAAACATGCAGGCCAGATTATCTACAGACGCTGAATAGCCCAGAGGTACGGTTTGACCTATCAAGGGTGTTTCCATTCCGGCTGCCTGATTAATGCTGGGATTGACTCCAGCTCCTTATCACCACCAAAACAATTATAAATTAGCATAGGAAAGTTTGGAAAATTAATGACTTAATAAAATGGCATTTCCTGTGCTTCATGTTCTTCTCCTTTCCAGCTAATTAGAAATCAGCAAAAAAAGCTACTGGCCCAGAGATCACACAGTGTGATATAGTCCGCTGTGAAGCAGGAATGTGTTTTTCAGAAATAACAAAGCTCAGCGTGCTCTCTTTGGACACTGGAAATAGACTAGTCAATAAAGCTGTGTAATAAGCAGGACAGTTAGCCGGCTGGTATTTGCCTGCGTATTTATTTGTCAGTTCTTTCATTTAGCCTCGCTCAGCTTGCCTCCTTACATCCTATTTGAGGCATCATTCAAACTCTGAAGTCCGACCCCCCCACCGTCCCAGCTCCTCCAACCCCCTCGGAGTGAGGGATTCTGGGGCCGGACCAGTTTCTTCACCCATACACGACCCCATTGACTCAGCTGCTCTCCACTGGCTAAATGATTGATACTGGCCTTTGCTAACTAGACTCCTGAGTCCGAAAACAACTAAGGCTGACTGTCCATGTCTGCTGCAGCGCGCGTGTGTGTGTGTGCATGTATAATCAGCCCAGGAGACCCAGTAAAAATAGTGTGCGGCAATGAGGTAAAGTGTGTTTGTGAATGTTTGTGAGAAAATTTGCTTGCAGGTATAAAAGTTTAGCATAGCAAGCTTTTTGAGTAGTTCAGGTGATCATTTTGCATATGTGTGTGTATGGTTGTGTATTCCTTGCGAGCGTGTGTTTGTGTAAACCTTAGCACAGCGTTGCTTTCTCAGTTTCATGTTTGCCCTCATGTCCCAAAAGCACATATACATTACACGAGGTCTGTGGTGAGGGAATACGTGCGAGTGCCTACAAATTTGACTGGTTGACTTAAGTTCAATGAGACCACACAGCATGTACTGATGGAGACAAGGCATGGTCATGATAAGGTTACGGTACAGGCTAATTGAATGAAGAGCTTCGTGCTGTGGTTCACCAGTTAGCCTGCTAGCACTTTCTGAACCCATGACACCAGTTGTATAGTCCATTAAGCAGCTATAACCGGTTCCATAGCAAACGTAGGGTGGGTTACAAGACAAAGACTTTCTGAAGAAAAAGAGTTTTACCTGCCAATAATAAAAACGAAAGAATCCTGAGTAATAGTAAAATCAGAAACAAGGAACTATATCATTCCCCGAAGATTTAAAATTAAGTTATGATAAGGGCAACCTTTATTTCCAGCTCAGCTTTGTATTCAGTGCTTGTTATCCCAGAGGCTATGTACCTATTAATAACTATTATTGCTGTATCTTTGCCATTATTACTGCAGGTCAATGGACCTATCTAGGGAATTATCACCATGGAAACCAAAGCCCTGACTCATTAATTGGTAGTTGAACTGGGTTCAGGAAACCTTTCTTAACGTATTGCGGCGGTCCAATAACTGACAACCACTCCTCGTCAATGGATACTGGATACAACATGGGAGTTTGTCATTACTAAAAGCACAAGAGAATCATCTGTGATGAAATGTGAAGACCAGGTTTGGATTTCAGTGAAACCCTTGAGGGAGAGAGGTCAGCTCTGTGCCTGTCCCTTATTCCAACGCAGCACTCGAGGTCAGACGCACTCAGAAAAACATGTAGGAAAGGAACAGAGCGTTCAGGCGGGGGGGGGACGCATCAAACGGAAATGCTACGGAAATAACATCAACAATCGATAGTTATCAGCAAAATATCGTAAATCTCATCGTCTGTCCACACATGGCTTTTACACTCAACATCTTTTCTATGCTAACTTAGTAAGTGTAGAAAAGGTTCACCTGGATAAAGTACTGAGTTTGTTTTGTACCTGGGTAATTGCAACACAGCAATTATAACCAGATAGATGAATGCATCCACTACAGGATTAGGAAAGCTGATCTGATTGTATATTTCTGTTGTCAGGTGAAAACCTTGTAACTATAAGGCTCTTTAGTACGTGTGTTTCCTCCGTGGACCAAGAACAGTCCATAACCCTCAAGCTGTGGAAACACGTTCAGGATCCAAGTTGGACACACTCCACCAAAACAAACATGTTGTTCATATTGTGACAAGCTCATGTGTAAACAGGTTTCATAAACATCCATTGATTCATCGGTGTGATGACTTGTATGCTAAAATGTATTCTCCCCCCCCCCCCCCATGAGCCTGTCCCCTCTCCAGCCTCTGCTTATTCTCTCTCTTCCTCTAGTCTAAATAAAGTGTCTGCAGGGGTAACTCAGTCCCTGAAACCGAGGAGATTAACGTGTCCACTGGGGACAACAGAGAGTAGAGGGGGAAATGGAAGAAGAAAGTGTACTCGCTGGGTGGAATTCAGTTCACTTAAAAATAGACCCCTGGCTTTTCTCTCAGCAGATTCAGTTTGGGGGCTGCACAGCCCTGCCGAATACGAATGACTGGATTTACACAATGAAACTGTAAACTAATAATGTTTGTTCTTATATCATGAATAGAATGTTCTGTTTTCTCAGTGAAACTGTCTCTACAGTGAAAGACTGCAAAATGCATATTCACAATTTCCCAGAGCCTAAAGGTGACGTCCTTAAATGGCTTGTCTCTGTATGACAAACATCTGGAACCATCAAATCCTTCTGTTGGAGAAGCTGGAGCCACCCATGCTGGGAAGTTTTCCTTCATTAAGGACTTTAACAATTCAAACTGTTGTTGATTACTTTCTTGTCAATCAACAAAATTCATTTTTATATTCCAAGTTCTGAACGTGCATGAAGTGTAATTCATCTGCAGCTGCTCATGTTCTCCATTAAAATGTCACTCTAGAGGGGTATTGCTTATTTCAGTTTTTCTTTTTTGTACACATCCCAGTGATTGTTGACAGATGTTATTTTTCGATATCCGATGCTGTATAACTGTTAATGTTTGTCTCAATGAATGTGCAACACAGAGGCAACTTGGTCCTTTATTCACCCTTTACAATGAAAGTTGAACAAGGACATCTAGAAACGGAAAACAAGACATCTCGCATTCAAAGTGAAAGTTTGGGGTTGTGAGCCACTGTCAGTAAATTGCCAATGGATACGAACACTGGCTCTTTGTAAATTGACTCTTCAGCCAACACACCTCACAACCCAAAACCTTTAGTTTGAAGGCAAGCTGTCTCTGTCTCTGTCTCTCGGCTTCTTTGTTCAATATTCATTGTATGAGATCGATAAAGAAAGAAGTTGTTTTTGTTCATACTTTTTATCCCTAACCTTTACTTTGGACTTAAAAAAAATGTGAAAAGCTCAAAATGTGATGACATGAAGCCATAAGATCCCGTTATTAAAAGTCTTACGAAATAAATCTCAACAGCTACTGAGCTTGGATCACAATAGTTCCATCTAAAACACATGATTCCTGTGATATGGTTGAAATCTGTGAAAACAGCTGGCATGAAGACCCTCAGTCGGGATTAGTCAGCAGAGGTTGGAATTATCTTAAAATCCAACTGTTTTCAACACGTTCATGATATTCATAATATCCATTAGTGTTAAACCGAATAGTGTCTCATTGGAGAGTATTAAAATAACAGAGTAATCCAGAAACTCACTGGAAGATCACATTAGCATGATCATATTTCACTCCTCACATACTCATCAACACTTACACTTGTGAAGCTGCCGTTGATAACGTCATGTTCCCATTGCCAGGTGTTAAAGAGTAACTTATAATAGGACAGGAGGCAACAGGGTTACCTCCAAGCCAAACACTCGCAGCTATCCAAGGAAATCAAACAGGCGGCCGGACAGACAATCCTCCAATTTATTTGGCTCACAGCAGGCTACCGGCGGAAAGCAAAGCTAAAATGGAAACTCAGTAAGTGACCTTTAATGTAATGCGGCGCCGATGGCTCTCCGAAGAAAAAAGCCTCTGGAGCAGCGGCTGCTGTGTGACTCTGAATATGTGTATGTGTGTGTGTGTGTGATGAGTTATGACCAGCTCTCATGTCGGCATTTGGGAAGTCGAGAGCAAAAGCCAGGTGGATTAGGACAACTTGCCCGTGTGAGAAAGCTGAAAGCCTTTAGAAAGTATATGTGTGTGTGTGTGTGAGTGAGAGTGTGTAATAAAAAGGCCGCCTTAAACAAGAGAAAGCAAAATAAAGAAGCCAAACCACCGGCACAAAACGGAAAGTAAAACATAAAAATATAATGTGACTCACTGAGAAAATCGAACTAAACGCAGGCTGCCGTGGAAAAAGCTTTGGTTTGAGGCACTAAACTCACAGATACACACTTTCTCTGCCCTGGTCACACAAAGGTCACAACCTTTCTGACCTCCAAACAGGTGTGTCAGCGAACCCTCACAGATTGTTTTGTGTGCTGGAAACAAATGATACTCGTAGACGCTTTTTTCAGTCTCAATAACTGGGACAGGAGGCTAATGGCAGCAGAGTGGAAAAGAAGTTTCCAATGACTGAGCTCGAAGGGAGAAGGACTGACCTGAGAACGCTCCAGGAGGAAAACACATTGAGGAAAGAAAGGAGCAGGATTCGCTTTCAGAACGAAATTCACCGATGATCCTGTGAAATACACAGTAGACTCGCTAAGTGAACATTTCCTGCTGCCTTCATAATGTAAAGAATATGTAGAGAAATGTGTCTGTAATTTCAGTGGATTTATGAGTCTTTGCTGCAAACACAGTGTAGAAATCCAACAATTTCCATTTAAATCCCGACCAGAGAACATTCCCATATTATTATTCAGCAGCTGAACCAGTGCATCCCATGAGTAAATCAAGAAATCTCTCTCTCTCTCTGTCCGCCCGCCTTCCTGCCAGTCTGTCTGTTGGTCTGCAGGCACCCACACGATTGACTTCAAACTTGGTCTGTGTGTTGCTGAGGACTATGAAATGAAATATTTTGGATGAGCGGTCGTCCAGACACCAACCTCCACCCCTCCAATGCCAGATGGGCTTAATCGATTTGAATAACACTGATCCTAAATATACATCTCTCAATATCTCTGAATTTCCATATTAACATGCCTCATCTTTTTTAATGTAACAGCAGGGAAAAAGGCCTTGGAGGTCGGGAGAATTTTTACAAGATCTAAAACTTCTGCTGCTCCACTTGTCTGTGCTAAATTTTGTCTTACCTTATTTAATAGTTCCTTTTATGGGATTTTAATCAATCAATTATGGTTTTATTGAACATTTAACACTCACGGTCTCTGCATGACCATGCCCCTCATTCAGACTGCTGCTTGTAACCTCAACATAACCCTTCATTTATTTTGAACCTTTGTATATATAAGAACTATTAGAAACATTCTATAACCATATCAGAGTTATACACAACCTAAAAGATAAGACTGGTAATAATCTATTTCTATCATTGTTGACAAATGCCATGAAAGGCTAAAAACACTGATCTGAACAACAAGCATTCACTTTGTGGACATGAGCTGATAGAGGTCACAATCTATTTTATATTGAAGATGTGACATCATGATGTCACTGTGGCATGATAGTGAAGCAATGCGTCATCTTTGCAAGAATTATTTTTAATCTTCATCTTATTTTGTATAACCATTCATTAGTCATCATATGGTAAAAGGATATCATGATGATTTTATTATGAAACCTCATGATTACAATTTAAAATGTTTATAGCATTGCCTCAATTCTTTTCATTATGACTGAATGTGTGTTCTTTCACTACGATGTATACAACAACTGTAGATTATTTAGGATCAGTCCCCCATTCATCGTCCTGCTGCTGGAAACATATATGTACCGAACCACAGCTGAGTTGTGACCTGTTTCTTAAGGGTCTCATCTTCAGTGGGAGTGAGTGGGTTTCGGGCCTGACACCCACACACACACACAGTATTTTCTTATTTTGGAAATTATTAAAGAAACACCTTGTTCCTTTAAGAATTTTTGAAGCAAGTGTAAAAATTATCAGAGAGGAGTTGGACGCATCTTCTATGTCCGAGAAAGAGCTGTAGACCTTTATCAGGATAAAATAAAGAATGAGAGAAAATTATTTCTTGAAATTACAAAGTGTGCTTAGCAGAAACTTTCATCTAATTTCCAACATAAATCCTTTGTTGTAATCCTGAGATTAGGGATACTGAATAGGTTTGTTACATGCCATTACATCAGTCTCTCCCCAAACAGAACACGTTCATAGAAAGAGAAAGAGCTCCAGTCAAAGCTTGTTCTCTTCCTCTCCTTTCAGGCAATGAACAGAATTGCCTTATTCATATTTTTCCTGCATTCAGAGCGACACATGAATACATTCATCAAAGCTACTCTAATCCTGTGTTTTGCTCACATGTGTTTTTGTTAGCGCGAGTGATGTTGCATTGGTAAACATTATTATCCAGGGACGAGGTGTAAAATGACAGCGGGACACAGAGAGACGGAGATAGAGACAGAGAGAGAGAGAGAGACAGAGACAGAGAAAGACGAGGGAGCTGCTTAGGGGAGATATCTTTTGTGTCAGTCCAAGTGAACACCTATCGATTTACATCCAGCGCTCCTCTGCGCACCACAATGAGACTTCATGTATAATTCATGCAGGACCTATGAAAGAGCCATAAATACAGTCACTCCGCTCGTCAGCGCAGCACACTCTCAGCACTTACGGTCACCCAACACGGCTAGTTGGCAGAGGAAGTGCAGACATGCAGGGATGAGGAGGAAGAGAACAAGATGCACTTGAAGCAAAGATGACGGTGATATAATGCTCTAGCTCTGTCTCCACTAGCTTGGGCACAGTGCCATTTAGAGCTTGTGCACCATATTTGAGCGTGAGCTGCCCTTTACCAAACACGGACCTGTGGCAGGAAGAGGGGGGGGGTCCTCGATGACTCCTAGAGAAGTCTTTTGTTTGACGTTGTACCCTCCCCAGAGTCGTGGAGGCCTTTTTCAACCCAGCCGCCAGCGCTTTGACGACCTAGAGGATTTACATCCCGCTCACAGCAGTAAAACAGCCGCTCGCCTTTGATTCCTTCCACCTCAGCTTTACGATCTGGAGTGGATAGGGTGGCTGAGTTATGGGCTTTGTTTGGGACAGAAGAAAAAATAAAAATGACATACAGCCGCAGCATGTCGGGGTGTCAGGGGGGAGCGTCCGCCTCACATGTGCTGAGAATTTAGACGGGGGAGCTGAGCAGCGGGATGAGTTGGACAAATGCACAAGAGTGTGTATCTACAGCGTCCGCTGTTGCACGTGCACGTTTTCATTAAAGCGTCGTTACATCCAATTACGCCGATGAACAAATCAAGCGAATAACAAAACAGGCATACGACTCTGAATCGAATATTTGAGCTACGCAGCAGATGGAGTTACTGAAAGTGAAGGGAGGGTGCTCGGAAAAGAGCAAAGCAAAAACCAAGGCCTCTACTTCTAACACAATACCCACACTGTGTGCCTGTGCACTGCTGAAACGGCTGCTGTCTAATGACTTGTAATACACACCGTTCCATTTGGCAAAAAGAGCACATCTCCCTTATGCACTTCATTAAATCTCCACGCTACCAAGGTCGTCACCTCACAACGGCCATCCCTGTCCTGCCATCTATCTGCTTACGCTCAACAACACCCCCCCCCCCCCCCCCCCCAAAGTGCATTTTCTCAGACAAACATGCACACAACATAGAACAAACGTCACTTTAGCTCTGCTCCTCTTCACCGTAAAGCACCAAACGACTGCTCTGCCCTTGAACGAGAAGTATTAGGAAGACAGACGAGGTGTAGGAGGAGGAGGAGGAGAGAGAAAGCACGAGAAGGAAAACAAGGTAAAACAAAGGGATTTTTCATTATAACATCAGCTCAATGAAAGAGTACTTAGGGCCCGTATATCTGCTGGGCCCAAGGTTCAGGGCAGCTGGGAGGGAGACATGCAGTGCTGTGCGGGGCCTGGGCAGTTGGAGGAGGGCCCAGCCAGGCTGGTCAGGGTGAACCAGAGCCTGGAAGGGTCGGGTCAGGTCGGGTCAGTCTGTGTTGATGAGCCCGGAGCAGCCTAAGGGAGGGTCAGGGAGCGGCTGGGGTAAGCAGTGCTGTCCATGAGAGCAGCGCGGTCGGGCACATAAATCTACAGCAGCAGACAGGAAGGACGGGACATCCGTCAGCGGAGGTGCAAACCGCAGAAGACACCACAGGGAGCAGTTAGAAACATGGAGGAGCTCACATAGAAATGCATGGTCAGGCACAGAAACAATCCCTTCCTCTTCTTCTTCCTTCAACTCTTCCAAACTAATGTACTGCCCGATAAATGCAGAATAAGCAGCTGACAAATACATGACGAATAAACCACAATACAACTTTTCATTGAATACACCACTACAGGATGATCATTGAGATTCAGACACCGGCCTTTGTCCCTTCGTCTGAGTGAATGATGTACACATGTTAAACAGCCTCCATGGCAGCCATATTGGTGGGCATGAGATGAGCTGCGGATGAACTGGGCCAAGGGTATCTGCTACAGTCAGATGAAAAGCCAGCCACTACACAAGGGAGCCTCTATCCACTGAGGGGCAAACTCATTTCTAGGCCAAGAAAGTTATTGGTGTGTGCGAGTGAAATTGAGACAGAGAGGAGCGTTGGCGTGCGAGCAGCAAGACAAGGTAAGGAGTTTAAATCAATAAATGCCATGTGAGGGTGGGAAGGTCTTAATATGCGGTTTGAAGGGCAATTAGCTCAAGCTACAGCCAGTCAAAACAAATCTGAGTGTACAATGCTTCTCTTTGGCCTTCAAACTCCAAGGCCCGACTCCGTGCCATGGATGTAGAAAATATCAAAGGTATAGAGGTAGAGAAGACGAGGTTGTGTTAAAGTGGGTTAGAAGAGGTCACAGAGCTCAGAAGCATCTTTTGATCATTAAGTTCAATAAAAGAATATGAAGGCCAAGGGGAAGGGAAGGAATACCTCTCTATATTGAGAGCATACCATTTGCAGGCAGCAAAGAGAAGCAGGGTGGATGGAGACGACAGATATGCCTGGAATGCCTCGAGAAATCAGCTTTCACAAAACTTTCCTCTTTTTTCCTCTTTTCTTTCTCTCCTTTCAGGGTCAGTGTTTTAAAATGATCAAAAAAGTAAGGTGGATTCTCAGCTGAAATTCAACTGGGATGATGTAGTAACCCAGCTTCTGAGGAATTACATCTTTAAAGAAAAGAGTACAAATTAAAAACTAGAAAATCACTCAGTAGAGCTCCTAACTCCGCAAAGGCCCAACAGTCCCCTAATGAAAACCACATTTATTATAGTATAGTATATGTATAGTATATGTGGATTTTTATTCAGAGCTGCCACAAATTATACACACTTATAAACATTATCAATATCCATGAATTATGGAAATATGCCTCATCTCGCAATGAAAATATTCAATGGCTTATTTTCCGACCCGTATCACATCCCTCCAGCAAGTTTCATGCTAATCCGCAATGTAAACTGCATAACCTTGGACACTAACAGACATACAGCAAACAAAAAAGAGAACATTTTAGATTGACACATTTTAATATGCTGTTGGGAGCAAATTGATAGATTAAATGCTTATATCATTTTTATAGTTGAAAACTGGATATCTTTTTATCTAATTTTGTAGACAATAAAATTGCCTATCTCCAAACATTACCAAGAGAAAGTGATTAAATGTTGCTACATTTCTACCAGTTTAATAAAGAGTTTATGGAATCATCAAAACTAGTTCTGAGCTTAACAAAGCAGTCATGATGCTAAAATTATTACAAAATCTTATCTAAAGGCAATATGGTCTCAGTTTGAAACTGTTTTTTTTACCTATTTATTTTTTTGTTCCAAATGAAATAACATTACAACATTAGAGAAATAAAATAAGAAAACGACAAGGAAACAAAAGCCACGGAACTAAATAAAATAAAGCAAGATAAGGTATAAAATAATAAACACAATGAGTGATTAATGTGAAAGTTGGATTTGATTTATTATTCTGACTGTGTTACAGTATTTAGAAATCAAACTCCAGCCAAAATCTCCAGGGACTGAAAAGTAATCATTTTTCTGAGCTAAGTGATAATTGATATTTTAATGCGAATGTGTTCTTTTGTCCTATTTATTTGTATAAAACACACACGGACACACACACACACACACGGACACACACACACGCACACACCTAAAATGTCCCAGACTGTGGGATAGGAACAACATTGGCCCAGGATCTCAGTGTTGAGCGGAGGAGGGGGTAGTGAAATCATTATCTCCCTAACAGTGAACAGATGCAGGGACAGAAGATGGAGGGCAGGGAGCAGAGGCACCGCTCCTGCCTTCACTTTTTCACTCCTTATCATATTCAGGCAAAATCGTAGGCTAATAGAATACGGCTTGGAACAGAACGTTTCCACTACACGAGGTATCTTTGATGTGACGTGCCAGATGACTGAGCGGCTTCCAAAGTGGACCCATAATTTCAACGATTATGAGAGGATTTGTTCTTCCTGTGTGTTCAAGAAATAAATAGATAGATTTTTCCCAGGCCTGCTCTCCATCAGAATACAAGCAGAGAAGTCCTGTTGGAGACAGTAATACAGAAGCACAACATTTAATTTAAAGTCTTTACACAACTGGCCTATAAAGAAGAAAAAGTCTGAATTTCTTAGCTGTACTGTAAATCCTTATTTTGCTCAAAAAGGGCTGAAAAAATATTCATTCAACAACAATCCGCTCCTGAGTCAATATGGAGGAATACAGGAGCGGATTCTGCAGATTTATCCCTCGGTAAGTGAAGGCAAAGACCCTGAAGGGAGGTGACGGAAGCCAGAGGAAGGCAGACGGAGAGAAGGGAGTCGCAGAGCAGTGGACGGCCGTATCTCACAGCGTTAGGTATACATTGAAATTTACAGCGTGTGGTCTCTCGCTCTAAACGCAGATATTAAAATCATTACCTCTGTGTGTTAGCATAAGCTTTTCCCTGCTAGAGCCAAAGGGCTGTGTTTTATGGCTCTTTTATTCAGTAATCCACAGTGGCTTCTACGAGCCGCTGCCTCCCCCTCTCAGCCTCCCGCTCCGGCCGCGCTCTTCTTATCAAAGAAGGCCATTGTGTACTTATTATTGAGCCGATAATCCAGTTATCAATCCTGGCACCAGGGGGAAAAAGTACAGACAGTTAGTTGTGAAGGTCGGCTCACATGAGGGTTGATTTAGAGACAATAGCAAACAGACAGAGACAGAGCCATATAGATAAAGGTTGAGAGAAATATTTCCAGGCAAGCAGACAAAAAACTAAGTGTAAAGTTTAAAAACAAATATGAGAATACACACACATCCAGACGGCGTGTCCTTGGTTTAACAGCCTTCGAAAGATTATAAATAAAATGTCATGGATTTTTTGGGGGGGTGTGTGTGGGTGTGAGGTGGCGGCCATCCGATAGAGCAGCGGCCTCGAGGAGAGAGCTGCTCCGTGTATCTGGAATTCCACTGCAGGGTAAACACTGAGTCAACTTCTATGTTTTATGTCAGGCCAGAGAAATTCATTACGTCTTATCACACATTCAGGTTTCAGGGTCAGCAGCAGAACAATAAACCCAGACGTGCAGTCAAAGTTTATTATTGTGCACATACATATTATTTCACTCGTGCGTTTTTTATAACTCACGTAGAGGGCAAAGGGCCGGGCAGAAATTCAGTGTACATTAAACGTGCAGCTCGGCAGGAGTCTGCATGGGAAAGCCATCACTGACACTCGCGGTGCACAAACAGAAGTAAAGAGGCAGAGGGGGAAAAGCAGTGGGAATAAAAATTGAAGGGGATTTTCACATAAATCATGAGTGGAAAACCACAAAACATATTGTCACTTTCCATTAATGTGATGTGGACATACAGATGTGATCTCTAAGCCTCTGCCTCTGAAGAATCTGGTTGTAGCCCAGAACAATGTGGATGAAGGGGATTGTTTCAGTGTGTTTCAGTGGAGTGAAAGAAGCTGACAGGGTGTTCTGTGGATTATCCAGAGCAGCAGGGAACCAGGTTCTGCACACAGGTGTGAAACTAAAACCCAGAGCAAGCCTGTTGTTTAGACCTAGCCCTGCTGAACCGGACTGGTGTCACTGGTTGATGTTGAGAAAGGTTTAGACGCCAAAAACAACCTGGTTAGATTTAGAGAAAGATTCGATTCTGGTTAATAATTAATTGAGTTTGCACAAGGGTCCTGGTTTCAAGCCTGGTTTTGATCGGAGCATGAATTATAAATCTGTCCATCCAGGTTTCAGATCATTGGTATCTGGATTTCTTACCATCTTGCCACACTGTTCTGAGAGCTCAGGTCACAGTGTCCTGGTGTCTGCGTATCATGTCCTGCTTCTCAAAACCGGGACAAAGCCCTGTCCAGGTTTCTGAACATCTATGATAACGTGCACATCTTATCCTAACTATATGTCACTTATCTCAAACCAACAATAAACTGTTACTGACAAGACAACGGACACCAAACTGTGATCAAGCAGTAACCCAAAGCTTTTTCATTAAAAAAACCACAGTTGGGCCTGTGCAGAGGTCCGCACGCTGCTGTCTGCTGCTCTAGTTCAGCTTAATCTACCGTATTAATGCATTTCAATGATGAATGACAGCTCTGGAAAGAAGCAGCAGCAGCCAATGATAAATTAGGAGAGTGCTCAGGTGACAACATGTGAGTTCCCTTGACTCGACCATACTTCTACTGCACGAGTTTCTATTTTATCTCCTCTCTCGCTGTCCGTGGATCCACATGTTCATGTCCACAAACACACACATAAAAACACTGATGCAAACACACATAATCTCACACACACACACACACACACAGCTCGGCCGTCCTCCGGCTGTTTCTGTCGGTAGTGGTTTATAGTGGGAGCCAGGCACCTCATTAGTGGACAGCTGCTGCCGCTGCAGCACCTCCTTCCATACCTTCACTTCCTCCATCTCTCCATCCTCTCCCACTCTGAGCTGCCCTCACCCTGAACCTGTCCTGAGGGGGAGATAGGGAGTGGGGGAGGACCGGGGAAGGAGAGGAAGGAAGAGCACGGAGGAGGGAATGAGCAGAGAAGTCTTCACGGTCAGAACATTTCGCCTGTATCTGAGAGAGAGGGAGTGGGAATGTGTGTGTGTGTGTGTGCGTGTGTGTGTGTGTGTGTGTGTGTGTATGGGGGGGATCTAAGTGGATGAAAGTCCCTTAAAGGGTGATGATAGTGTGTCTTTATTTCACATCGCCCTAATCACAGAGGAAGTGAGAGGAGTCTTCTCATCGAGCTGTCGTTGTTTCAAACATGTTAATCCTCCATGATGCACACGCACCACACGCAGAGGGGGGCACGGACACGGAACCAGAGTCTGTGTCTGAAAGTTATTTGCTGACAAAGAGAGAAGTAAACATGAACTTTCTGACATGTAACATGATAGGAGGGGAGTCTCATGTTTTCAGCCACATCCATCTGACCCGACACTTATCCGTCCCATCTCACGGATCTTTTCCACCGCTGGAATAAATCCAGGCTGCTCCGCTCTGAGAGCCTCTCAGCGGAAAGCCTCCCCCGAAGGGCGGCCATCAATCCCAGCTCCTCTTTCATGTCTAATCGACTTTTACAAGCCGCCGTCCCTCATAGGCCGACTTTTACCACTTTTCACTCCTGATTGGCCGGATGACCGAGTGTCGCCGGGCGGCACAGGTGCAAGACATTAGTCCCTGTAATCAGAGGCAATTACTAACAGGTGTGTCGGCTGCGGCACAGCCGGGGACCGTGGCGTTGGAGGAGGAGGCCGCCGCCGAGGCTGAGGGAACGCCACGGGACCCACAGGTGGCTTCATGAAGGGAGCTGACTCGTTTTCATATGTTCTGCTTATTTCCATTTTATAAGTCGGGCGGACGCCAGTTCAACTGCAGCAGTAGCTCCTGCTTTAACCCAAATGTGGGTCAGGGCAGGTTTGAGGCTGGAGATGAGCCAGTTCAGTCATTCTGTCTCCAGATCAGCATCATGCATGAGGACATAAGTCATCGTCTGATCACTTATATCAATGGAATAAATAATCAGAATATTAATGACATTCCTTTATTTTCTTATTATTGTATAAAAGAAAAAGAAAAAAATGTATATATGGCACCTTTCATACAGACGTTACAAAGTGCTTCACAGACAGGACGAATAAAACAAGAATACAAAACAAAAAAGGCACAAGCCAGTTAGTATATTTACAATCAATTTACAAATTAAACAAAAAGTAAAACCAAAGACAGCAGATACATTAATACGTCATTTAAAAGTAATGGCAACAAAAATATATACATTTTTTATTTTTTTATTTTCCTCTCGTTTTCTAAATATCTCAGTCCATAAAATTTTTATTTTACAAACGATCTCTGTCAAAATCAACAATCTGTCAAATACCAGAGAAGAACAGTGTGGTCTATAGGATATTGGGTGAGGTAGACGCCTGTGAACGCCGGTAATATGGTGCAGCTAAATTTAGCTGCTGACT
This sequence comes from Pleuronectes platessa, assembly GCF_947347685.1. NCBI lineage: Eukaryota > Metazoa > Chordata > Actinopteri > Pleuronectiformes > Pleuronectidae > Pleuronectes > Pleuronectes platessa. Next base: position 23,313,190 of record NC_070630.1, read on the forward strand.
TGTAATTAGACCTGGGGGTGCTAACCAATAGAGAAATCAGTATATAACCGCCATTGTTGTTGTTTCTGGGGCATGCTCATTACACCCAGCAATGATGGACACACGTAAAGTACGCTATGATGTGTTATTTTCCCAAATGCTCAGTTTTTGAGAATCTGCACTTTTGAAGCCTTTTGATAAAATCTCCTCTAAAACGCTGTTTGTAAAGATTTATTTTGCAGAATGTATAAACAAGTGTGGTCAGGTTTAAGTTAGTAGTTAGTAAAAACCTCTGAAGCTTCGTGTCTGAGGCCCTTCTCAGGCATGGTTAACATAAGTTATTAATGTTTTCATTCAGACAGGTCATTTTTACATGAATGTTCCCTCTGGCTTCATTCAGATGAGATGAGATTTACAGACAGAGCTGTGTTCTCACACTGGAGGTAGAGAGAGTGCTGATTGACAATTGATATAGCGGAGAGGAAGGGGACTGTGCTCTCCTCTCACTCCGCCTGCATCACTGATGGATTTTAGAACGTGTTTTGCCATTAAAGCTTTAATTAATGAGCAGCATGGGCTCAAGGGACACTGGGCCTCATACCCTCTCAGTGAATCTAATACATTTGCATCCATTTCATAGTTTAACTTTATTAGAGAGGGAATTTTACTGCCCAACAGCACGAGCACTGAATGACAGGACATTAATTAGGGGATTTAGTTTAATTGCTATTTGCTCTCATGTTGAATGCAAAGTGTTTAACTGGATATTAATTTAATCAAAGCATAGTTGGCATGAATGAATACAAGGTGAGACTGTTGGTTAGACAGTCAGACTTGTGCTTTACAGAAAATGATACAGAAATGTTACTTTGTCCAACTAGGTCAGATTTCAGTTCCGACTGAATGTCTGAAAGGGGATTAAGGTGATAGATCTTTTTCACCGCAAACCCTATTTACACCAGGAAATAACATTAACGTCGTTGGTGATCGGACAAGAACTGGATAATACTTGACCACATGAAAGTACAGATGTTAATGCACCCAGCCCACATTAAAGTGGGATGGTTATCCGATCGGCCGAACCATCTCTGGAGGCGTTCAGGGACACGTTGTGACCACATTGAACATACAGTAAGTGTAATTGCAAACGCATTGTCAATCCACATGTGGGCAGAATAATCTAATCATGTGTGACTGTTTTAGACCAGCGAGGTAGCAGCAGCCATCAGCCAGTAAACACATGGAGCAGTTGTGTTCTCAGTCCTCAACTATGGATAGTTTTCATCTCCCTCAAGGAACAAATTAAACAAAACCTGTTCACTCAGGAGCGACTTCACCTGAAAAACCACCAGAATGTACTACCGTGCACAATAAGAGATGAACGTGATTTGATATGCATGAGAGTCTATTTTTCAAGGTTGAAAGGGGGCGTGGCTGCATAGTACAGGAAACTCTGGTTGTCGAATCTCTGGTGGTGGTTGATGAAACCAAGAGAATGTCGAGGATCTGAAATGACTGGACTCAGCTGGGTTCGACCTGGACACTGGATGTAGAGACTGGAGTTGACTGGGGGGGAGGAGGGTCACAGCGAATCACTGAAACGACTGCTGACAGCGACAGTGAGCCTCTCTGACATAAAACGGATTAAAAATGTGACAGCAAAGACATGATTGGCTAATTGAGATCGTGGCAAAATCTGATTGGAATAAAGTAAACAACCATCAGTCAGCTGATTAGAGGAGGCAGGTAGAGTGAGATGGTGAATGAATGGGAAGGTCTTCCTAATTGAACTTACTCTTCATTAGTGGAAGACCCCGCCTTGAAAAGCAAGCAAACAAAATTACGAAAAGCTTTACAGTCTACTTTTATTCTTATTGTATCTTTTGCTTTTTATTGTTGGAACTGACAAACCCGGTGAGAATAAGGGTTAGTGAGTTTATGTGAGTTGGACAAAGCATTTAAACAATCTGGATTCCAGCTCTTTGACTAGTAGAAAATCCCAGGAGTTAACAAAACATAAACAACATTAACAATGGTCAAAGTAATGCAGAGCGACGCAACTTCTAGCCAATTATATTTTGGTTATAAAATATTTCATGTCTTTCAATCTTTCTTCTTTTTCTTTATAGACACCGATAGCTTCTTGACTAACACTATGTTGTATTTCAGTAACAATGAGTTCCTGCCAGGGTTGTTATCTATTTTCAAATATTCTTTCATGCTTTGATTGATGACAGGAAATGTGAGCAGAGACGTTTGGAGCAACATGCAACAAATGTTCCTCCAAGGCCATTCTCCAATGTGACAGAAACAATCTACAGTTATATCCTCATAAGACTAAATATAAATCAAGTGTGTCATAATTAACAGTGACTGACCAACAGTGGAGTTGGTATTTCTCTATTGTAGCTGTTACGTCTCTGATTCATTAGTCCCTCCTCTGCTTTGATTTAATCATCAACTGGCTTTGTTAATTATAATAAAATGCTCCTGCCATTGATGGTCTTAGAATATTTATGAAAATGCATTATCACATCATTTGTCCTGTATCCATTAAGAGCACAGTGGGTGCTTACGGCAGTGTGTGTGTGCGTGTGTGTGTGTTTGTGTGTGTGTGTTTGTTGCTACAGATTTGAATTATAGACTCCTGCAGCCTGGTTTGAAACTGCAGTGGCACAATACATCAGCACTAAACTCTAGAAGACTCAACTTTCAGCGAAGGCTTACTCTTGCCCAGAGTGAATTATGAGATCGTATTAATGCCTCATCTTTACTCTTCTTTGTGATATTTTTTACATATTTTGTAGTCAATAAGTAGTTTTTATAAAGATACCAGAGTTTTTACTTATCAACCACAAAACAAAAAGAGATATAAAGTCTGGATAATGTCTGGAAAATCGGTTCTGGACATTCTCCGGAGTTGGTCTTTCAGATATGAAGAACCCAGCAGAAGTTTGTCCTGGCCAGACCTGTTCACAGCAACAGGGTGATCTCCAGAGCATTTAGGTGAGGGGGCAGGACGCAGGAGGCAGGACATTACATTTCAGGTCTTTGGTTACAGCAAAGGCTCCGGATTCTTGTTGTCTCTCCAAGTTTACATCTTCCTCTGTGTCTTCTACGTACACAACACCTCTTTTTCATCCTGATATATATATTTTTTTTTTCTTCAGTTTTACATTGGTCGTGCGTTACACACACCAACACGTCCACAGGATCTGGATAATATCCTGTCTATCCTCTCTCCTACTTTTTCCTTCGGTGCTGGAACTCTGGAAACGGATCTGAGCAACTGACTCACATACAGCCCCTCCAGATAAGTTAATGAGAGCATTTAGAGTTCTGTGCATGTCTGAGAGTAGCTATAGATTGGGCTGTACCCACTGGTACCTACTGCAACGAATCACAACGCAGATTTCAGAGCCTCATTTCGGTGCCTAAGCTCTGTACTGAAACAATTTCCCTGTTTATGGGCATCATAACCATCGCAGCATGTGAATAGTTAACAATACACCTACCTTATGTGGCAACACAGTTACATGGCTCTGGCTGCACACAACATTAGACTACAGGTAGCTAGTGGTTACCCAAATCTCGAGTTGAAACGACAACAAATGTCTTAAGCTAAACTGTCAAGGTGTGGCCGTTTTAAAAGTATCGACTTAGCACCGGTATCATAGAACGTCTGAATAATAACCATCCCTAGCTTTATTTGGAAACAACAGAGCCTTATTTAAACTAATATTTAAACATTTAAAGGAAAAGGAACTGTATTGTATCTTTATTTGAAGGATCCTTTCTACCTTCTCTAACAGTTCATTCCACCCTTCATGCTCTGTATTATAACATATTTGTTCTCTGTAAATAAGTCAGGAGGTGTATTCTCAAAAGAGATTAAAAAAACTCAAATAAGTCCAAACATTGTGAAAAGTCCACTCTTTGTGTTGGCACAACACACAAAGACTTGGGTCAATGAGAAGCAAAGATACGTCAGATAATGCATTTTCTAAATAGCCAGTACTTGCCAAATTCCAGAGGTCAGATGCCAGAAAGATGTTTAACATGTTCCTCTTAGCGCTGTGGAATGTGCAGCCAAAGAATGGAAAGCCAGTTTACTTTGGTTTTTGGTCGTCACATGTAAACAGACCTAAGATACACCCAAAATCCCATCAACTAAATCAGCTGTTGGAGAGAACAGTGATGTGTTTGGTGTCATGTGAATAGAAATGAGGTTTGTCGTGTGAATCCTGTGAAACCTGTTGACAGGCGGCTTAGTCAGTAAAACATCTCAGTGACGGCTTGTTGGGGAAACACAACAACCAGGTTGAGGTGTTTACTGGCACTTTTACAGAATGTAAATATTAGGAGAGGGAAAGACACAAACAGCAATCTGTGTTTTGGCAAAGAAGGAAAAATCCAATTAAAGTATTGGAGGCAGATTTGAATGTCAAGTGAAAGTGTAATTCAGCTTAGTTTCACAATGTGTTCATGGAGGTTAGAGAGGGGGGAACGTTCTCTGGAAGAAAAACCTCAAGTGTCAGACACATTCAATATTACAGTTTAAGATCTATCATCTCATGTCCCCGTCACTGCTAAGAAAGCTCTTTTTGTTGAAGTTTGACATACTCACTAACAATTCTGTAACACTGTCTTCTTGTTGTGTTACACAAACAATGAACAACATCTGGGTTGATTTCACTTGTTATTGTGCACTTTGGGATTTGTTCCTCGAGCTGCACTGAGCTCGAGCGAATGCTGATTAGTGGAACAAGTTGTGGCTTTTGACAGCCTTCCCAAATCTACAGACACTAAATCGGCTTGAAATACATCACTATGCATATTCGATAGATAGATAGATCAAAAGATGGTAATTCTATATTATTACATAAAGAAATAAATGACTATATTTTATCAAAATACCTAAAAAAACATGAATAGGGGTTAAGAGTGTTCAGATACAGTTTTATATTATACCATATCAGAAGATCTCAAACCAATCAAAAAATCAAAAAATCTAAAAAATTCTCCACATAAAGATTATAAAGAAAGATAAGTTCCATCTACATGTCATTTCACTACAGGAGCTGTTTTTGTAGAAAGCATAATAACCAATCTAATAGTAGGCTAATGTATTATTTATTAGATTTATATAAAAGCTTTTAGACGGAGAAGAGTGAATTCACAATTTTACAACTTTATTTTTATCACCAAACCTACTCACTGACACATCTGAAACACAACCTACACCTTCGCCTCTGATTCATAGTTGCTCTGTAGACTTTTCACATGTGAGTCACGCTGATTCCAAAGAAAGTCAAACTTGATCATTGCTTAATCAGTGAAGAACCATACAGATATTTTTTATGCAGCAGATGTTAAATTGTTTCCCTGCTTCAGTCTGTCAGGGAAGCTTGTGTGGAACCAAACAGACAACGGAGTGACTCAGGCCTGCAGCTGTGTGGAGCATGAGTGTTTTTGGACGAGATTGATTAGTGCTAAGTTCTTCACCCTGATCTGACTGGCTTTTGACGCAGGTTTTACCGGAGACTCTTACAGCAGGGAATGATGTGGAAAATGTAAGCAACAGAGTGGTGGGGTGTGTGTTTACTTGCATGTTTGTGTGTGCATGCTGCTGTTTGCAAGGGCAGAGTAGAACTGCATGCTGTACGCAAAGACCAAGCCAGAAACTTGTGTAAACAGAGCAGTGGCCACAATGGCTCCCCTGCCAAACACTGGGTTTCTCATCAACCTCAGCAAACCAAACACAAACACGAGTGCAATAACACAAAAACAAACACACGTGTGTGTGTGTTTAGGGAGGGACATTTTAGAAAGTAATGCAAGCATGTACAAAAATGCATAAAAGTATAGGAGTAAAAAAAAAAGCACAACAACTCAAAAAGGAACATGCATAATGTCAAAAGAAACACACTAACAAACTGACCTTGCGGCTCACATCCCATTATGTAACAACACTGTGAGACATAGCAGAGGCCGAGCAAATCACTGTCAGAGTGGATCCAAACTAAACATGAAACCACATCTCCTTCCGACCTTCTGGAGAGCCATCAGGAAAAAGAACACACAAATATACACACGTTCAAATGTCAAACGGATCCAATCTATTCTCCATCTTGCACACAGTGATTTCAACAAAATGCACCACAAACACACCAACCACGACGCTAACAGGGGAGAGCCCGTTCCACAGAGAGGCTGTAAAGGCTCTGAGTGAGAGATCCAGGGATTTCCCAAAATGAGGAGTCAAATATGAATTGAAATGAGGGAGGTAGAAAAAGGGAGGATGAAGAAGAGGGAGTGGAACTGTGTCTGATATCCATCCAGAAACTTTCTAGAACAGGAGAGAGAAGCAGGAAGGTGGAGGTTGGCCCTCCTCTCCCTTGACATTTAGTCAACTCCATGCTGGCTTAGAAATCAGAAAAAAAACTAAAGGTTGGAGGCACCACAGGCTTGGAGAGACTCAGGCCTGGGAGTTTCCTGAGTAAGAATGACCTGTGTAGGGTGTTTCCCTGTGGGCCTCTGAGGTGGGAACACGGGAGGATTCTGGAGTTGGAGCTGGAGGTGGAGGTGATGAGCAGTTTAGAGAGAGACAACGTTCTGCACTGATAACTTTTATTGTCTAGGGTTCTGCGTGTGTGTGTGTGTGTGTGTGTGTGTGTGTGTGTGTGTGTGTGCACCTGTGTTTGGATACTTTCCCAGCAAACTTGTTGACGTTGTAGTTCTCTTGTTAAAATGACAGTTAAACAATAATTCTACTTTATAACGTCTAAGTTCAAGGCTTACAGAGGGCGGGGCCCTGTCCCACATGAATCCAGCCTTGGAGAGCAGGTCAGTGGAGGAGGAGATAGTCTTTTTGACTTCATGCTGAAGGTGGGGGCAAAACTCAAATACTAAGAGCCACAAAATAGAAAAACAGCTTTTTGCCAACTCAAATTCTCAGACCATGAGGACGTTTGAACACGCCATATTTCTAAAAGTTATTAATGTGAAAACAGAGATTTTAAAACAATCTTTGCTAGCATTTTGGATCTGTATCTCTTGTAATCCATGGCCATACTAACACTAACGAACACGAATCGGTGACGCAGTGTCTTGTGTGTGTTTGTCTGTGTGCGTGTGTGTATGTGTGTGTTGGGGGGGAGGCAATCGTGTCGGTCCGGACCAAGCTCCTTCATCCTCTCCTTTCACCTGAACAGTAAGAACAGTAATTTAGTCCTTTGAAACCTAGTGCACACATGCAAAAGGGTATTGTTCCCTTTACTCTCACCCCGATCTTACCAATCATGACATTATCCTAGTGATTATTTCACACATAAACCTACAATAATGAGCTGTTCCTCTGAGCTGAGAAAATAGATCAGACTTCCTTCAAAGCGCCATTTCATTCACAAATTGTAATTACTTCTGTAATTAAATATCAAAGACGTTCACTGTATGTAAGTGTAATTTTAAAATTGGTTCACCTGTATTGTCTGTAGGTGTCTGTTGCTGTTATTGTTTACTGGAAACCTACATCTTCTGACATCAATTTAAAAAGTGTTTTTACTGCCGGTTGTAGTGTTGGGCTTCTATGAGCTCACTAAAACCTGCAGCTTTGTGTTGAAACATGGAAAACAGTCCTGGCAAGCACTGGTCTCTCTCTCTCTCTTTTTTCTGTCTGTCTCCACGTCTCTCTCTCTGACTTTGAGCGCTCGCAGGCTGCTCTCAGAGGAAGTGATGCAGCCCATCTGGGGTGGTCGTTAACATGCTCGGCGGAGAGCAAGCGTTTGGCACGGGACACATGAGAACATCTTATGCACCGAATCCACGGCAGAACCCACGGGTGCATTATAATGGGGAAAACCATTTTGGGGGGAAAACGTCTGGAAAGACAACAAAGCTGTGGGAAATGTTTCCGAGACAACCGCAAGACCACTTCATTTTCTTCTGGTTACTTTCAGTAATCTGGGTCGGAATTGTTCATGGGGAAAATCTAATCATTCATAAAGAATCAATTCTCCAGTGCTGCACCTTTTTCTGAGAAAATAAGGGGCTTAGATGTTTACTTGTCTCTTTTTTTCTGCCAGTCCACACAGATGCACTCAGCATGACTTTTTGGTACAGTATGTGGCACTATGTCACTGGCCTGCAATAAAGCACCCACAGACTTTCAACACCATCCCACTGTGCCATTCAAGTTCAACGACATAATGATGATTTTTACACTGACAAAGAAGGCTCATATAATGTCATTCAGCTGACTGCATCCAGTCAGACACTCCTGGAAACATGATGTATAATGAGGTCATGCAAGTTAAACTTTCCTTTAACTGGTATGTAGATTTTTGCATAATTAATGTGGGTTTGCCTACATAATGAGCTCAGCGGTGTGTCACACCGGGTGCCGGGTAGCTGCTATAAATCTCCTGCTCGTCCTCTACTACGACCCACTGTGCCATGTTGCTATCAAGGAGAAATGGCTCATGATCAAATTCTGCGGTTTTCAATCCCCATTCATGCACAAAAATACTTAAATTCATACAAATACATATACACACAGTACATAGGAATTCAGTTTTGAAAGATAAGTACTTTGGGAGATACTCCAGTGAGAAACATGAAAAGAGTGCTGCTATAGTGGTTAATGTTTAGATGCCTAACATAAAGACTGGAAACAAAAGGAAACAGTAAGCCCTGTTCAACAGTAAATAACACAGTACTAACACTTATGTGTTGCATCAATGCTTGACATTGGACATGCCCAACGCTTGGTGCAGCACCTGTAGTTGCATTAATGTGTTGTGATTGGCTCGTGCCTGCACTTGAGTATTTGTTTAAACACGATTTGATTGACTGGAGCCTCCAATGCCACATGAAAAGTTAAGCTCTGCTTAACTTCAACTGCAGGGAGCACGAGCCACGTGACCACCGAACCACAATGCAGTTCGGCAAAGCATGACGTTATTTAAATTGAATTAGCAACATTTCCGCTGAAGCCTCCAACTTCACAACTTCACTTCACTGTGATGAGGTTGATAACTGCCACAAGGCCCAAGAACCTGTTAAGCTCAAACTGAAAGTTCATTATATCTCAGTGAAATAGATATTTAATGACTTCATCCTGTGGCTCTCACAAATATAACCGAAAGGCTAATGAACCAGTCATTTAATGTTATTAACTACGTTGCCTATCTTCACTATTTTCTTCCTCTGTCATTAACGGATTTTTACTTATATTCTTTGTAATGTTTGTTGTAAAATGTATTAAATGACTACTTTTCCTTTCAGGGAAAGGCTCTCCCACCTTACTATAACGATCGACAACTCTGTGGTAGCCCCCGTCCAGACCACTAGAGCCTGGGAGTGACACTCTGCTCTGCATCTGCCAATCGGCTTGCTGCTGTGCTGCGAGCTAGCCATTCCATAAAATCACGACTGTTTGCTGTCCTTGTTCCCAAATAATGGAACAAGCTCCCCATTGACATCAGGACAGAAGAAAGTCTACACAATACCCACTGAAGACTAAAGACACATCTCATCTGACTACACCTTGGTTAAGAATAAGATGTCTAATAACCCCTTCAAAAAAAAAAAGTTTAGCTGTAATGTACTTACAAGATTCTTGCTGTTCTGGATTTGTATCCTCATAGTTGAATGCAATTAATGTAAGTTGCTTTGGTTAAAAGCAACTTACATTAATAATATGTAATGTAATGTAACCTAAAAGTGACATTTACATGTGGCCATTTACTCATGAGTCATTAAGCTAAAATATGCTTCATGTTTAGTTCTTTATAGCCAATAAGCTACAGGGGTATGGGGGCTAATGTGCTTTCCTGTAAATGTGTGGGTAGAAGAAAGCCAAACGATGCTTATCAAAATGTTAAACAGGGTAAGAGTATCTATTTATATAGGCTAAAGCAGCAGTAACTAGTAGCTAAGTGATTCATTAATACCTCTCCAAGATCCGCACTGTTTTTGCCCAGGGGAGGTTACACATACCATGTATACACACACAAACAAGCAAGCACACACATGCACACACATACAGTACACCGTCATTATAAAGGCGAGGCAATTTGGAGGTGTACAAATTAACCTCAGAACTATCATTAGTCACATCGAGCACATTTGCACCATGAGAGCACTTGGTGATTCATTTGTTCCTTCTGTCAGAGTAAAATATATAGGTGAACAGTAAAGAGCGAGGCTGCGGGCGGCAGACCCCGCAGAAGAAGAAGAATCGTCCTCCACATTTCAAACCCCCTGAGGAACTGAGCCAATGCCTGCGTTAATGGGCCGAGTTGTCAGTGTCTACTCAAGGCTAACACTGCTACATGTGAGCATGTTAAAGAGCATGCAATGACTTCCTGTATCATGAATACACACACCGAACTGTAACAACAACGCAGAAACACACCTCTTTGAGTTTTGTTGGGAACACTGTTGGTTCGATCTCTGGACTGGTGTTAGTAAGCATCATGGTTTAAGTGACTACAAAGTATTTGGATCTCAACATGCAAATGTTGGAGGCATAAGTAGCAGATTCCTCAAGAAACGTGATGTTTCTCAGGTCAAACTCATTAAGGCTGTTGTATCATCTCTGTAGTTTCCAGGCATCCTTGAGAGACCGTGTTGAGGAGGAGTGAGGCCACTCTTCAACTTGCTGGGCAGATTGTTTTTTTTTCATTAAGGAGGTGCACATGTTTTGGTTTTGCATGGTGTGGTGTTGTCACCAGTTTGGGTCACAGTTTGGGTAGCTTCCCCCAACTTTCTGAAGACATGTGGATGGGGGTTAGATTGATCATAGACTCTAAATTGACTGTAGGCGTGATTGTGAGGGTGAATGGTTGTTTGTTCCTGTATGTTGGCGTAGTGTAGTGATTAGATAGTGACCTGTTCAGGGTGTACCCGCCTCTTGCCAAATATCAGCTGGGATTGGCACCAGCTCCTGCACGACCCTCAAGGTAAAAGTGGTATAGATAATAAAAGGATGCAAATTTGTTCAAGTCTACCTTAAAATAATACTGACTCGGAACAATGTGCACTAAAAGGGGTATTGGTAGCTATAAGGGTATTTGTATCTGTATTCATACCAACTGCAAAAAGAACAGATTTCAATGTAAGTGATAGAGGAATTAAAATCCATAGTCCTCATTTAGTGTAAAGATTCCTAAGTGCAGCTGAGGTGAATCCAGTAAGTTTCTTTAAAAGTTACACTCTCAGTGCTTCCACAGATAATGTTTGTTTATTGAGCTGCAGTGGAGTGCCAGTAACACAAAGCAAGAATTTGGCACTAACTTAGAATGATATGCTTATTCCAATAGCTAAAGCTTCAAGTTATAGGGTGAACTTTAGAATTAATTTCTGCACAGAACGAACACTGTTGATCTTGCTTTCCAAAACTTGATTTGAAATCATTTTAAAGGAGGTATTGATACAAAGCCAACATTAGCATAAACAGCTGTTTGCCTTCCAGTGAAGAAGAGATGTCCTAAGTACACCGTTAAACTTTGTTTCTTCACTCACCAAGTGGTCCCCAGGGGTGAACAGCAACAGCAATGCCACTCCATTTGCCTCTTATTCTATCAGTTCTTTTCCTTATACTCATGATGGTAGGCTAACCAGGTGGCTTTGGCCCGGCAGTGTTAATTTTGCCAGCTATTTTTGATTTAGTCTTAGTCTTAGTCTTTTGACGAAAATGCATATTAGTTTTAGTCACATTTAGTAATTTTTATCCTTCTTAGTTTTAGTCTAGTTTTAATCGACGAAAACGAATTACATTTTAGTCTAGTTTTAGTCACATTTAGTAGCCACATTAAACTCCTTTTCTTCTCTTCTCAGGCCCAGGGACCCTGTGTTGTGTCTAAAACTGCATAATAGTCTAGCTAGCAGTACTTAGGTTGTCCATTAGATATCCCTACCAGCATAGGTCTATAGCAGGGGTCGGCAACCTTTACTTACCTATTTTGCCCCCTCTTCCCCCAAATAAAATGTGTCTGGAGCCGTAAAACATATTTGATAACAAAGCTAATAAAGTTTAATATAAAGCTATACTGTGGCGTGCACTCAGGGGTGTGTCCTCTCACCCAGTGGGTTGATGGGTAATGTTAGAGGCTTTAGCTATATATACTTCCCGTATGGGGAACATGTAAAGTTCTGAATAAACCACAGTAAACAGTACCTGCGTCTCTGCCTTTCCTTGTCTTGCCACATTGGTGGCCCTGTTTTTTTGGACATGTTCGAGGTAGAGGAGGATAGTGTCCCTTCCTCATCGGGGGAAGACGTATTTTCTTCCCCGGCGCCCGTGGACCGTGTCTCCACATCGACCATGGCGCCGCAGCTTCCGCGACCGACCAGCTCCGCGGAGCACGTTAAACTGCCGGAGTTTTGGCAGAACGACCCCGCGCCGTGGTTTCTGCACGTCGAGGCTCTTTTCCATCTGCGAGGAGTAACGGCAGACGACTCCAGGTATTTTTTGGTGGTCGCGGCTTTGGACCAGCAATCCACCCGGCGCGTGATGCAGCTCCTGCGAGCCCCGCCGCTGCGCGGAAAGTACGCCGCCCTCAAGCATCTTCTCCTCCGGCGCTACAGCTTGTCAGCCGCGGAGAGAGCGGACAAGCTACTGTCGCTTCCCGGTTTGGGCGATGGTTCGGCAGTGGACCTGATGGACGAGATGCTGTCGTTGCTGGGCTCCGAGGATGATGGTTTCCTTTTCCCGCACATCTTTCTGCGTCAGCTCCCGCTGCAGGTGCGCGCAGCCCTCGCCAACTCTTCTTGTTTGGCGGCCGGCGACTTCCGTGGATTGGCTGAGCAGGCGGACCAGATCCTGCTGACTTCGAGGAACGTCTCCGTGCAGAGTGTGGCCGTGGAGTCCTTGCAGCCGACGTTGGAGGACGAGGTTCCGGCATTGACGGCTGCAGTTTCCACCCGCAGACAGCGCGGCCAGCTGTGTTTCTTCCATCAGCGCTTCGGCAGCAAGGCGCGCCGCTGCGTTCCTCCGTGCGCGTTCGAGGCACCGGGAAACGGAAGAGCCGGCGCTCGGTAGCAGCCGTGGGCGCTGGCGAGCAAGAGGAGCTGCTGTTCGTTCATGACTCCATATCAGGTAATCAGTTCCTGGTGGACTCCGGCTCGCAGAAGAGCCTTCTCCCTCCTGCAGCTACGGACCTCTCGGCCTGTGGCAGTGGTCCGCGTCTGACAGCGGCTAACGGTTCGGCTATAGAGACGTTTGGTACAAAGTCTGTGACTGTGTGTTTCAATGGACGCAAATTTCTGTGTGACTTTGTTGTAGCTTCCATTACGGTTCCTATTATCGGAGCAGATTTTCTGTGCACTAATGGGTTGTTAGTGGATGTAGCTAATCGCAGGCTCATTGATGCTGTGTCTTTTTCGTCTTTTCCGTGTCAGACAGGGGGACCCGGGCCGTTAACACACGCTAATTTCGCGGCGTCAAAGGATGTCTTCCAGCGCTTACTGGCGGAATTTCCTTCGCTGACAACGCCCGCATTTTCTGCCGCGGTTACTAAACACGGCGTGGAACATTTCATTCCCACTGCGGGTACGCCCGTTTTCGCACGTTCGCGTCGCCTCGACACCGTGAAGTTAGCCACCGCGAAGGAGGAGTTTGCTACCATGGAGCGTTTGGGGATCGTTAGGCGGTCCAACAGCCCGTGGGCTTCGCCGCTCCACATGGTGCCCAAGGCGGACGGGTCTTGGCGGCCGTGCGGTGACTTCCGCCGTTTAAATAACATCACGGCCCATGACCGTTATCCCATTCCGCATGTTCAGGATTTTTCGATTCGTTTGGCGGGCATGACAATTTTTTCTAAAATCGATTTGGTGCGAGGTTATCATCAGGTGCCTGTGCGGGCAGAGGACGTGCCCAAGACTGCAGTCATTACACCGTTTGGGCTTTTCGAGTTCCTGCGAATGCCGTTCGGCCTTAAAGGCGCAGCGCAGACGTTTCAGCGCTTGGTGGACTCGGTGTTACGTGACCTCGCGTTTGTTTTCGTCTATTTGGACGACATCTTGGTGGCCAGCCCGTCGGTTGATGAGCATTTGTCGCACCTTAGGCAGGTTTTCCAGCGCCTTGATGGACATGGTCTCATTGTCAACACAGCCAAGTGCCAGTTTGGGCTGTCTGTCATAGACTTTTTGGGCCATCGCATTTCGTCGCAGGGTGCGGTTCCTTTGCCCTCGAAGGTGCATGCAGTTGCGGATTTTCCCCGTCCGGTCTCGGTCAGGTCGCTACAGGAGTTTTACAATCGTTTCTTGCCTCGTGCGGCCCAACTCCTGCAACCATTGTATGGTGCTTTGAAGCTTAAGAAAGCCAAGGACCAGGTTGACTGGACCCCTGTGAGGATCCAGGCTTTTGAGGGGGCTAAGGCTGCCCTGGCTAACGCGGCGCTTCTGGCGCACCCCGCGTCTCGGGCGCCCATCGCCCTCACGACCGATGCTTCGGATGTGGCTGTCGGTGCAGTTGTTGAACAGCGTGTTGCGGGTGCGTGGCAGCCCCTTGCATTTTTTAGCCGCGGTTTGCGAGACAGTGAGCGAAAATACAGCGTGTTTGACCGGGAACTGTTAGCGTTGTACCTGGCTACGCGTCACTTCCGTTTCCTGCTGGAAGGCCGCCCTTTCACAGCCTATGTTGACCACAAACCATTGACGTTTGCTATGGCGAAGGTGACAGAGCCATGGTCTGCTCGCCAGCAGCGCCATCTAGCGGCGATTTCCGAATTCACAACGGACATCCAACATGTGGCGGGTAAAGCGAACCCGGTGGCAGACTGCCTGTCGCGGGTGCTGGTGTGCCCTGTGCATCTTGGGGTTGATTTTTCAGCACTGGCTGCCGATCAACCTGGGGACCCGGGTATCGTTGCACTGAGAGCTGCGAGTACCGGTCTGGAGCTGGAGGAGGCAGTGGTGCAAAATGGTGGGCCTGCCCTCCTTTGCGACGTCTCCACGGGCCGCCCCCGCCCGGTGGTGCCGGTTGCTTGGCGCCGTCGGGTCTTTGATATGGTGCACTCTCTTTCTCATCCGGGTGTCCGGGCGTCGGTGAAGTTGGTGTCTTCGAAGTTTGTGTGGCCTGGCCTTCGCAAAGAGGTCAAAGAGTGGGCGGCCACATGTGTGGCGTGTCAGCGCGCAAAAGTTCACCAGCACACTAGGGCGCCCCTCGAGCCGTTTTTGATTCCGGCCAAGCGTTTTGATCATGTGCATATCGACCTGGTGGGGCCTCTTCCCCCTTCCCAGGGTTTTACACATCTCCTTACCATGGTAGATCGGACCACTAGGTGGCCAGAGGCGGTTCCTCTGTCTTCCACGACATCTGCGGACGTGGCACGCGCTTTTCTTTCAGCTTGGGTCTCACGTTTTGGTGCACCGTCTGATATCACCTCTGACAGAGGCCCGCAGTTCATTTCGGATCTCTGGTCGGCGCTAGCAAAGTCTCTGGGCACACAGGTTCACCGTACCACTGCCTACCACCCCCAGGCTAACATCTTGTGTGAACGTTTTCACCGGTCGCTTAAGGCGTCATTGCGGGCTGCGCTCTCAGACGCGAACTGGTTGGATCGGTTGCCGTGGGTGATGCTCGGGTTGCGCTCGGCTCCTAAGGCTGACCTGGATGCCTCGCCTGCAGAGTTGGTGCTCGGTCAGCCGCTCCGCGTCCCAGGGGAGTTTCTGCCTCAGAGCTCGGCCCCCTTTCCGTTTCCTGTTGCGCGTCCTGCGTCACAGGCCGCTTGTGCACCGGTGCCCGTGCATCATTTTTCTCCTCGGTCTTTCGTGCCAACGGATCTCGCGACCACTCGGTTTGTTTTCGTGCGTCACGATGCTCACCGGTTTCCCCTCCAGCCCCCGTATGACGGCCCGTTTAGAGTGTTAGAGGCGGGTTCTAAAAGTTTCATTCTGGACATGGGCGGGCGAAGGGAGCGCGTTTCGTTAGACAGGATTAAGCCAGCTCATCTGTTGGCCGGCGAAGAGGTGCTACCGGCCCGGGTTCCCCGTCGTGGTCGCCCCCCTTCTAAGACCCCTGTGTTGTTTTCTCCAGTTGTGCCTCCTGATCCTGTGCCTGTTGTAAATGATGTCCCTTCTGCCTGTTCCACCCCTGCGTTTGCGGACGGGGGTCGGCGTAGCCGTTATGGTCGCCTCGTTAAACCCCCTGAGAGGTACTGACTTTTGTCCCATTTTTTTTTCTCCCTCTGGGTGTTCGGGGGGGGGCTGTGTGGCGTGCACTCAGGGGTGTGTCCTCTCACCCAGTGGGTTGATGGGTAATGTTAGAGGCTTTAGCTATATATACTTCCCGTATGGGGAACATGTAAAGTTCTGAATAAACCACAGTAAACAGTACCTGCGTCTCTGCCTTTCCTTGTCTTGCCACAATACAATACTAAACTATAGTTTGTTGCATTTACGAAATTATAGAACGACAATAAAGAAAACTCTTGACATTTTATTGCCGTTTGTACCTGTTACAACAAAGGAAAACACTGAACAATTGTGAAGAGAAGAAAATACACAGGCAAGTGTCGGCCTACTTTGAAATAAATTAAACACAGAACTTTGTAGGGTTATTTGAGTCCTCCCAATATTTGTGGGAAATGTATGAAATAAGAAGAACCCTATTTTTAAATAAATAAAAACATATAGCTGCAGCCTAATAGCTTAAAATATATATATTTTTAGTTTTAAATATGAAAACAAAAAGTGAGAGCAGGTCAGGCTGGAGGCGGACACAGAAACTGAAGCTCGGTACAAACCACCTGCAGCTTCTGCTCTGATCAAGAAGCTGCTGCGTTGATCTCTGAGCAGCTGAGACAAGAGAAACTCTGTGTTTTCACTGTTTCCATAGTTAAGAAGCAGCCGGTTCACGTGAACGAGCTCTGATCTTGTGGCGAGTGAGCGGGGCGGGGGGGGCGGAGCCTCGGGACCGGTGCGCTATCTGGGGCGCACACACAGACACACACAGACACACTCACTCGCCAGCTTCTGATACTTCATGATGGCCTGACACAATGATGTTTAAACCACCAACATTTTCGTCTTGTCTCGTCTCGTCAACGAAAGTTAAAATAGATTTAGTCATAGTTTTTATTTTCAAAGATCCGTTTTCGTTACGTCTTCGTCTCGTCTTCGTCATGGAAAAAAGATCGTTAACGATTATTTTTCGTCATAGTTTTCGTCAACGATATTAACACTGTGGCCCGGATAGTACATGTCATCATTTTCTGGCTTATTTAGAAGAAATGGAGAGGAAAAACTTCAATGGCAATTTGGCCATGCCACGTATCCACAGCTCAATCTTCAACTTTTTCCCCTTGCACCAGCGTCCACTCTCAGCTGCCGCACCCAAACATCTCAATATCGTTTAGTAAATCCATATTAAATCAGGAACATGCCAATTTGAGTTAAATCATCTCCAAGCCTCCTCCAATTCTCACTCACTTACCCGAAATGTCTTTGTTGGCTTTTTGTCTCTGTGTTCATTACTTTCCACACACACCCACTGTTTTCACTGCGGGTTCGATAATCTGCTTAAAAACCTCTGGGCTGTGGAGTCTTTGCAGTGCGACCAGCCATGGTTAAATGCACCGGGACAAGAAAGAAGGGGGTGAGGCGACTAACTGGGGTGTCTGAAATGAATCTGGATTTGTGCAGGGAGGGTAGAGCAGATAGATTTCCATTTAAATATGTCTCACTCACAGGATTTGGCAGGTTGTTCCCATGGCAACAGAGTCCCATGTTCGGATTGTGTGTGTATGTCTTTTTGTGTGCGTGTGTGAGTCGTGACCTCTTAGCTTGACACCTTGAGCTGGTTAGTTTCGCTGCAGAGGCCGGGGCCGACCAGTCGCTCTCATTTCTGGGAAGATTTTTCTGATGCTCTCTTCCCTGACATTAAAAAACATTTCTTCGACTCCTCCCAGCACAGAAGTGCTCCCTGAAATACTTGCTTCCCAAAAATACAACCTGGTATTCCATCATGTCCCATCATGAATATAAGCTGTATGCATAGATGGCGAACAAACTATATGTACTGAATACAAAGTAAAAAAAAATAAGTACAAAAAATACATGGATTGATTGATGGATGGCAGACTGACCATTTTGTTTTGTATTGATTGGCGAATATCATCTGTACTAAAAATGTTGACTTGTAGTATAGGTTATGATGATGATGATGATAATGATGAATGTTTTTAATGTGTGTAATTTTATTATACTTCGCACGGTTTTGAAATTTGCTTTAATTTTCAAAGTGAAAATAGGAATTAAGTGTGTTTAGATATTGTTTGATTTGGGCACATTTTCTTTTATACATTTATCTCTGGTTCAGACGTGTTGTAATACCACTGGCCTTACATATCAGTTAGTTTCTCTGTTTTTGTCTAAACAAAAGTTATCTCTTGCTTTGCACCAGCAGATTATTTTATCCCAGGAAACCACTGCAGACACCAAGCACTTTGGAAAAATTGAAAGAGGTTTTATGAGCTGGCGGTAAGTGTGATCTCTGTGTCATTGCATTTGTTAGAGATCAAAAGCAGCAGTTTCCTAAGTCCCGAAAATAATCATTTGGAGACAATGCTGTTCGTGTTTTAGTTTAAAAACATGGAAGGACGGAAACAGAACATTCTGGAAACAATGACGCAGGCACCCATGATAGCTCACTGAATGGCCTTCAGTCGTTTCCTGAAGCTTGTATAACTTTAACTATTTCCAGAAGAGAGCAGACGATCAGTGGTGAATACAACATGGCTGATGAGTGTAGTTGACCTTGTTGTTTCTGCTCCAAGCTGAATTCTTTATTTCAAAATGATACACACAGTATACGTGAATCATGGGATGTGTTTGTCCAGAAATTTTGAAATTTCTGGATGGAGCTAAAGGCTTGGAAGGAGATTGCTGTAATATAAAAAAAAAAATTTAACATGACAAGATGGGGATGAAGCCTTAGAAAGAGATGTCATGTTTTGCAGATTGGATCACTTTGTGGCTGTTTAAAAAGAGGATATTTGTTATAAAATTATAATAAAAAGTAGACTGTATTAGTAATGTATGATAAAATGTAAAAAAAAAAAGGGTTTTGTCCTAGTGCAGGAATCCTTCATTTGAGCACGATACAGCAGATTATGCCCATTACAAAAATCACAACCCAGCCCAGCAGATGTTGGAGCTTTAACCCGAAATTGACCAGATTTATTCTCAATTTTGACTGAAAGGACTAAACCAGCCCTACACCGATCAGTTCAGCCATGAAGTCTCTTAAACCCTTGGATGCAAAATCAAGAGACACTGCAACAAGGGCAGAGAGGCAGGGGGGGTGCATATTGTGATAAAAGCACCAAAATGGAAGCCGCGTGCAGAAGCTAAATGGATTACTTCCCCTCAAATTGAGAGATCATTGTGTGTCAGGAAACTGGGACCCCATGCTGGCTTTCGGGCCAGGGGTGCATTGAAGGCTCGGAGTTCGGGTGAGTGGTTGAGTTCACTCATTTGCAGATTGAGCAGCGAGACAGACGGAGCAGGATCTGACAGACTGCATGAAGGCTGAGCTGGGTGGGAGCGACCTGACAGAATATCTCAAATAGAGGAGAAGCTCACAGAGCCAGCGTTGATTGAAAAATACACAGAGAGCCCGACACCATGCTGTTGTGGTGCGTGTGAAAAGACTGGCGAAAACCTGGGGAGGGTTCACAGACACAATTGTGTATGTGTGTGTGTGTGTGTCACAGCACAGCATTAGGTTGGATGATAATGGACTTAGTATCATGTTGCGGTAAAATCAGCACTTTCTCGATCATTCAAGAATCTGTATTTGCATTAGTTTAATGAATAAAGAATGAGTTGTGACTTCGACTATCAGGCTGAATGATTACTCGATTCCTCATCCTCTCTCATTATGATCAGATTTATTAACTTTCTTGGATGGAAAGATTATTTTAATTCTAGTAAGCAAAAGGATGAAAAACAATGATCATTGGAAGAAGAACTAACTTCTACAAGTGGTTAAGGGAAAAGATTTTATGTAGGAGCAAAATACCATCTGTTTGAGGGCTTAACATAACATTGGTTATTTCTGTTTCTATCTTTTAATCATTGGTTTACACTCTTTTGGTAATGATGACCAGCATTCCTGGCTCTTCAGTTGTTACGGTTTGTATGCCCATATAAAACAATACATATTTTTAGTTTAACCTGTAACCTTTGATAATATAAAAAAAACATTAAATATGAATAAAATGCTCCATCTTACAAAGCAAATATTACACTTTTCCTCTCTTAGAAAGTTTTTCAAGCTTTTATTACCTCTCATTTTATTTACAACTATCAGTTTTCATATTTTTGACCCACTCTTCTTTTAACCATTCTCAGCGTGTTCAAAAACGTTAATTGCTTTGTTCATATCATTGCTGTTTAGATCTTTTTGTTTTTAGATATTTTGAATTATTCACAAACATGGCAGTTCCAAATCAGTAAAGAGCTTCAGCCACATCTTCATTCATTGAAGCTCAAGGTGCATCTGGTCTATGGAAACCCAGAAAAAAATTCACACTTGTAATTCATGGCTTCCTGTACATTCAATAAAGCTCAAAAATAAAAGTAATAATATCATCTGTGACTCATGGAGACGGCTGCATGTGTGTAAAATGATTTCGGCCATAGACTGAGCTTTGTATGGCTCCAGAGAGATTTGTGTGAATTCTTATAACCTCAAGTGATGTTATATTTATATAAATAATGTATGTTCAAGTCTAAAATAGGGTTTGGCTAGATTTAAAAGATATAAATTGAAAACATTACTCATGTAGTAATAGACTACTTGTTAAAAGACTAATTACTTTACAGTTTAAAGTCCTCACAGTTCAAGGGCTCACGGACCCCACTCCTCGCAAAAAATCCAGCTCAAATACAAGGCAACTAACAACGAACAAGGAGTATAAGTATATAGTTTTACTGCAGTGAGTACCTGTAAATTGTTTTTTCTGATTAAAAAAAATAATAATCACATTATTGTATATTGCTTTCGAAAAAATGTATAACTGCCCAACACTAAGTAGTTGCCTCTGTGTATCTATAAATCTAATGTTGATAGACACACAATGTGATACAAGGTCATTGTTTGTCTTCCTCTCTAATATTACATCATCGGACCTGACAGCAGCTTCTGTTATTCAAACCACCTCTAATGCTCCTCAGGTGATTGACAGCTGTGGGCAACATGGGAAACAATATGGCTCCAGATAAACTGTGTGTGTCCTCAGAGGTCACGGGTCAGATCGAGGCCCACCTGTGCAGGCTGTGTGTGTCATTTCAGTGCTCGGCCCTGACACACACACACACACACACACACACACACATACGTACACCCACACACACATTTTCATGCACTTGCAGCGGCACTGAATGACATGGTTCTCTTCCTCTCTGGAATGGTAGCAGACAGCAGTAAATTAAAAAGCCCTTTTCCTAATAATTAGCCTCTCGGCGGGGGCGACCTTTGTGACTCCCACAGCAGGAGAAGCACACAGGTAATTAATGCCCCCCCCAACCCCACCACGCCCCCCTCAGAATGTCACACACACACACTCACACACACACCTGCCCTGTGGTGCATGGGCTGCACGGGCCAGTGGGTCCCCTCTGAAAACGATACACCGTCCTCTGTGACCCCTTCATGCCCATGGGCATCCACAGGGGCAATGGTGAGGAAACTCTGTGTGTGTGTGTGTGTGGGGGGGGAGAACGGAGAACAGTTTGGCTGCTAGTACCAAGTGTATGTTTTGTAAAACTTGTGTGTGTGTAAGTTTATGTAGATGGGTCTGTTTGTGAGAATTTCTGTTCATGCATGCAGCCATATGTGCTGTGTATGCGTGTAGAATTTGTCTTTGTGTATGCCCAAGGAGATCTATTCAAGCATGCATCCGTACGCGCTGTGTGTGAGTCAAGGTGTGTGTGTGTGAGTCTCTGTGTTGAGTGTGTGTAATGGTGGGTTTTAGGCTGTCAGAATAGCTGTGTAATGGTGCGTGGTCCCTTTTGATAAGTCTTACAGTTGTGACCGCGGCCCCCGTCCTCTTATCTCCAGAGGACAATGTTGCACTCAGAGCAGCTGCTGCCGCCACAAGCGCAACACACACCACCTCACACACTCCTGCCGCTTCACAGGCGCCCATTCATCTCTGCACACTCAACTTCACACGGGCATGTAGACGCACACTCACACACACACACAGACAAATAAACACAAATTCAGTATTCAAGTATCATTAGCACACAGCCAAGCGCTTCAATGCACCACACATCATGCATCCCGTCACAGGACACACACTATACTCGCAGTCTAAACAACTTTGCTCTTATCTCTCCAACTCCTTCTGATAACTCCGTCATTATCTGGCACTCACCTCCTTAAACAGTAATAATTGATAAAATGGGATTGATTAAGCATGCTATTAGTGCAGCATAATTGGCTTGATAATGAGCAGATTGCCTGCTAATTGCTGAACAGATAATAAGCCTCACATTTGCCTCCGGTGAAAACAGTGAGTTATCAGATATAGACTCTGTGAAAGATATCACAGTAGAGGAGACTGTGGTCAGACACTCACTGTAGATTACGCCTCTGCCCACGATGATCAGAATGGACGTACACTGGTGTGGGACTTGGCAAAGTTATGCATTACAATGTAAAGCAAAGGGGAATACTGGTTACAAACACAATGGTATAAAATCAGGCATTCAATATTAGCTCACAATTGAACTTGACTGACAGTGGCCTTGAATTCCTCAGCACATGCGTTGCACATGTTTCGGGTCAGTAATGTTTAAGTTTGCTATATGGAAGAAAACTTGCAGATCTCCTTCTCTGAGCTGTGAACATGAGCCCTTCCTACAGCACATCTGATTGGGTAAACAAGGAACGAGGAAGCGAGTTGTCACGAGTCTTTACTTCACATGTTTAGAGTAGAAAACTGTGGCAGCAGCTTTGGGAGCGCCGTCTCTTAACTATCCAGCCGTATCAGTGTCTGACCTCAAGCTCATGTATTTATATCAGTGTCTCCCTGCTGCTGAAGAAGGGTCTGACAGACAAACACAGGTTCATTTGGTTAAAAAAAACTTCAAATTTGCCGCAATGCTCTTGTTAGATCACCCAGAATGCCGCTATGGTGGCCGATAAAATACAAGATCCTTGCGTTTATGCTAAATTACTTTATAAAGTTATTGACTATTGTTTACCTCAGGCTTCATCCAGAATAGTAAGATTTCCTTTGAAAATGCATCAACTCTGCTACGGATACGTCTGCTGTCCCATTGACTCTATAGTGTTAGAGCTACTAAAATGGAGAAGGTTGGAAATGCTGCTGGCCCCTTTTAGTTTGAAAACTCCGGGGCTGCATTTTAGTCTGAAGGGAAAGAAACGGAAAACAAAGAAACGATGATGGAGACACAATCGTCGGGTCTCTCTGATACAGCAATTCGAAACAATTCCTGTGACTGCATGTATGTATGTGCAGGCCTTGTGTAAATGAGTTGTAATGTGATAAGCATTTTCACCTGTGTTGGCATGAACAAGGATTACAACTGAGCCCAAATGCTCATGTAGACAGACATTCTAACATTTGCAGTTTTATTGTCCCTTCACATGTGCATTAGAGTTTTTTTTATTTTGATTTATCACACATGTTGAAAATTATCTCATGTTGGATGTTGAATTTTGCAGTTTTTAACCTGAGCCCCACACTAAAATCCACACTAAAATCCTGTTTCATTGTGTAATTTACTGTTGTGCAGTGTATTGGCCTTATGATACGTTTTCAAACTCATGTATCTGTTCCCTTTATTGTATTTTCGATATCATCTCACTGGTGCATTTTTTAACAAACCTCAGCCAATGCAGCCTTTGTGCTTTTTTAACACATGGCTACTTTCTGTCCTGATAAGGCTGTGTTCACACTGGTTCTACCTCTGCTGTTGACTTCCTGTTCGAACTTTGGGAAAGTCGAGCCAGTACCTGTGTTACCAATGTACAATGGTAACAAGTCGATACCAACACAGCCTTGTGTGGCCTCACCCATCTTCAGAATATATCTGTTAGGAAATGTGTTCAGAAGCTGTGGGGCATCAGAATAGTAACTGCAGGGACTTTGCCTCAGGTTCCAGTGAATGGATGCCCAGGCAGCTGATCTTTTTTGCCCCAACTTCCTTTCTCCCCCTCTTTTTTTTCTTCTTGTCCATTGGAGGTGTCTTTCAGCATCTCTGTCAGCGCGCTGGCCATCAATGGCCCACTGTCCTCCTGCCTGGGCCTCTGTTTGCCTTAGGGCTTCCCCCTCGCTCCGAGCAGCCTCCCTTTGTGTGGGAGAATCACAGGGAAAGAAAGCAAGGATTTGGGGCTGGGGGGAGTTTTGGTAAACACCGGCCTGTCACAGCTCAGCGGGAGATGCTATAGCCACTGCCTCCTCCGCTGCCACCAGGGAGATTCTTAATCGCCGGGGCGTCTTAAAGAGCCAATTAGACAAAGGAGGGTTTTGTGTAGTCGCTGCAGAGCGGACTGGACATTGACAAACAACTGTGTGAGAACTGAAGGGTATTTGGGCTGGATGAGAGGGGGTCCGTTATGGTCAAGAGACGTCTGATTAATGCCTGTTTGTATACTGTACTGACAGATGGGCCGGGCAGTCTAGACGAGCACTGGTGAGAATGTTATGGTAGAATTCACTTATAGAAAAATAATGCGTATATTTTAAGCTGGACGGCATGTTGTGCCCTGTTTTATTGTGAAAAGGTATGTGAACTCATACAGCCGTCATCCGACTTCATTAGCCATGGCATATTCCAAGTCGCTATGAAAATCCGACACTCAGAGGGATGTGTTCCAGGTTCGTCTGACTTAAAACAGCATAATGAGAGGTTGCAGTTGCTCACAGCTCATCAGTGCATACAGCTGGAGGAAGACGATGTCTCATGTCCTAGTCTGGATTTCAAGCATGCTCCCAGACACCAGGCCACTGCGGCCGACTCAAGTCTCCGCTGTCATTAACCTACATCGCTCGAAATTACCTCCTATTCCCAACGAGGGGAGAAAGAGAAGTGTGGGGGTGCAGAAAGGAAGAAAGAAAGAAAGAAAGAAAGAAAGAAGGAAAGAAGGAAAGAAAGAAAGAAAGAAAGAAAGAAAGAAAGAAAGAAAGAAAGAAAGAAAGAAAGAAAGAAAGAAAGAGGTAGAACAAGTAACATTGGCAGGGAAGTCATGAGGTGCAGGCAAGAGAAAGCAGCCGAGGATAGATGAGGACAGTGATGGAACGTGACAAGGGAGAAAAAAAGGAACGAATGAGAGAGGTGAGGCCCAAACCATTAGGAAATGAAAACCCTGCATAAAACTTTGTCATATTTTGTCACCGGATCCTGCATTAAAACTGAAAAGTGTGATTTATTAGTGTTGTGTTTTCAGCATGAAAATGTAATTCATCGCACGGTAAATACTGTGGGCTGCCTGTGTGTGTGCCTGTGTGTGTGTGTGTGTGTGTGTTTGTGTGTGTGTGTCCTTTTCCTCGACATTTGGGAGTTCTGCCCTTTAATTAAAATGCTGGAGAGGGAGGCAGAGACAGTGTGTCCTTGTGTGTGTTTCCATCGGTGTGTGATTGTACTGCATATTTCTATGTGTGTGTGTATATGCTGTTTGTCATGTATTTTCCAATAGTAGTTAATGTGGTGTTCTGTTGGCTAGCATGATCAGACTGTGCACAGTTTCATCACTATGGCCACACAGAACACACACACACACAAACACGCACACACACACTGCAAAGAGAGAAGGAGAGAGAGACAGACAGAGTTGACGGGACTCAGAGAGAAACACACTCACACACACCACTGCCCTAATTACCAGCCCGAAAAGAACAAAAATGGTTATTGAATTCAGAGACAATTGCAACTGAGGCAAACAATAATAAGTAATGGGCATGTTGTGCAAATTGATTACGGGGGAGAAATAGCCATGAAATTGAAAAACAACAGTAATCAGAGAAGACAAAAGGCTGAAACAAAGGGGGCCTGTTAAAAGGCAGAGAGCGGAGAGGAAGGTGCGGAGCGGAGTGATTGGCAGCTATTGATGCGGTGACTGGCAGGTAAAGAATGACCCCATGCACCTGATGCCTCCGGGCAAGTGGGCGGGGACAAGAGCATCTCGGGTGACCCTGTGAAGTGGGAGAGAAAGATTCCAACTATGATACACGCCACTCAGATACTGACCACACATGTTGGGTCACAGATGCTCACACACTGCGGTGTGCTCATGCATGGTGCAGGTCAATTTGTCCCTTTTCCTCTATTGAGCTGTCTGACACAATAGTTACTCTCCTTTTTTCCTTTCTTTGTCTTGACCTCATTTAGGGTTGTGACTTTATGTTTAAAGTGACTGCAGCGTAACTCTATTTTCTTTTATGGAAAACTAAGGTTAAATGGCATAAAATACCTGTTACAGAACTGAGTGTAATATTATTATATTGAGTAAGACTGTAGTCTAGTGTGTGTGTCTGTCTGTCTGTCTGTCTGTCTGTCTGTCTGTCTGTCTGTCTGCCTGTCTGTGTGTGTGTGTGTGTGTGTGTGTGTGTGTAGCAACAGTGAACTTTTCTGTGTTGTTGAGCATACAGGAGACTACTTAACATTTTTTAACCGTGTTGACCTTTAAACCTTGATTTCTCAATGAAGTACCAGGTTGGAGGATCCCACGTATGTGTGTGTAGCTCGTGCGTAATGCTGCGTGATGGATGCACTGACACTGATAGAGGAGGACTCGGATAGAAGGATGAGGGGGAAATGAGTGTTTAGTGACCATGAAGATTTCCTATCCCATGATGATGACTGACTTATCAGCTGATTTAGATTCTGTAGAGTTTTAAGTGTTTCGTTTTAAGAATTTTGTTTACGTATAGCATTTACTTTTCTATGTTAAGCCTCTTTTAATTATTTAAAAAAATGTATTATTCTATGAATTT
The DNA here is from genome assembly GCF_947347685.1 of Pleuronectes platessa. Taxonomy (NCBI): domain Eukaryota; kingdom Metazoa; phylum Chordata; class Actinopteri; order Pleuronectiformes; family Pleuronectidae; genus Pleuronectes; species Pleuronectes platessa. Next base: position 23,340,147 of record NC_070630.1, read on the forward strand.
CATAGATTGGGGATATTGCCGCTCTCTCTGAATTTGATAATCAAGCAGTTTTTGATGATCAAAATATGTTCAGGTGATAAAACTAGTCCTCTCTCATTCTGAATATAAGAAACAGCTGTTTTTTTTGGCTTAACCTTTAAATCTGACCACCTATTTGTGTCTGTCACTGTCCTCTCTGTCCTAGTCCCTCTCACTCACTGCATTAAACTCCAGCAGCAACAGGTAACCACAGTGTATTTTCTCTTATCGATGACATCACTGCTGTGGCCACCAAACAATCTTTCTTCACCTCACTAACAGACACTTCGATGTCGGTGTCTGAAAGCTTTGCTTCTTCTTCTTCTGATTCACCATAGAAACTCATTGGTTACCCTTTAATTTTCATAAGGGGCTTTATATTGACCATTTAAGGTTGAATGTGGGCAAATAGAGGGCGAAGTATGAGGCAGATCCACATACTAACATTTCTATGTGATTTATAAATTGAACAGTGTCTTCAGGTTTGCGTATTTAGGTTTTATAAATCTGAATCTTTTTTCCGTAAGCATTATTTATCTTTTGTGCGCACATACACGTTTAGTATAAATCATACACACTGTTTTATACACAAGACCACCCTCATTGGGATGAGTGGGGAATTATATATATATATATATAAAGACTATTGACTGAAGTTGTAATGATTGAGCTGATTCTTTGTCGGTCGACGACCCATAACAATATAAATGTGTCTTTTTAGTCACTTCTTTGTGAATTGAATATCTCTGTATTTTAGACCGTTGAGCTTTGACTAGAAAAGGTGAGATTTTAACAAATTTTCTTTCTTCAAAACTGTGATCTAACTAATTGAGAATAAAACTGATCAAAACTCCAGTGCAGGCACTGTGTTACTTTTGGACCCAGATGTATTTTTATGAGCATGGAGAAACAGCAAAGAAAGTTAGAGCACTCAGGCCTTTGTCTGTGCTTTTTATTATTTTCTTTACTTTTTTCAACGATGGAACGCCAAGTAGATTAGCTCAGTTTCAAAGGCTCGTACAACATTAGAAATATGTTGGAAAAAGGCAAACATAATAGTTTACGAACAGATGTGACATCTTCTGTTACCCTTGCTCTTTTGCTCTGCCAGTTTGAACTGAAATGGGATACCAGTTACAACTAAATGTATATAAACAGTTATCAGAAACCAATATGGGCAGCATGTGGACATGAATACATGAAAGTTCGCAATGTATGTCTCAAAAAACATGGGAAGAATTCATCCTTGGAACGCACATGTGCACCCAGACATAACACACGTTTGCACTTGCAACTGGCAAATTGGCCAGTTTTGAAAGTTTATATTCAAACTAATCTTTGCATTTAAAATGAGCAGGGCCTGCTCCATCTCACTCCACCTGTTTGGGAGTCTGTGCATGTTGCTGGACTTATATCAACATACGGCCAAATACAAGATGAAGCACATGTTTGTTGGTGCTTCAAGAGCCCGCGATGCGTCAAAGCAAGCAAGCACCCCTCTGGAGGATAGCTCCTTATCCTTACATCTATTTCACTCAGAACAACATCCTTCAAAACGACTCATCTTTTCCTTCTTCTACTTCACTCATGGATGCAGATTAAAAGCAGTTCTAACCCTGATGTCGCTTCTAACGTTACAATGAAGTTCTTCCAATCTCGCCTGCTGCCGTTTTGTTCCCGTCGAGCAGGGGAACCCAGCAGGACAACTTCTCTTGCTAATGGTCAGTAGTTAACTCACGCTGAGGGTTCGGAGGAAACTAATTTGTGTTTTGCTAAGTGTAGTGGGCAGGATTTGTGTTTGTGCGTGGTTCAAACTGAGGTAGAAAGGCAAAGACAAACAAACACAAAATGGCATCTGTGCACGCAGACGTCAGGATTTATGTTTGACTGCCTCAGCTTTGCAGAGACATAACAAAGAACAGGCGGCCATCCTCTCAGCTGTACATAAGAAAACAGGCGCCTGTTTCTACCTATTACTCATACATCCAGCATATGTGCATAAGATGGCAAAGCCAGCTCCCTAGTGAACAACTTAGGGACTTAAAAAACGGCGTGACCAAAAGGTATCAAACAGGACAACATGAGAAAAGCCCAAGTGACCTGAACCAATCATATGAATGAAATTATAAGATATTTGGCACAAAGTGGAGGTATACACGCGTGGGGGGGTGTATTACAAGCTGTTGTTTGGACTTTTATTTAAGAGAAGTCATTGGAGTGGACAGTCGGGGTCTGTAAAAAGTCCTTAAGGAAACAAGGGAGCTGGGAGGAGGGGATTTCTTCTTGATAGGTGGCTGTTAGGCTAACATACCTGCTGTAAAAGCACTCATAAATCACTACTATGGAGGTGGGGGGGGAGCACTTTGACATTCCACTGTATTCCCTCTACAGCCACAGTGCGACTCACCTGGTGCTTAAGCACAGGGTGATGAGGAAGAATGTGATGGGAGACAAAGAGAGAGAAAAGAGAAATACACAGGAGGAGATAAAGGTCTGATTGGGACAAGGGAGGGCAAACGGAAACATGGCAAAGTTTATAATGATGCCAGAGTTGGAGGGCAAACTGGAGGAGAGAGACAACTCATCCACACACACACACAAAAAACACAACAGACAGCGAGTTTGATTGAGGAATATGGTAAGAGCAGGTTGAGAGAGAATTATTAAAGGAGTGCGAGGACAGCGGAGGGAGGACGGAGAGGGAGTGATTGATGAAAACCCTGAGTTACAAGCCCTTGGAGGAGGACAGGACACCTCACTTCATCACAGTCTCACATGCACACACACGCTTTTGTCAATGCCAAACTCCTGAGAACTCCCTTGACACTCTTTGATCCCACACACACACATCAAAAATCAGTCAGCAGGCGGCCAGAGACATCCACGTCCCTACATTTCTATTAACTCAGTGACCTCGGACTAAACCCTGTCCTCACACAGGCAGCATTTTGTGCAGAAGTACCTGGAAGTTTAAGAACTTTTTTCAAGGAAGTAAAAGTTTCCAGCAGATCGTTGTTTGTCTGCGTTCTCATCGTGGTACAAAGAAAACTCGGCAAATAAGGCTGCTGATGTATGAAAAACGAATGGCTACAACAAGCTGTTCCACTCCAGTGCCACAGGTGGCGTTAATGCAAAAAACCTATTCAACAACAATGTCGCTATATAAATTGAGCAACCTTACAACAGCAGTGGAGGAGATGGGATTTGCAGAAGTGATTATTGAGTCAATGCTGGAAAAAAGACGAGCAATAGAAATAGATTGAACTGGCTTTTGCAGAGATTGAGCTGCAAAAATAAAAGACAGAAGTACTCGACCAATCAGGCATGTTCACTGCTGCAAAGCCCGCCCCAAAAGTTCCTTTACTTTCCACTCGACTGCTGCCCCTCGAGCTGCAAACACAGAAGCACAGAGTTCATGAAAAGGTTCCTAGTTCCTGGGGGAAAATTCCTGAATGCCAGAAAACTGAGGTAATGTCAAAACATTATGCTCTCTATGACTACAATCTATTTTCATACCACACTAAAATTGTTCTGTTATGCCTCTCTTAACTCCCAGTTCTGATTAAACAGCTGTCCTGTTCACTGTCTATGCTGAATAACTTTGTAAAGCATCAAGTGCCAACCACATTCCGTCATTAAGAGTCCAATATAAAATAAAACAATTATATAACAACAAGACAAAGAAAGGGACCGAATGATCATGTTGCGCAAAGGTAGTCTCCACATATAAGCACATATAACATAAAAATGTAAGGTATCAAATAAGAAGAGCTGGATGTTTTTCTTGTTTGTCTCCTGACGTCATGAAACACAACGCGAAAAACGTGTCTGTAACAATGTGAGATTCACGGCTGTGGTGTAGTGGGAAGAACATTATTCCACCTCAGAGAGGAGAGACCCTCAGAGTACACAATAAAACAAACACAACAGCTCAGCAGAGTCAGTAGTGGATCCATATCTCAAGTCGTCAATGCTACAGGTCAGGTTTAATTTATAAATAATGTCACAAACCTTTCTCAAGGGAGAACTAAGTCACACATTTTTCTAATAATATGAACTACCATTCAGAGATATTGTCTCTTCTGGATACTTAAAATTAACCTTAGATTTAGTTATAAATGTAACGTACCTTGACAAATAGGACTGTACAACCAGACTTTTGTGTAACTTCGAATATAAGTATTTCTAAAGGGAAGTACCAGGGAGAATATTCAATTCTTGCTTGTTCGACATGATTTTAGTATAATATAATAAATATATCTATGTGCACTATGTTCAAATTCTGAAGGTCCAGAAATAAAACTGGCAGTGTGTACAGAGATGGAATCATAAATTCAAAAACCCACTCCGAGCCAGCTGACCAGTTTAAGGTAAGATGAAACAGCATCAGACATCTTTATCTTTAAAATTATGTATTGACTGACCCCATGATAAAAGCCTTTGTTAAAAGCCTCTGTCTCTAATAACAGTAATGATAAAATATGAATATGTCATCCTGAAGTTCAGGACAAGGTGGATCAACTAGGTACAAGTTATATAGGTTATAGTTATGAAGGCGCGATGCAAGTTTGGAAAAGCCACTTGCAATGGTGACTTGTGAGTTGAATTGTCCATGAGACAGGGACAATGCTTTAGTCTCTAGATGCTCACAGACACGCTGTTTGTCGATGTTCCACATCAAACAGCGTCTGCAGACGGGTAATGCGTGTGCAAAAAACACTAAAAAGGTGAGCGAGGACATGAAGGAGATGGAGCATCGCAGGTAAACAGTATGTGGGCTTTGATGTTGTTTGATGTCTGATGCATATTGCTCCATCTCTTTATTAGAGCACAGAGGGATGGAGGCCGAGACAGGGACGGAGATGAAGAGACAGGCTACATGAAAGCATCATTAGACGGCGGTGGATTTAACCTCTCACAAAAGGCATATCCACCAACACAAATCAATTTCAGTGAACGCCACACAGGCACCGCTGTGTCTTTGGTGATGAAAAAGATGCATCCTCTCCTCCGACTGTCACCCTGTTACATCAACTGTACACGTGTTGAAATTAGATAAACTTGTATATGGGGCGTTTAAAAGCAAATCAACTGCAATAGATATGAAACTGAGCCTAGTGTGGAGCAGTGCTTCAGAACTGTGTAGCTGGAATGGGGTATTTTTCTAACCTTCACCAAGAAGTCAGTGGCAAAACATTTTTTAATGGCCAGGACATCCCCCTCCTCAATGCACACACACACACGCACGCACGCACACACACACACACACACACACACACACACACACACACACACACAGATTGACCCTTTGATCCTTGCGTCAATCCATCTGTTAACAGACCCAGTTGACCTCCACCTGACTGTTGATGTGTACACAAACCAAGAGATTTTCAAGCCACTGAATCTGTCCTCTGCCTCTCACACACAAACACACACACACACACACACACACACACACACACACACACACACACACACACAAACCAGCACCTGTGATTTGCTCATATACAGTATACTGGTACAGTGTGGGATTAGAGGGGTGTTAGTGGTGTAGTATATTCCCGGCCTCTATTCTAAAATATAGGGAGCTCTGGGCTGCACCATAATCCTCTATAGGGTTTCTACTTAGACCTTCTGAGCTTTAAACCCACTGAGATTTTGGCTAAACTGTATTGTACTGTATGAGAATCTGGTGGTGGGAAGTGTATTATGGTAATCCAAATGCCAGTGTGATTATGAAGCCAGGGCCAAGACTGCAATTAGAGTGGGGGAGAGTTAGGGCAAACACACACACACACACACACACACACACACACAAACTGAAGACTTATGTAGAAGAAAAAGCTGAGCTGGCCATAAGGTAACTCTTTATCTAATCGTGAAATCGTCTCGTGTAAATTTAGTGTCACTACTGAATCTTTATGGGACTTTCAAGTGAAAACTAATATTTAGCTAAATGTTGTTTGAATATGAATCTGACACATTGAAATAATTTAATTGGACTCAGAATGCCCTGGTCCGAAACTGCAGGAGTTTGTCTTTAATTATTAAAATAATATCACTGAACATCATTCAGCGGCTGAGGTGGACAAAATTCAGAAGAGAAAAGTCAAGTAGATAGAGTTCTGATCAGGTTTATTTTAGCAGAGGTTAGGACTTTGACTATTTGAAGCTGGGTATTTCACAAACGATGTTTCCAGAACTGTGCAAAGATTTAAGGCGCATTCCTTATTGAGATTCTATTTGGTACCAATGAAACCCCTGTTCATTGTTCACACACTTCATTAAAGGAGGCATTTCATTGGTACCAGATTTATTCTGCAGCTTGACAACATTCCCAACCATACGACCGGAGTCATAGAGACCCATCTTCAGTGAGATGAGAAATAAGGAGTCAAACAACAGATGGTTGAGTCCTAATCTCAACCTCATGACTCAGTCTGTGTTGACATGAAGAAACAGGCCGTGAGACAGAGTCAATCCTCAGAAGAACTGTGGCGAGGTCTCCAAGGTGGATCAACCTAACTGACACTGCCTTTGTGTACAGAAGGGTACAGAGGAGAAGTGGTGCCAAATATATTTTTTTGTTTTTGTTTCACTTTTAAATTGTTAATTTCAGGAGCTAAATTGGATTAAGACAAAATTAGCAACCACTTTTCTATACTAACTTTGATCAAGTTCATTGAATTTAAGAAATTTAAATATATAAAAATAAAGTAGTTGGAATTCAGAGCACAGCAGTTCAGAGAGACGGTCTTCGAAGTGAAATATCGAAGTGCTCTGTTGCAGAGATTCAAGACTCTATGGCCTTCATTTGTTTCCAAACAGATGCCTGCTATCAGCGGCATAGCTCCACACTCCTGTACACACACACACACACACACACACACACACACACACATCCCTCGACAGCACCCCTGAGGCCTGCAAACTTTTTCTCCTCGTGCTTATCAGCAGCCGATTATCAGTGCCTACTGTATTGTTGCAGATGGGCAGCCCATTCCAGGCCTAATAGGCTGCCTAAGTGATTTTGTCTTTGTCCTTTTGTGTCCTTGCCTTTCAATCAACCCCCACTGATTGCAATCTAGCCAACCAGGAGAGTGGATTCATCAGGAGAGTGACAATTGGTTGGCGAGATGGAGCAGATCCTTTATCTCAGTGGGACTTCCTGGACTAATTGAGACAGGTTAAGTGGAACAGAGGAGTTGAAGATTGTAGAATTACAAAGTGATGCTGATACAGAGGGAGGAATGGGATGTTATGGTTCAGCAACTCTCAAAGACGAGAGATAGTTTACTTTTTTGTTTAAATCTATTGCTATAATTTCTTGTGAAAACGTTTGTTGTAATTGTACTTTTTTATTTCAGCATACCTCCGACAAGGAGGTTATGTTTTCACCCTCGACTGTTGGTTGGTTTATTTGTGAGCAAGATTAGGCAAAAACTACGGCACTGATTATCATGAAACTTGGTAGATGGATGTGATATGAGTCGGGATGAATAAATCCATTCGATTTGAGTGGATCTGGATCAGGGGCTGGATCAAGGAACTTATTCACTTTCTTCAACATTGTGAGAGGGTTTTTTTCAACATATTTGTTGATTTCTCAGAGAATAGTAAATGGGTATTGATGATAGAAATCAGTCATGTTTAGGGGGCTGATATTAATTAATCTGTGCCATTCAGTGCAGATCCAAAATAGAATCTGGATCTGGTGATTTTAAATGTGGTTTTATAAGGGGACTGTTTGGACTCTGAGGAGGTTAAAAACAGTTGAATACTGTAACTTTTAGTAAATGTTATTCTCAAATAGTACAAACTAAACTTAAAAGGGACTATTTTCAGCTGCAAGTCTTCACAAACGCATTGTGTAAAAATTAAGGATTAAAAAAGAGATAAACATAAATTCTAATAATTGCACCTGGTCCAAAATGTAGTCAACCAGAACAGACTCTAAAAGAAAAGTGTGACTGTGTGCGACAACAATGAGAATACTAATATATTAACAGGCTTTGGATGCACACACACACTAATTGTTAGCAAGATTAATAAGTGTTGTTTTCCTCTTTATTTGTTTAAAATATATAATAGCACCACTGTTGAACCCTTTAACTGTGTTAAGTGAGTGACTAAATTGGTATAATAAATCAGTGTGGATCCACTGGGGTTAACTCTTTAAAAGATGGTCTATAGGGCCCAATTGAAAATGTGTCACATAGAAATGTCAATCTTGTGTGAAGGGGGAGTGGGAGCAGAGTTAATGCCCTGTGTGTGTGTGTGTGTGTGTGTGTGTGTGTGTGCGTGTGTGTGTGTGTGTGTACCTAGAGAGTCAGCCCAGACAGAAGCAGCGGAGGGGAGTGTGTTCTGAAATAGCGTGCTGAAAAGTCATTTCTAAACTCTCCTCTCCCCTATGTGGCCTGTTTGCCCTCAGGCTCAGCATGGCCTGGCATTTACATACTGTTCAGCACGTGTTCTGGGACACAGTCATAGGTACAGAAATACACACACACACAAACACACGCGCAAACATGCCACAGCATATTTATCATGGGAAATAAAAGCTTCCACTTCTGCGACAGCGCAAACACACTACACTCATGTGCTCTCTGGGGACACAATGTCCTGCACATCTGCTGACACACAGAACATACTAAACACATACAAAGTCCACACAGACAAACTGAAACCACAGGATAGAGAAGCAGGAATGACAGCCCGGAATGAGCCGAGGAGAGAAGAGATCACGTTGTGGTCTTCACCGTTGCTCCCCCCCTCTGTCATTCGTGACTCTTGACAAATGGTTTGTCACAGGCCACATTTTACCACACGCCGTCTTCCCAGTCGCAAATGTCTCACAGTCTCTGTCTGTTACTTTCTCTTTGTGTTCGTGTTCATGCATATCTGGTTCTGTTTTTGTTTCTGTCTCCTCCCTGATTGTCCTCCACCACCATCCACCCCAGTCCCTGACCCTAAACCCTGTAAAACCTTCCATACATCAACAACACATTCCCCGGCTCACATGCTATGTTAAATCAACTTTTTCCTTTTGTCACTGATCCAACATTTCCCCAACGTTCCCACAGCCCCTGTTAAATCCCTAGCTGGCTTTAACGGGACCCTGGTGCTTGGCCTCTCATCATATTCACCTGTGATCCACCTCAGCAGTTTTAAGAGCAGGCAGAGGCCCTAAACCCTCTGGTCCTATTTCATAGTCAAATCAGCAACGGATTGATGCAGCATGTTCAGGTTATTTCTGTGGAAACAAGGTTGCAGGTGAAGGGTGTGTGCGTTTATGAATGTGTGTGTCCTGTATACGGACAGACTCCTACCGTGTGTTGCAAGCTTTCTAAAGTAATGGTCACCCCTGACCCATGATCAGTGGTGTGTGACAGTCGTGATCTCCCTTCTTTCATATTTAGGTGAACCACATCACATGAGCGCCCCCCCTGGCCTCTGTCTCCCCTCGCTGGCTGACCTTACAACATTATAAACCATCGAGCCCATAGCTCTGTTACACATGTTTTATGTGGTGAGGTTCAGGTACAAACAGAGTTTTGTAGACTGTAGCGAAGAGTAGAGATACATGCACAAAGGATGGGATGTTACATCTCAACGTGCGGTCATAAAATTTGCTGCCTAACTTATGATGGTTTATAATGTTGTAAAAATATTCATAAAATTTGTAATACAAGTCTGTCACAGGATTCTGACATATAACAGTTGTCCTAAAACAGGCACATCCTGCAATATAAAGACCTACAAATAGAAGATTACCATAAAAACTGATTGCTTTACATTCATAATGTTTGACACAGAGTTATTAGAAAAACATATGTCGCAAATTTGAAAATTAACTAGTCCTGTTATTACATTGGAGGAAAGTAGAGCTGATGCTTTCAGCATTTCACAGAAGGGAAATTAGTGGATTCATTCAGAGGGGTTAATTAAATTGAACTAAATGCAATTTGAGTGACCTTTGACTCGCGAATATGTGTCCAACACATGCTGACATTTTACAAAGACTAATTTGGGTTTATTGAATTTGATGTGCTGCCAAAGACCCAGGGCCACGTGATCCCCTCCCCTCCTCAAACACACACACACACACACATACACAAGGAAATACAGATGTAGAAACATTTGATAAATAACTTATTTATCATTTAAAACTGCAGGCCTGATAGTTTCCTATTTCACATTTTAATTGATGACTTAGCAACATTTATACTTGCAGGTCTGCGGGACTAGAGACAAACTCCTGTCCCTTTAATACATTTCTGAAGGGAAATGAAGAGAATGGAAATTATCCATCTATTAACATTCGTCAATATGGAGAAAAGCTAAAAACAACAGATATTTCACAAACCTGAAGCTGTTCTCATGAATGCCTTGAAACTGATCTAAACAAATTACATCTTTGCTTCATAGTTGTAACTGCCAACAATGAGCCACAAAACACCACTAAACAGCCAACACAACCTTCTTCATTTCCTAAAACTGTGGCAGCCAGAAAAGGCACTTTAACAAAACACCTAACTCATGTGGAGAACAATAGAACGAAATGTGCTCCTACAGTGCCAGATTAACAGCAGGAGAAACAAAGGCAGAGACGCTGCCTGGACCAGTCCACGCCAGCTCCAGCACACCTGGTCCTCCTGACCTCTCACCTCGGCTGCAGACATCACAGTCAACGCCAGAGAAACAGGAAGTGCAGAAATTACGACTGGCAGGAGGAGGAGGATGAGAAGGGAGCTGGAACGACTACCTGCTGGGAGCAAGGGAGCGGCAGAACAGGGGGGTTTCTATATGATGCAAAAAAGAGCAAGAGGCATGAAGAAGAAACATAGCGCCAAGGATGTCAGCCATGTCGGCACGCACTGCATCTTAAAGTGTAATGTTTGTCAAAGCATGGCCTATTTCTGGAACCCCTTCACATCCTGGGAGAGGTGGAAAAAACGAAAAACAAGCTGCGATGGGCAAATGAGAGCAGCAACACATGTAAACAAATTTCAATGCATTTAAGATTTGAGAGAAATCCTCGCTGAGCGCTAAGCCAACATGTGCCGTGGCTAAAACAAACACGGGACCGGCTCACAAGCAGCCGCTCTGATTTATCACTGGTTGAGTCAATATAGAGATGGATGACAGGAAGTGGTGGGGAAAGACAGAAGAATGGGAGAATAACAGGTGGGGGAACGGTCCCTCTGGCTACGTTCAACACACACAAGATGCCCTAGGTAAACACTGGCACCATGCCAAGACACGGACATGAGCATGTGCATGAGTGTACGCATGCACACACACACACACACACACACACGCACACACACACACACACACACACACACACACACACACACACACCAATATACACTCTGGAGGTTGAGCCAGGACGCAAACAGTCATGCACAAGCGCAGCCCGACACATGCAAACTCACTTGTAAAGGAGAGCCAGTAGACACACACGTACGCACGCACACACGTACGCACGCACACACGCACACAAACACACACAGAGCCCACTGTAAAGCTGTCATATGCTCGGCTTCTGCCGCAGTGCTGAACCCAGCAGCCCTCTCTTCTTTGGGCCCATCTGTCACTCTCCCCTTTCTCCCCTTCTCACTTTCCCTCCCTCCGTCTCTTCTTCGCTCTCTTTTCTCCTTGCACTACCTCTTAACCTTTCATACATTCTTCTCTCTTTTTTCTTCCACTCTTTTCTGCGCCATGGTCCCTTTTCCTGTTCTCTTTTCAGTGAAGTAAGAATCCAAGCCCCAGATAAAAGAGACACGAGGGGAGTAGGGGAGGAGGGGAGGAAAGGGAGGTAGAGAGTCTCAGAGCTCGTGTCAAACACCGAGATTTAGAACTGCTTTCGGAAAGAACCCCAAAATCTGCCACTGTCAACATCAGACACACACTTTCACACTTTGGGGAATATTGTGCTTGCGAGGAACTCACTGCATTTCGCCCTGTAGCCCCTTGTTTTTGATGTGCTGTTGTGCACTGCGTGTCACAAGTTGTCAACATATGGCCGACACCAGGAGGCCTTTTTATCTGTGATATTTTCCTCTGATTTCTCCTCTGAGTGTCTGATTATGAAACCTGAGTGTCTGTAGGTTTCTGCAGTTCCTCTTGGTCTGGTTTTAGTTGAAACTAGCAGTGCAGCTCCACTTGTATTTGTTTCAAACAAACCACTAAGTGAAAACACATGAGAACCTGTGAAAGATCCATATCAGGAGGCATGATGATCAATGACGCCTGATGTTTATAACAATACAATGAAGTGGACGTGGTTTTTAATTGTGTTGCATACATGAAATATAAAGAGGCAAAATAGACAAAATAATAAATCATGTTACAAATGGTCAATATAAAACTATAGTAAAATCAAAGACCTTATGAAGTCTCAGACCTGAAATCCTAACTGTACTCTGCTTTAAATGTTGCTGCCTTACAAGGCTTTATTATAAACTGCACAGGAAGCAGTGAAGAGAGTCAAGATTGTGGGAGACATGTTAACTTTTGTTGATTTCTTCTAAGAGCTGCCTGGCAGCATTTGGGATAATCTGGACATGTGTGACTTATTTATGTCGGAGGTCGGCGGTAGAACAAAAGCATCTGTGACAGTTGCAGCAATTTGCTCCCAACAACATATGATCACATTGCAGTGACAGAGCCGAAAAGTCCTCTGACAACAGCAAAGGAGGAAGCAGAGGAACGTTATCAAGGAGCAACACAGTCCATGTTCGGAGGAGGCTCCGGTGGATGGACACCGAAACATCAGACACCAACACAGTTTGTTTCCAAATGCAAACTGTTTATTTTTTTTCAAATTTAACGTCATCTATTTAGGATGGTCTCAGTGACGAAAAAGGTCCTTCAAACATTAAGATTCTTTCACAGTTTTACAATGTGTTTCTTACAAACTCATAATTTTAACCAACATATTTCCCTAACACTAACTGTAAAATAAAGTTTTCACGTTATAATTTCTTTTTTTGTTGAAAGAACAGACAACTTCATTAATTCCGATAGGAGTTTCAGATCAGGGAATGATGCTGTGTTGTTTTAGGGATCACAAACAAACAACGGATTTATTTCTGAATTTGGAGGATTTCATGGAATTACATAATCTAAATAAAAGAAATAGAAGAGTATTTTCTCCAAATCTGAAATTATGAAGAATACTTTAAGTCCCTAGCTGGAGAAGGTGTGATCCCCTGTCTATTGGTGGAGAATAACAGTAGTATAATTAGAGTCATTTTGTATTAAGAATGGTTGATTTGAAATTTAAGAGGGTTTCTTTTATTTCTATTTCATAACAATATGGGCCCACAGCAACTTCAAGCCATAACAAAGTTCAAATCGGCTCATCATCGTGATCAATTATCCACATCACTCAAGAGAGCCACTTGTCATTTTGTGCACTTTATACAACTTGTTACATGTAAGCATAGAAACTGAAGCAGTGTTTTTTAGCTGTCATTATGTGTGTGTTTGTTGGGTATACTATTCTCTGAAACCTAAAACCTGAACTGCCTGAAATCTGAGCTGGAAGAGTGAGCAGCTAAATGTTCTGTCCTCACCTTTCTCCCCCTCTGAGGACGTGTTGCCCTTTTAAAGAGAGAAATACAAGAATTCACTCACACAGACACACTGTCAATTTACCCCCCTGACAGATACAGTATCCCAGATAAGACATAAGGTACATGAGAGGGGGGGGTGACTGTCCATCGAGATAAAGTCCTGCTATTGATGACATGAGGAAGTCGCTGTGACAGGCCGCTGACAGAAGGGTCAATAAGGGAAGGAAGAGGAGGGCGGAGGAAGGTGGAAATGGGAGGACATTGTCAATCATTAGGGTTAATGATAGGAGGCAAACATTGACGCACATACACGCACACACACACACCCACACTTACACACGGCATGACATGACCACACAGAGACACAGCCTACACATAACCTGAGTTCGAGTGAGTTTTCTGACTGGCTGGACAAATGAGTACTTATTGATCGCCCGCAGGAGGGAGTGATGTGGTTAAACACGAGGTCACATCGAAACACCACTGGACTGGAAAACTGCACAGGGGGGCACCCAGGGGTGGGGGCGGGGGGGCATTACAGAGGATAATGTGAGCTAACTAGTTTTCATCCAAGTCAGGTCATGAAACATTATGCAAATGTTGTGAAGTGGGTTTTTTTAATGAATGAATTTCCAATTTGATTTTTGATGAACCTTTAATGACCCAAAATATAATATTCATAATAGTGTTTCTTTATCACAGTAATTATACCAATAAAGTACCACCTGATATTTCAATTAAATCTAAAATATGAACATGAATGTACTCTCATTTTAAAACTTTGGTTCATGGTCATAATGTGGTGATGGGAGGAAAAGCAAGTTTAACATTTCAAAGTTGTGCTTAGAGATATTTGATGAACTGAAATAAAAATATCCAAAGCCACATTTCAAATGTCTGAAAAACAACATGCAGATCAAGTAAATTTCTACGGTTCACATTTAGGCAAGTAACATACTTTAACACAAGATTCTAGGTGCCTATAATTTTACCTTTTTTTCAACAGATATGATAAACCCTCAAAATATCCATGTGCATTAATTTAATAAATATTTCTAGATTTTTTGACATTATCCGGTTTTTTAATACAGTTTTTTTTAATGGACATTCGTATATTAGTGCATGCATTTTAATTTACACTACTGTATCCATCTTTCATATATTGACAAATTAGTGGATCAACAGGAGATGATGTCAAATGTATTTAAAGCAGATGAGGAGAACAGGAACCTAGTGCATTATTTCCAGCAACATATAAGGAAATATGTGTTAAGGGAGATGAAGTTACAAAGGGAGAAGGGGAAAGAAAGAGAGAGGTGGAAAATTGACAGCGACAGCGAGGTGAAAAAGGACAGAGGTGGAGAGACTGCAGAAAGAAAGATAGTGAGATGTTGGAGGAAAAACAGAAAAACCCCAATGTCAGAAGCAAATGTATGACATTAATTGTGACAGGTGAGGAGAGGAAGTGTGTGTCTGTGAGTGCGTAGGTGCAAAAAAGGTGTGTGCGTGTGTGTGTGTGTAGTAAATTGGCGCTGACATGGCTAGCAGGCTGTGACATTAATTAGCAAGCCTCAGTGATGGCTGAAACATAATCTCGAGGAGAAAGGAGACACCAAGGGGGACACATCACCACATAAACACACACGTACACACACACACACACACACACACACACACACACAAACCACACACTTTCTCTCTGCTGACCTCACATCCTGTGACTGGGGACGAGAGGGACCCGTGGCTAGGGTTACTGTCTTAATGTGGACAAGATGTGTGTGTTTGTGTATCTGTGTGTATGTGTACCTTTTAAAACTTCACTTCAATTCGATTCATTTCATTTCAGGTAACTGAATAATCTGAATCAGGACCAGCAGTATCAATGTACTTGGATCAGATTATATGTGTTTTGGAGATTTTTTCCCTTTTTCTGTGTGAGTGTGTGTGTTTGTGTTTGGGTTTGATTAGTTTCCTGCAGAACCATCATCCATTCACATCTGTCTTTACTGTCCCAATGAGGAAAACATGGGTGACCGACATATTAATCAAAACAAAAAAAGGAAATTGCTAAATAAAAAAAAAGGATCAACAAAATTACCACCCCTTAAGTTCCCTAGCGAACACCCCGCCCAACTTGTACCACATACTGAGTATTAAAGGTCAGTCTGGAAGTGCTTAGTGTTTCTTGAAGACACAAACATAACATTTCAATTATCTCTGTCTCTTATTTACAAGACATTAAGTAGTTTTTCTATTTCATCCATATTGGCCATTGTCATGGTGCAGATACTTAATTTGTCGTTGGTCTTCAGCTTTATGCCTGCACCAGATACTAACAGGTCACAACATAACTCAGTCATATATCACTGCAGTGGATACTGGTTTTTCACCAGTAATGGAACCATCTCACCCTGGGAAACATGCTGATTTATTTTTCTTTATTTTGGTAGTCTAGACGCTGGCGCTGCATCTTTACCTGCACAATTTTATGATGCACATTGGACTTGTGGGCATCAACGTGTAAATAGCAATGAAGGTCAGTGTACTTATTGTATTTATATTAAACATATATCCTTTCTTGGTAGCGTGCAACATGCAACACTGGTAAAACAGAGAGGTCTTCAATGCATTTCCAGTGCATTTGTGATGTTGGATATGACTCACCAAAAACAACCTCCTCTACTGGCAACAAAAAAGAGGTCAGTTACCTTTTTTAGTGGGTTTATTCATGTTTAAAAACCCTGCATATACCAACAAAGACATTTATGACAGCATCACTGAGTCCAACCAGAAGTAAGCAGAGAGATTTGGCGAATTTGTAGCCCCTGGATATACCCCTTTTCAAATGCTGGCTTTGTGTGTGATACTGATCTCTTAATACTTCAGTTTTCAGTTTCACTGTTTCAGTTAGTTTGTAAAGCAATGAGCCACAGCTAAAGTCAACCTTTTATCACATCTCAGCAGCCAGTGCAAAACAACACTAATCGTTTTTTGCTTTTTTTGTAGACAAATAGACTACAACCTATTTTGCATTCTCACAAAGTAAATCTGCAATGCTTACAATCTTGACAAACCCTGAATATCTTAGATCTGTGATAAAACGCTAACCTGTGTCTTCTGAATGTTATATGTGCTATTGACTCAATTAGCATCTAAACCTCTGCGCCCCTGACTATTTGCTTCAATAAGGGAACAGTCATTCTGGCACTGACACTAAATGATTACATTAGACCTACATCATGAGGTGAAGAATTCTTCCTTCCCACAGGCCACTCTATCCGATCAAAGAGCTACAAGACATTTTCAGGTGACTACTCTCTGTGTTTGGGTCTCGGTCAAACTGAAACACAGTGTCTGAGATAAATTGTATATGTTCTTGATTACACTATGATGAAGTATAAAGACTACACTCCTATAGTCATACACACTGGTTCTCTAACAATACTTTCAGCTTGCATTATTATTATCCATGTCTCAGTCTGAGTTTTTGTAGAGAAAACCTTCTGCTGTTGTTACACAAATCCAAAACGTTATGGATTCAGAGCAGGGACATCAAACAGGAAATGAGTGAGGCAGCAGGCTCTAGCCATTTTGTTGCCCTGGGCGGGATTAGGATTTGATGATATTTATGATAAACTCAAGCATTAAGTGGTTCTTTATGGTTATAGAGAATTTTCTGACTTCTTAAGCTAAATAAACTATTTACAAACGCTGTTGGATCAAATGGAAAATACTTTGTCACAAAGCTGAAACAGGACAGTTGACTTTGAAGACATACTGTATGTGGTTCTCACAGGTCAGCGACGTTACAAACATATGATCTTATAGAATATGATGTACAGTCGTCTACAGAACAGTATATAGCTACAGTTTTAAAATGCAACATACACATTAATTCAGCTTTCATATTAATACAGAAACAGATACAATACAGATGTACTTTTTCAGAATTTAGCTCATAATACTTAAATACTTATACTTAAAAATGGTTCTGTATGTTTAATTGAAGTGGGGTACTTTCAATGTGGTAAAAATACTTCAATTTAAGTAAAAGGTCTGAATACTTACAGTATATTACTTCTTTTCATACCACACATTTAGTTAGTTCTTACTTTACAACTTTTTCTCTCTTCTCCCATGAATGACCCCTTGGATATAACTGCTGTTCTGTATATAAAACTAGGTTGAACATATAGTTCAACCTAGGCAGGTACAACCATAACATGCTGCTGACACTGATGCATCTTTAGGAACAATCAAATCAATAATGTTATAATAAAAATATTTTGTATTATTGAGACGGACTAATGCAGTTCTTATATTCTTATTATAAATGTTTTCTAGTGCTTGTGTTGGCTGCTTTTACATAAGGACATTTACTTTTAATTGCTGTATTGACACTTTTACTAAAGTAAAGGAATTGAATAATTCTTCCACCACTGCTGGCTTCCCATTCAGATCCCTATCTGAGACAAAATTTACTTCAACCACTCAAGTTGAATACTTGAGCTAGAGGCCACTGGTCAGCAGCCTCAGGTAGCGATGGAAAACTGCAGACATCCAGACGCAGCTCCTGGAGAAGACAATGCAATTCCCAGAACTGTGTGCACCTCTGGGTGGTCTTATGAAAACACACAGGACAGGGTTGGCTTCTCCAGCGTTTCCACAACAGGTACAACTTCAGCCAGAAGCCCAGCTCTCCTGTTCTTCGGAGGAGAATGGGCACATTTTTAGAAGGTCATCAGCTGCGACCTGCCGGCTCTCCTAGACCTGTTCTATTCCAGGACCAGCAAGAGAGCAGGCAAGATCATTGCTGAACCTTCCCATCACCACCTATTGCAGGGACTCCCATCCGGCAAAAGGTTCCGGGCATCAAGACTAAACCTTGCGCCACCTGAACAGTTTCTTCCCCATGGCAGTGGGGCTCACAAACAAGCCCCCTGCATTACACTGACTCCAGTCCCCCATGATGTGGTACCCATCATGCCCAACTTTCAGTGGTGGGCAGTTTCAACTGACAGTTCAGGGGGCACAGTGTGTTTATTTCAGTAATTCCATGGCAGTTTTAGTTGAAAATGTTATTATGATGGATTAATATAATTCACTCCCTCAACATTCTGCACCAACCTATATCGCCTAAGCCACTAGCCGGACCTGGTGGAAGTAAACTTATTGGACACACACACACACACACTGTGTCCTCCACCAGGTTACAGTCAACAGTAGTGGATGACATTAAATGTGTATAACCCTTAGCCTGCAGGGATCACATGTCACAGAGTTACCTAAACACACGTGACAAGAGCACACGCTTGTGACAGCCCATGTGGTAAAGCAGGTCAAAGGGCGGCAGAGAGACATAGAGGGAGAGGGATAAAGAGAGTGAGAGTGAGAGAGAGAGACATAGAGGTAGTCTTTCATTCAGAAGTCTGAGAACTTGCAGGACTCAGACATGCACAACCATTTAGCGCTGTTTACAAAAGCCAGCAGCAGAACCAATGCAAACCATACGCAGTGCGGAGACAACAGCGAGAGTAAGTTGCAGCATGTGTGTCTGTGTGAGTCTGTGTGTGCTGTGCCAAAACAGCGGGGACTTAATGCAGCAAAAGCAAAACAGAGCTGATGTTTTTCAAAATGCGCTGCCTCTCACAGAGCTGAATCCACTTCCCTCCTCATTTTCCCCCCAGTTTCTCTCCAAAGCTCGTCTGGTTTTGGTTCTCATCTATTCAGCCTTCCTGTGGGTCCAAAACCACGGCCACATTTCACAGACTCTGTCCCTGCCACGCCAAAGATAAAGCTGTTTTGAGTTACCTCTCGTCACGTCCAAACTAAACCAGAACAGGACTGGGTGGTGAAGAGCAGTGATATACACAACTGCCATGTTTAAGAGCTAAATCTCATATGTGACAACAGGGGTGTATTCAATTTGAGAGATGTAGAGATGCATGCAGGGTAAAAGCAGATGAGAGCTACACATTTACAATCGAACATCTTCATGATCATATGAATGCAATTCTCGCGAAGTTGAGTTTCAGTGGGTGTTGGCCACTGTCTGGCCTCAAGGGGCAGTCTTTACATCACTACATGTCGGAACAGCAGTATGAGTAACTGTGTCTTATTTTGCGCACTTCTATTAGTACACTTTCATATAGTCGCATGTAATCACCACCGGGAAAACGTCCTTCGATCCCTGAGCAGCGAAGGTCCAACGGGTGGATCCTTCTGAGGTCAACCCTTTCCCAGGATTCAATGCACGCTTAGGACGAAACTGTTTTCGACAAGAGATAATGGCGGCAACTGACAAGACCAAAATACCATAATTAATCAGGAATCAACTCAATCAGATCCTCCTTGGATTCATGTTGGTGTTTCTGTGCGGCCCACTAGGCGTGAGGTGACCCCTGATTTGGGACACAGCTTATGCTCTTACAGGCGTATTGCTTGCATTTCAACAGGATAATAACGTGCATCTAAGTTCCACTGTATGGAAAGGAAAGTTACATTTGACCATGATTGCTCCCTCCCAACAACAACTTCATGACCTCTGATAAAAGGCACGACACATTAAATGCCCTCTAGTTTTGGACAGGGCTAACCATAACGACCTTGGAAATAGCTGATCGAGTCGAGATGTCCACTAACTTTTACAAAGCTTTCGTAGCCTTCATCAACTGACGAAGTTTCTTCAGTTAACAAGGAGTTCAGTTGTTTGTGGTTGTATAGGTGTTAGGGGTCGTATATTGTTGTCGTGACCCCTGGCTCTGCTCTGGCATGAATGTGAAATGAGAAATGAGAAATTATTTTTTAGCTAAGGTGTGTTACATCTGTTGATATAAGCACAAGCCGACTAAAACATCATATGTAAAACTAAATGCCTTCATTTACCTCTTGTTTGGGAATAGCCTTAGCTTGGTGTAGCTGTCATTTCGAACTCAGGGATGACTTCATTTAAATGTCATATTCTCATGTGCATGTGTATGTGTATGGTAGCCTGGCAGTTCATTTCTGAAGTACATAGCCCTCATATTTCGCTCTTTCCAGTCCACACCCATACCTCTCAATGTTTGCTTTAGTCTGCCCCGTACCTTCTTGGCACCTATTCCTTAAATTCCTCCACCCTTTCACTTTGTAATTCTTCCTCTACTCCTCTATCTCCCGCCTCCCCTTCTCCTCTTTCACTACCTCTCACCCAACATATACCTTTTAGCCGCTATCAATTTCAGCTCTCACTCTTTTTTGTCTTACCCTACTGTCCTCTGTGCCCGTACTTCCAAGAAAACTGGGTCTCTGGACCGTAACTGTAGTGTGTGTGAGTGAGTTAATGAGTGTGCATGTGTGTTACAGTTTTTCTCAGTTGTTAACACACAAAAAGCGAAAATTCGGCACAATTTGCACAACCTTCAATTCATGTACCAATCGCTCGGCCCAATTTGGCACTACTTCACACTACCTTATCTGCATTAGACTCTGACTTTCATTCTTTACACTCTGATGTCAATTACACATCACCTTGTTGTCAAAACACTACACACAATGTTCAGTTGTTGCACACACTTCTCAAGTAAAATCTCAGAGCATCAACCTACAACACACAAATACTCAAATCTCTAAACATTCAGGTCTGTTGAGCAATTTCACCGCATTTACACAGCCGAACAGGACACTGAAATTGTAGATATGGTTCGTGAGAACAACTCTATCACACTCAGACAAATAAAAACTAGGATCGTGGCTGACCATGCTACATTTAGAAACATCCAGACCGTCAGCCTCTCTACATTGGACTGTATTCTTCATAGGACTGCCATGCGGATGAAACAAGTCTTCAGGGTCCCATTCGAACGGAACACAGACATCAAGGAGTTATGGTGAGAGTTTGTGCTTGTAAGTACCAACATTCAGCACTGACACATGCATGTATTGTACCTGTAATCCAATATTGTTTCTTTTCTACAGTGTCTCACTGTAGCCCACTGTGTTGACCTCTCTGTGTCCTTGCATTCTCATGCTGTCTGTGTCAGTGGATCCAGGAGCATGACACAGCTCATGTGTTGTACCAGTACATCTTTATTGATGAGGTGGGATTCAACCTGGTGAAGAGGAGGCGACGGGGCAGAAACGTCATTGGCCAGCGGGCCATTGTTGAGGTCCTTGGCCAGCGTGGTGGGAACATCACAATGTGTGCTGCAATGAATCACCATGGGGTCTTGCACCGTCATGCCCACCTAGGGGCCTATAACGCTGCCCGTCTCCTCGTCTTCCTGGATGGCCTGCATGACCTGCTGGTACCACCTGGCCAGATAGATGACCCACAGCGGATCGATCACGTTGTCATCTGGGACAAGGTGAGCTTCCACCGGGCTGTTCAAGTGCGTGAGTGGTTCCAGGACCACCCCCACCTTATTCTCCTTTCCTGAATCCTATTGAGGAATTATTTTCAGCTTGGAGGTGGAAGGTATATGAACGGAACCCACAGGACCGGGTCCCACTGCTCCAGGCCATGGAGGAGGCTTGTGGCGACGTGAGTGTCGAGGCCTGTCAGCATTTTGTGTGTGAGGTTTTTAGTTTTCTGTGTGCAGTTTTGAGAAAGCCGTTATTGTTTTGAAAAACGTGTGTAAACAATTGTGAAAAACTGTAATTTTTGTGAGGGGGGGCGGGGTTGTTGAGCAGGCCGGTTTACAGTACTGTACTGTTCTCTATGTGTACCGAAATAAACCTTTTTATGCTATCCTATCTATCATATTTGTGTGCTGTTTTATGTTTAACTATGAAAAAAGTAGGCCTAAACTGAAACATTTTACAAAAGGAGAAATGGCTCATTCTCCAGAGTCATTGTCATTCATATGGTGTGTTCCATTTTGATGATTGTGTTTTCAATTTTGCACTTCAGTGTGCTTTAAATGTTTGGTAGTGTGCAAGCAAATGCTTAGTTGTGTGTACTCAATGAATGGTATGTGTGTGTGATTGAAAGTATGGCTGTGTGTACCAAATGAAAACACGAGTTCCATTTTGTGAACAGTTAAGAGATTTAATGGCAAAGAGTCACCTTGCAAGGGAGTGTCAGGTTTAGCATTTTGTGTGTGAGGTTTTCAGTTGTCTGTGTGCAGTTTTGAGAAAGACGTTATTGTTTTGACAATTGTGAAAAACTGTAAAGTGTGCGGGAAGGAGAGAGAGAGAGAGAGAGAGAGAGAGAGAGAGAGAGAGAGAGAGAGAGAGAGAGAGAGAGAGAGAGAGAGAGAGAGAGAGAGAGAGAGAGAGAGAGAGAGAGAGAGAGAATCCCTCAAGGCTGTAAAGATATCGAAGGACACTCCAGAGACCAAGACTGAATGACTGCTCACCTAATGAGGAAGATAGGATAGAGCTAGAGGTGTGTGTGTGGGAAAGTGTGTGTGTGTGTGTGTGTAAGTGTACGTGAGGATGAGTACATTATATAAATTATCCTTGCGTGAGTCTTTCTGTGCATGTGTGTGTGTGTTTGTTGTGTCAACTCCTAGTAGGCGCTATGTATATTCCATTTTGAATGAGCTCATACTCCGTGACAGATATGAGGCAACTGACATTTAATGAGATATGGAAGTGTGTGTGTTGTATTTTTAGGATATACTCAAACAATACATTGTTTGAGCAATATATATGTTTAATGCATACGTGCTTGTGCTTGTGTGTGTCTGTGTGTATTAGCTGCCCCCTTGGCTGTTTGCAGTAGTCTGCCAGTATTTTAGCTACCAACTGCATATGGAAGGAGAGAGACGTCTCACTTCCCTCTGACACTTCAGCCTGGAGGCATTATGGAGGGAGGCTGACATATACACACACACACACACACACACAGAGAGAGACACACAGACGCACACACACCCTAACAAGACCGAGGAGACAAAAACTGGTAGAAATGAACATGCACAAAGTGAAATGAATATAATTGAGGGTGAAAGAGTGAAATGTGGAATAACATTTTACAAACAAGCAAAGACAGATGATGAAATTCCGTATGAATCAGACTGTGTAAGAGGCCCAAAATAGACAGATGTAGCTAATGTGGTCAGCAGTGAAATGTGAAGCTTTAAGACATATTAGGATGGTATGTTATAGTCATTACAACAGGTTGATTATGAATTAGACTGTTCTGTTAAGCTGCTTTCAGACATCCACTGTACTCCACACATTCTCCGGATTAATTGTGTATTCAAGATTTAAAAAATATTTGTTAAAATAAATTGCATATCTGAAACATCTATTCTATTAAAGAACATCCCAATTAACAACATGACAATCAAAAAACATTTAATTCGTCCTGCACTCAACATTCTATAAGAAAAATAATTACTTTCTTGATTGGAAAAGTTTTCACATTCAAGAATTTTTTTAATTCAGAATGTCTTCTACAATGCATTGAAATTATATATATATATATATATATATATATATATATATATATGCAGTAGATAAGAATGCAATAGAGAGTCTATGTGACATTAATGAAACAGAAATCTAGAATAAACTGTTCACAATGTTTCAATTGAGAATGGAATGTTCAAATCTGCACTGTTTTAGTGTAGAAGTTTCCAGAAGACTATTCACAGTGACAAGTATTTTTGAATGAATGCTGTTATCTAATTGAGATTTTGGAACACAAAAACATAATTTCAGAATAGAATGTTTTAGAATTATGCGAACAGGCTTAATTCCACAAACTAATTGAGACAAATTTTGATAATTAATATTTTGGATAATAATTATTCTAGTAGGCTAATTAAATTAAATTAATGTTACATCCTGGTCATTCAAGAAACATTAGCTTTTTTTTCCTGGTATAACTGCAGGTGATGTTATTGATGTTCTGGGCTGATCACTTTCTTGCTTAGCAGTTATTTCTGGTCTCTGTATTTCATGTTATCACACTAAGTCAACACAGTACGATCAATCTTTAATTTAGAAAAACAAGTTTATTTATCAGAAGTAAGCAATCCAAAGAATGTTTCCTCAAGCATGAAATGCAGTACAAGCTGTACTTCATTATAACAGCACTGATCATATATGTCCTTCATATGTCCTCTTCAGCGTCCTGACAAAGCTGACTGCATAATCAAACACTAACAAACACTAACAAAGCTCTTTCTCATTCCTCTTCTTTCTGTACTTTTCCTATTCCCTCTATTTTTGCTCTCACCTTCAGCTATGTCTTCTGCTCGTCCCGATGTCCCACCGCTTATCCAATCTGTCCGATCCGCTGTCCCTGCTCTGCTTTGCCAGCTGGCTAACGACAGCGCCTCCCTGAGGGGAGGACAGGTGTAGCGACACACACTCCACTGAGTACACAGCTACCTGTGGCATCGGGCGGGCACACACGATGAGCACATAAGGACAAAGGTGCACACTCACTTGTCGACGTACCTGATATGCAAAATCACACATGGAAAATAAGCACGTAGCTCAATCTAATAAAACCTGCTGTAGTTGTTAACTTGCTATAAAATGAAATTGTGTGAATAGGATGCCTTGTCTGGCACTTTCTGATCAACACATGTCATCCAAAAAACTGTTCCACTGATCCTCCACCTACTGCGCAACAGCAGGTCTAGTTATTAATCTTAATTTGCTTCCTTTCAAGGTATGCAGATCTAGAGAAAGCTTAAAACATTGAGTGATTTAATTGATTACAACAAATATACTGAAAACGTGCTCGCAACACCTTCTTGTCTGAGCAATCAGCTCGGTCGTGGCCCATCATGAACATTATCACTCCCCCCATTGGGAAGGAAGATCATTGTTTGTGATTAATTTTCCTCCAATGAGGGCTCTGTGGGATCAATATGTCTGTGTTTACATCACTCTGTCTGGGTGGTTTGACACTATCAGCTGCTTTCTGTTTAAAATGGAGTAGGAGAAAAAGGGGGGGATGATGGAGATGTTGGTGTGAGGTTGTATTTGGTAGAGTGATGGCCTTCTCATACAAGCACCAGGGAGGAGGGCTCTGATTGGAGGGGGTTTCTCAAGTCTTTTGAATAGCAGGGTTTTTTGTTGTGGACGTCTTCAAAAGACAAAGTCAGTAAATATAGACAAGGGCATACAGTAACTCTATCTCACATACTTGGAAGGAAAAGTGCCCTTTTTCCATAAAAACAAAATAACTATCGACCGTTGTGTTTTGTTTATCCTTCTATTTCAGACTTGGAAAAACATGAAGGCTTGTGTGCATCCAGATAATCAATCTTGATCCCCTGCGAGAAGTAGAAAGATTGATTTGTTATGTCTTGGAGACACAGTTTGATTTTTCTCTCTGTTTTTTTCAAAGGCGGAGAAAAATGCTTGTTTTGTCTCGCCTGTCTCTTTAGCTTAAAAGAACTCTGACCCCTAACAAGACCAGTCAGCAACCTTTGACCTCAGCAAACCAGGGAGCCATTGATCATTCTAACACAGAGATTAGCAATGCACCATGGGATATGAAGTCACTGAGCAAATATATTTCCTCTTGTTTTCTACACAAAGGTCCCTTTTCTGCACGGTTGAAGGTGTTATGCTGTATCTGGCAATGTGGATCTTGTGGTAATGGAACGGCTAATCTAGAACAATTTGGTGCCATGTACAGATAGCTGCCACTTTTGAAGCCTGCATTAATTACATTTTCTGTGGCGAACTTAAAATTATGATAAAGGGGATCTGCTGTTTAGGAATGAATGTTATCTTAATTGCAAGGTAGGATCCGCTTTGGATTTATTTGGATGTGGATCACTGGAGTCCACTGGCTCTGTTGGATGAGATCTAAGCAGTTAGTTGAAGTGGGGTTGGTTTTTTGCGAAGGCGGTAATGTGATCGGAGTGGTTAAGGCAGGCAAGGCTTATGGGTCTTTTCAATCCGAAGTTAGTATGGGCTGTCATGAGGAAGTGGGGTGGGGGGGTGGATGTGATGTGAATCCACTCAAAGTCTCTGGGGGGCGGAAAGAGGGAAGAATTAGATTAGTGGGAGAATGCAATCAGTGTGACTACATTACTGAGCATGATGAGAGAGGGAGAGAGGGAGATGTGAGTGACAAGACGCTGGACGGCAAAAACTTTTCAGGACTGCGCTGAGAATGCCAAAAGGGAAGAGGGAGGAAAGAGGGAGAGGCAACCCGTGACCACAAATGTGAAATATCTCAAAAACCTAGGCCAGCCAAATCGATTGAAAGGTTCTAAAAAAATATACTGTGTATAAATATATATATATATATATATATATATATATATATATATATATATATATATATACATATCATCGCTTCTCTTTCTCCCTTTCCTGTGCCCTTATTTTCTCAAAAATCGAATTACCCAAATACCCGAGCAGGAAAGAGTCATGGTCCAACCAAATAACATTATGGAAATTACATGTGACTTTGAGGAGGAAACAAAGCCTTTTTGTATAACACTGGATCTGAGGAATAGAGGGAGAAAAACGCCTGGCACAACTTTCAACATTTCGTCCCCTGGTTAAATTAAAGAACACATTTGGAGCGAGAGGAGGCGGTGGCTGTGAGCGGGAAAGATCTTGCTGAATGTGCGAGCGGTTTCCTTTTACACTATTTACCCTGACTACAAACCTAATTAGCTCAAATCAGATTCAGTGTTTACACTAGCATCAGGACATGATTAAGTGAAACCTAGCATTCCTGTCTCCTGTTCCCCATCCTCATCTTTGGATGGAGACACACACACACACTAACACACATGCACCAACACACACGCAATAACATCGCAAAAAGCCAGCCAGTACCTTTATAAACACACTTATAAGGCTTAAAACATGGTGTATAACATTGTTTCGAGTCGAATATGAATGCCGGTGCTTTCGGACACACCACAAGCAGTATGGAGGCATGTTATGTATTATGTCTGAAGTCTAGGTCACTATTGACTACAATTGAATTGGATTCTGAAATAACAAAGTTTAACTCTGAGAATTCAGAAGTGTTTTGTGGACTCAAACACTTCACCCACCCCTACATCAGCATAGTGGTGATTAGTTAGTGAGTGAATTTTCCTTTTTTCAGTGAACTATCCCTTTAACACTTTATAGCTATACGTTTTTGGTGTACTGACAGTGTTGTTATTGGTTTGTACAAGTTATTGCCAACAAAGTTGTGTTTCTCAGGAGGATTACACAAACACGCATTGAACCAATTTGCACCAAACTTAGTGGAGAGACAGGTCAACATTTTGAAAGGGACAGATTCACAGGTTTATTTATTTTTAAGATCTTTCAATGTATTGTTTATTAAATAATGCTTCTTATGGTAAAAAAATTCAGACATCTTCAGAATATATTTCCCATCATAAGAGTGAGACAGACATGAATGATTGTTTGGCCTTGGCAGAGATTTGTTCTTTACTGAGTACCACTCTAGTTTTGTCCAGTATATGTCCATTTATTTTCACCTATATAAAGATACAAACTGGGTCTAAAACAGATGTGTATCCACAAAAAGGTTGAATCATCAGTGTTTCATCTTTTCTCTTCATTCATTTGGTTTTCTTCCGTGTGAGTCACTGTAAAATGAATTGATACAAAATATGTCTGCAGTTAACCGATGTCATCTTACAAAGTGTCACTCATTTTAAATGTAACATAAGAAAGTTTTAAAATAATGTCTATCAAATATCTATATTTAATGTAGCTAGAGTGTTTAGACATATTGCTATGTTTCACAATACCAATGATTCTTTTGATTTTAATTTAGTTTTTGTCCATAATTCGATTTTTATGTATAGGGTTTATTTCTTACTAAAATGCAAGACATTGATTGCAGGATCACTTCGAAGATGCTTTAATCAAATCACTATGTGTTGTAGTGACGAAACCACAGAAAACTACGACTTATGTGGGATAATCTTTGCACTTTTAACTAATTGCTCTGGTTTTACAATTGTAACTTGCAACACTGGTTGGATTGTCATCACTTTAAAGGTCCAGTGTGTAAGATTTAGGTGAATTGGCAGAAACTGAACATAAAATAGTCCTAGTTATGTTTTCACTAGTGTGTTTCATCTAAATTGTACCAATTGTTGTTTTCTTGACCCTAGAATGAGCCCATTATATTTAAATACTTTATATTTACATCAGGAGTGGGTCTTAACTTTACATTCCATGTAATTGTGCGGACTCTTTGGCATTCAGATTGGGAAGACTGAGGATTGACCCACCAACCTGGTCTGTGACAGCCACTCAAAGTTAGCAGTTAGCTGGTGAACACTAAGCAGAAAAAGAATCAGGTGTTTTCCCAAGGCAAGAGTGGAGAACAGAAGAGAGAGAAGAGTGGATATTTAACTTAATTATTTAAGTAGCTCTAAAGGAATACTAATGTTGCTCCAAATCTGTTAAATGAATAAATAGGCAACTTTTTGCTGATATTTTCACCTCATAAAGTAAACAGGATAATATGCTCGTTGTGTGCTTACAGTTTTTTTCTACTGCCCCTAAAGGGCAAGGGATTAGTTAACTGCATACTACATAAGTGCTAAGTGCTCCTAATGAGCAACATCAAAGGTAAATGTATGTGTGATTTTCAAGTCTTTGAAACAAACGTTTCTTTGAGTCATTACATGTTGAACCACCACCCAAAACCAAAAATCCCTTTAACGGGATCCCTTCTTTCTTCGTGTGCAGCTTAACTCTCGTATAGCTCAAAAATCACCCCACCCATTTAATCCCTACATCTGCCCTGTTTTACCCCCCAACCTCCCAGCCCTCCATGCCTACACTTATCCCAGCGCCAAGTACAACCCCCACACTTCTGCTGCCCAGGCCGCCAGAGAATGCAAACACATTGAGAGTGAATGGGCAAACATGGGTCGTCACATGGATTGTTTGGTGTCTCAAACTTGTTTCCATCTGTGTTGTTGACTTTCCACGATGGCTCAGGTTCAGCTGTTTGCCTCTCCAAGCAACAAGAAATCATAACAAATCTCCAGTACATGATTGAAACCCCACGTTTGTGTGCAAAATATGTTGAGAAAGGAGAGCATGATCGGATTCGTCTTCACATATTTTGGGTTAAACAAAAGCCATTCGGATTAAATGATCCATTCAGAAAACA
Source organism: Pleuronectes platessa (assembly GCF_947347685.1). NCBI lineage: Eukaryota > Metazoa > Chordata > Actinopteri > Pleuronectiformes > Pleuronectidae > Pleuronectes > Pleuronectes platessa. Next base: position 23,369,817 of record NC_070630.1, read on the forward strand.
TTAGACAAAACTCATTTTCCATTGCTGCTGTTCATCCTGTGAAGTTATCCCATCTACAGCTACCATTTAAAAACCTCCCTATAATGCCCACTCACTGGGTCTAAACACATAATGAATTCTCAGCTAATTTGCTCTCTTATCTTTTTAAATTACACCCTGTGAGCTCCTCAGGGAGCATAATGACAGCTTCCTCTTGTGGTTTACATGGTTTAGGAGGATCAGAGGGTCTGTGTGTGTATATGTTTGTATTAGCAACATGCTTTTGTGCACAAGAGAGGATGGATGTTGTGTGTCTGAACTGTGAGAACTCCTTTGCACCACAAGGGCATAGAGACTGGGGAAAGTGTCTAAAAGCAACAAACATGTCATTGTTTCACCCTCATCACCTTCTTTACACTACACTCACATACACAGACAAACACACACACACTCACTGCCAAGGCTTGTTCCTGGGCCTCAGATCAGAGACGGGATCCCAGTGCATGACTTGGACTCTGAGTGTGACTGTAGCTGCCCACATTATTTGTGTCTGTCTGTGTGTGTATTTCTTGCTCTGGTGGAGCTGTGCTGGTCCTTCCCATGACCAAATCCTACACAAACTGGGTTACTCACTTGATGCTTCAGAAGGGAGCTAAATCTTGGACGGACTGGTGGAACGAATACGGTTGCCAGTGCACTTCAGTCTTGGTTCCACTCTTGTGTGAATATGTGGCGTTTTTTGGACCGGAGTAGAGGAGAGGAAAATTATTCAATATGAAGATTTTTGTTTTTGTTTAAACTGTTGTGGATCTTGCTTTTACTTACTCAGGTATTTGCAGTGTTTTTTCATTCCCGACTTTCTTATTTAGGCAGCCACTCCTAAAACTTAAATGTCTCTGGAGCATCAACATTGTTAGAATTACAATAATTATATATGAATAAATATATATATAAATATATGCAGTATAAATATATACTGGTTTTCTATTTTTTATTGCTTTTCCTATGTATGTTGTATTTATTGCGTTTTATGTTATTGCGTTTTTATGTTTCTATGTTCATTGTATGCACCAATTACCAGAGCAAATTCCTTGTAGGTGTAAACCTACTTGGTAATAAAATACTTCTGATTCTTATTCTGATTCTGATTATTAAGCTCTGATAAATTTTGACTTATATTTGACCCTTAATTGTTCTCACTAAAGTTATTACCTCCTTTTTCAGGGTTTTATACCAACTTTCTACTTTTGTGACAACTTTTCAGCCTTAGCCCTATGTCTAAAAATGTTTTAAATGAACAACAACTTTTGGAAAGGGTCCAGTTGATTGTGTACGCCAGCAGCGTAAAAGAGACTCTGATTGTTATTCTATATTATTTTATTAATTTGTCAACTTTACACATGTCTCACTAAATGAGAAGTTTTTGTATTTGTCATTTATTTACACTACCACTTGAGGCCCAGGTTGAAAAATACTGAAATTGTCTTTTAAATGAGGAACGTGAAGGCGGTGTCCAAATTAAATTCAGTGTAACTGGCCTACTTTTACTTCTCTGGGTGTCAGGGTTGTGGGTCTGTCTTTTCCCACATTATTATGACTACAGATACTTGTTTGTTGGTAGATCATGCTGGTGTTGGGGTTGTGGATCTAATTTTTCTCGAGTATTTTTCAAACCAGATCTGATTTCTCGTCAGACAGATCAGGTCTATTTCTTTTTATCATACATTTTTGGTCACATTGGTCTCAGGTGAATTTTCCAGAGTTTTTTTTGTCTGGATCTTTTATTCAAGTTAAAATTGGAAACATATCTAGAAAATATAAATTGCAAAAAAGACAATTTTAACTTCAGGGTTAGGCTTGACCTTAGTCCAAAGAAGATTTAGCAGCTTATTATCTTTTCTTCAGGAGAATCTGGAATCCAATGTGGAACTTAAAGGGGAGCAAATAATGGACGTAACATTCTTTAAGTGAAGAAGACACAACTGTAAATTACTGCTAATGTTGCTCTAATGTCTGCTGGAAATCTAATTATTTTTATATCTATTAAAACTGTTACTTCCTTGATAATTTGTGCCAAAAGGTAAAAATTTAAGATACATTCATTATCCCAAACACATGTACATGCACAGGCACACTCATGCAGGTATACCTCTGCTTTTAATCCATCTGGTGAAGGGCACACAGAGCAGTGAGCAACCATGTATGGCGCACGGGGAGCAGATGTTGGGGGAGTAAGGTGCCTTGCTCAGGGGCACTAGACAGGGTAGGGAGAATCCTCTTGGATTTTTTGGACAGATCAATCCATGTTCCACTTTTTGTTGTTTCTCCGTGGAGTCGAACCAGAGACGAACCAAAGACCTTTTCTGCCCATAGTCCAAGTTTCTGCCACTAGTCCACCACAGTATTGAAGTATTCCATTGTTATTTAGTCCAATGAAAAAAAATACATATTACTTTTACCAGTTAACTTTAAACTAAATATTCTGCCTTTTCTCAGCGGTTGATACAGTCAGCTTCCAAACAGTTCCCTTTCTAAATACGTAGATATGTGCTATGTAGCTAACAACACCTTACATTAGGGCCAATTTAAAATTTTTACATCTTGAAAATATTGTATACAAGTCTGTAAACTGTGTGTTAGGCATCGGACTTTAATTCTTTGTTGCTCGTAATTCTTTTTGTTTTTTCTCTCTCCTACATCTTTCCCTGCCCTTCATCTCTTCATGCCTCACACCCAGCGAGGGTCATCTTACCAGATTCACCAACCTTTCACCTTTCTTCTCCTGACACGGGAGGCAGCGTTTGCGGTCTTGTCGCCTCTAACACTCATCTCTACTCCACCCTCTACCTCCCTTTGATCTGTCACTTGTGCTCTGTCCTCTAGCTGTTCTCGACACACCTGTGCCTACGGGATGATAAAAGTCTAAAAATAACTTCTGCATCTTAACATTTTAAAATTACATCTTAAACCTTATACCTTAGATTACGATTCAGAAAGGAAAGTGAACAGGTCAAACAATCTGGATCAAAACGGATCTTGAGATATGACAAGGCATACTACTAAGCATCAATTATGTGACCTTATGTGGCTGAGCACCATGGGAGTGAAAATCCCCCGCAGCAGAAAAGCAAAATGTCAACATGTCAGCAAATGTCTTCTGCTTAATTGTCATTCACCTAGCCTGCTGGAACATCATGGTCAGTATGATGGCTGGTGACTGATGATATAATCCCCCCCCAGCCGATCACCCCACCCTCTACCAAAGCACACACACACCATACACAAGTGCGACTCTGACTGAATACAAGGTCTTTGATGTTGCTTCTTCTTCTTTGTTCGGTTTATTGGCAGTTGGCAACCAACGTCAAGGTGCATTACCGCCACCAACTATATTCAGTCAGAGTCGCACTTCACAGCTCGTGGACAGGGTTATTGTCTTCCCCTCCATCCCTCCATCTGAAGAGCGGGGGAGAGCAGCAATGGAAGGTCCTGACAGCCTCTGTTAATGGAACTGCTCATTCTGTTATCACATGAAAAACTACATGTGGACATGAAGCTGTGTGTGTTGTTGGTGTGTGTGGGAGAGAGAGAGGGAGACAAACCTTGATAAACAGAGAATTCTCAGTAATATCTCAATCCTGTTCAGGTGTTCACATCTTCCACACCACTTCCATTGCACTTTTGCTGCCTCTTTTTTTCTTTCTTCCATCATCCTCTCTTTCTCTGACCTCTGCCTTTGTTGATCTACCGCCCTGATATTCCACTCCACCTCCTCTCTCCCATTCTTTCCATCTCCCTCTCATCTTCTCTTTGATGTGATGATGCAGGGTTATCTGGGGTTCTCGTCTAAGGGGAAAGGGTAGGGGGTGAGCGTGATTGAGTGAGGAGAAAAGAGAAAGAGAAAGAGGGAGAAGCAGCAGGGGAGTGGTTGTTGAAATGATGAGGACCCCCTCCCCCCTTCTGTAATGTCTCTTTCAAGTCACTCTCTACCTTTATTGATTAAAAAATGAGTGAATACAAATCCATGGTCAGATTATCAAAAAAAAAATCATCCCACTGTCTTGACTGGATGAAGATCAGTCTAATTCCAGTCTGAAAATCCCATTGCTGTGGCTTAAGCATGGCAGAAAACCAGCACGATCCAAATCAGCATGTTGCACAGATGCCTCTCATTCTGTATATTTGTAGATGTATTTTTCCTAGATAAAGGGCTTAGTTATGTTTCTTCAGCAGGAAGTGTATTCTCTGCAAATCCCCATGTGCTTCTGCCCAGGCAAGCCTGTCACATCCATGACACAAATAATCTGAATTTAAGCACAGTCTCCTGATTGAACAACAAATTTTATAGTGAGAGAAATGCAGAGATTATGGGGAGAGTGACTTGTTTTTTTGAGGGAGGTGATTGTGCCCGAGGAGGGAGAGCGTTTTCTATGTCAGCTTTCTCACCTCTGGGGCCACAAGGTCACAATCCTGCCAGCCAGCCCACCATGTAGCCTCACTAGCCATCCAGCTCTGCTAAAACACACACATATAGAAAGACACCTACGCACACAATGCCGCTGCCATCACCACACACACACACACACACACACACACACAGATGCACACGTATTTTATGTTGTGTTTGCCCTAAGTGTGCTAATTAAGAAGCCATTAGCTCTGTGCAGGGGGATGCTTCAGACTGAGAGATGACTGGTCAATAAATTGATCAAGGCGTCTGATCAATACCAGTACTTCTCACATGTGATGTCCATCATGGAATCAATACATACTTAATACTCTCACACCTCCTTTGTGTTGTCCAGAACTTTGGACTTTTCAGTTTGGTCCGAGGCAAAAAAAATCAGTTGAGGAAGGTTCTTCATGCAATGGGCCAATATTTGGTCAGAGTAAGAGTTGGTCTCAGTCCAGATTAAACCGAAGCTGGATGTTGGAACATATGCATTGTGGGAAGCACTTTTTTGGGATGTTTCGAACTTCTACATCAATTGCAAAATCATAATTTTCCCTCTAATTAATTTCAAAATACCTGCAGTAATAATAACATTCCCATCAGCCTCAGATGTATTTAGTGTTCTAATTAGTTTATGTTATCATGCTAACACACATAACTAAGAAGAACATATTATTATTATTATGGCTATAGAAAATCAACATGTTAAAACCGCTGTTGTGAGAATATTAGCATACTGATGTTAGCAATTAGCTCAAGACACAATAACATTTGAATCACAGAGCTAAGACATCGTCATGTTTTGCATGCTTTACAAAAAGACAACAGCACAGGATGGATGAATTAAGTTTCATCCTGATTGTCAGAACAATCTTTAATTTAATTTTAAATATACGGAACATTCAGAACAGAATTAAGTGTAATTAAATTCTATTAAGTTCTATACTTTGCGGGTGCGTGTGTGGTCAGACAATTGTCATGGTAACAGGTTCAAAGAGCGGTCCAAGTCATACAGAGAAGGCCACAGAACGATCCAGCGAGCCATTTGCTGTCAACACACACACACACACACACACACACACACACATTTTTTGAATTAGTGCAGATACAAGCTTGTCACACTGGATGCTTTCTCTGAAACCCCTCTAGAAGCCATGACCAGTTAAATCTATTTCAGCATTTTCTGCATGTTTCCCTTATTCTGCAGATATTGAGTCCACAAGCAAACACTCACAAGTTCTCCTATTTCATAGTAGCAGTGGGTCGTGCACAGTTTACACAGTCATAAATCAGAGCGTGTCCATGTAGTGTGTATGAGTTTGTGCCTCGTGCCCACTTGGCTGAGTTCAGGTGAGCGGTGCCTTCCTGTGGTCTGTCAGCGGGGGAGGTACCATATCCCCTGCAGGATGCGTTGATTAGTTTGGCCCAGGCTGAGCCAGGAGACCTGCCGTGTGCTCAGCGGACTGTACCGAAGTGACGTGTGGGTGAACCTGTGTTAGCAGAACATGGAGAGCTGCTGGGAAGCAGCACAAGGACACAAGCAAAGGGCCTCCGCTCCAGGGGGAGAGGAAGTCTTAGGTTTTGTCTCTTCAGCTGGACCATACGTGTCTGCACTGTAAATGTGCTGCACTGGCAAAAACTGCTGCAAGAACGTAAAACACTTGTGCCTCAAGCTCTCAGCCAGTTAGTGCCATAAAGATGTACCCTTCAAGAAAATGTCCCTTAAGATGTTAAAATCTTCTTGAAAGCTTTTGAGTAGTTTTATCCAGAAATGTAAGTGAGGGCAAAGAAAAATGCTGTTGTCAATTTTTGTCAGTAAAATGTATTTTGTAGTTTCTCTCCCACTAGTTTGAGTGTTGCTTCCCATTAACAGCTCCTCTGCTGATGAGCTTCAGTTGGCAGTTAAACTCAAGACAGTTAAGTTTGAGGTGATATCTCCAATTCCAACAAGTTCAAAAACTACTTAGAAAAAAGAACAAAATATGATTGGCTTGAATAGAAAACAATTTTTTGCCACCGACTGAGGAAATGTGTCTTCTGAGACCATCCTCAGTTCACATGATCATATGAGGACTGAGCAGCTTTAAAATTTCTCCAGGCCAAGTATTCATCAGCTCATTTACTTATGCAAGTTTGTGTTTTAGGCATTTGTATTGTATTTTGTGTTTGTTTTAAACTAATAAAAGGAATCAAAGTTAAAAGTAATGCTGTAAAAAAAAGGTTGAAACGTAAAAATTGACTGCTGAGACTGACCCAAGATTGGATGAGCCTGTGTACTGGTGGGACCATGATACTGGGGCTCCATCTCCCATTTACTACTGCAGAGACTAGACAAGATAGCAACATCTGGGATATTTTGGCTTCATTTGTGAATAGTCGGAGGAAGTGGTCATGCTTTACAATCTATGTTTGTCCTCCTGGTGAGCTGAACAAGGACATGTAGCACACAAGTATATCCTGTCTTCGATTATATGCTGACTGAGATCGAAAGACGTTTCTCAGAACCGAACTGGGAAATAATTGGCATCCGAGCCTTTAATCCAACAAGCGCTACCTTTTGAGAGACCTTTTATGGAATAAACTGCGTTCCATTGCTTCTATTTATGAATGCAACACTCATGATTTCTGGTAACCAAGATAAATATTATCACGGAGAGGAAATACAAGCCTGTGTGCTAAAGCCCTTCATCTAAATGGACCTTACAAAGTTCATGGAATCTTTCCAGGAAGTATTTCATAGGCTTTTAGATTGTACAGTAAATAGTAGTCACCTTACTTGTAAGTGCTGCTGTATGTGTGCAAGCAGTACACTCGAGCAAATAAAAGCATACTTAAGAACCACATGGAAAATGAAAGGTTGAGTAATTTGAGTATGAAGCCTTGACAAGATTGGATGAATTTGTGAATTGATCTGCTACAAACCATAACAACCATAAAATACAGCTTGTATTTGCACGTCAGGCATGTCCGTGTACAGGACTGTCAGAACAGCTGTATTTTTCTTCCAGAGGATGAGCCTTGCCTCTCAAATAGCCTCATTTTGCTCAAGGGATTTAAATTCCTATGAGTACATTTTGTGTGTGTGTATGTGAGTGTATGTGACCATACATTCAGAAGAGCTGTATTTTCTTCCGGAGGATGAGTATTGCTTTTAAACTAGCCTGATTTTGCTAAAGGCATTTCATTTCCATCTTCTTTTTTTTTTTTTTCTCCTATATTTTTCTACGCGCATACATTTAGAACAGATGCATGTTCTTACGGAGGTTGAGTATTGCTTTAAAACTGGCCTCATTCAGCTCAAGGTATTTAATTTCCTATGTGTCCTATTTTATGTATATATCTAAGACCATACATTTTGTTGTAGAGTGTGTGATCAGCACTGTTAGACAATTTTTTTCTTAAAGAGGATGTTTACTGCCTTTTAAATTTCGCTAAACAAAATGTATTTTCTGTGAGTATTTGTGACCATAATATGCATTACATCTTGTTTAATGTTTAATTGCTACCAGAATCTGAGTTATCAACTTATATTATTAAATATAACATATGTCAGATAACTTTTCAATTGTTTTAGTGGGCGCATACACTATACTTGTTGAGCTGTCAATGCTGCTTCTGTTATTAATCCAAAATAAGGCATCCCAGCAGCAGTACAACTTTTCTCTGCCCACATATGTTGTTTCTTTCTCAAAAAAAAGGAAGAAGATAGTTGGGCCAACAATACAAAATGTATTGTTAATCAAGAAAACTTTGACAGCAGTTTGAAGTAGTAAATGGTAAAGTAACGTGTAATGAAACCTGTTATTTGCACTGGTCTCAATAAGCTACTGATTTTTGGAGAAAAAGTTTAAGAAACCAGTGGTGCATGTGTATGTGATTGAATCATCTGAATTTGTCTCTAAAGCAGCAGGATTAAATATCTCTATGGTGATTAAAAAGCATTTTAGGACATTGTCAGCACTCATCATAAGGATTTAATTGCTTTCAAAGTACTAAACTTGTTACTTCAGAACCGAACCTCAAACCGTTGAGCCTCACAGCAACCACATTTTTGAGTGGAGCCTCAGCAGAGACGGGTGGAGCGACTGAACAGAATCAGAGAGAGTGAAATGGAGGGAGCATATTCAAGACAGATTGGAGCCGATAGATGGTGAGACACTGAGGGAGCCTTGAAAGAAAAGAAATGTGGGAATGCATGAGAAGGACAGAGAAAGACGGGAATGGGAGGATGGATGGAGAGGTGAGGAGAGCGATGGAGGGATTTTGCAGTACCTGTGATGGATGAGCTCTAGCTCAGGTGTGACGGCGCGACCAAATTAAATCACTGAGCAGACAGCAATGAACGAGAGACAAGGTTATCACTTTCCCTCCCTCCTCTGCCAGCCTCCTCTCCCTGTTGTCAGCCACCCTCAGTCTGTGTCTCAGAGGCTCATCATCGCTTCTCTATCATCAGCTCTCAGTTTGGAGGGAGAATCGGCCTTCACTTCTGAGTAATGTTACACTCATTTCAATCATGTACTCTGGAGGACCCTTTTGTGACTTACTTTCAGTCAATGACTTGATGGATGAGGCTGTCCATGATAATTTATAATCCTAAAGTGATCACAAAATGCTCATCCACAATTGCAGAGATCCTCCGACATCAGTTCGGAAATCAAATCATCAATGCATGATGAAAGTGATGTCTAAAGGTACGTGGGCATGCTCATCTACTGGTATATACGCTTTTGGTTGAATTTTGGGTTTAGCCCCTCACTTCAAATTAAGGCCCTTTTTCAACATGACAATGATGCAATGCACACAGCAGGGGCTCTGCACTGTCCTGCACTGTGATGTGACCATCAATCCCATTCAACACCTCTGGGATGAACTGAAACGCCAATGGCAAGCATGTCCTTTATAACCAACATCTGGGCCACTAATGCTCTTGTAGCTTAGTGGGAGCAAATCCCTGCTGCCAGATTCCAAAATGTTGTGTAAATCCTAAAGCCAGATTCATTCCCAACCTTAAAAAATCATCGACAATCACATTGTAATGGAATGTGTCCTTTGACTAGAGCGCTAGTAGTAATCCATAATCATAACGGCTGCAATAAGGTAAAAAAAACGTTATAGTTGTGAAGATGTAAATCAATTGTCCTCTAAATATGAGGTAAATGATTTATAATTTAGATTCACTACATGTTATCTGCATGTATAAATTATGCAGTTATTGTATAGTGAGATATGGAACTCAAATTTAAATGTTGCAACTGTACAAAAAATATCTGTAGATCTGAAGAGGAAATTTAGAAAAAATTATAAAATATGATAAATTAATTACAACATGACATTATATTAGAAGAAAATGGTTCACTGGACCCCTATTATCACTGTGCTTTTCAAACTGTGGGGGCATTATGTAATATTGCTTTGTGGTGATTTGATTGAACATATCAATTTAAGAATAGGCAATACTCAAGTGAACCTTGAGGTGAAAGAGATTTTGTTGCCAACAACAGGGACCAGTTCATAATGGAGCATACCTCACAGCTGACACTATCAGAAGCAAAAAAAGCAAATTGGGAAAATGAAACTAGAGTAAAGATAGTTTCTTCTAAACTATACATATAAGACATATATGAGGTACTGTATGAGACATGGTTTAAAACAGGGGGGGGGGGGGGTATTTCATTTCCATCATCATCATTCCATTTCCATTAATTTCTCTCAATATTAACTTGTACACTATTCAGCACAAGGCAGGATAAAGTGATATGAGCACTGATGGGAAACTCTCTGTCCCTTTCCCCAATATACAAATGTGTTGACAGAGGAGTCTCCTCTAATGGCGACTGTTCCCTGACATCTGACCTTTCCCCTTTGACCAACCCCATGCCCTGACATTATGATCCGCTTCCATACTGTTGGTGTTGACATCGAGGTCCCCTTGTCACTGTGTCACAAAGACAATGACTGGCTTGTGTGGGAGGACAAAGGAGAGTGGTGTGGATTACGAGGGGTTGTGACTTGAAACTTTAAAAAGATGGATGTGGCAGATAGTCACTTGGCAAAGGGACCAACCAAGGACAAGGGAAATAACATTTTAGAAACGTTTTTATTGAAATTGGAGCAAAATTGTGAATCATTCATTAGAAGAGCTGTTTAATTAACTCAATCCAGCTGAAGGAAATGCAGCCAATTCCCATTTACTTCAAATGTTTTGTGTCGTTTTCTTCACTGTCACATTGAAAACATAACTCATGTCTTTTCATCTGACAAAAACAAAGCATGTCATACAAGACTCCAAAGGATAAGACTGCAGGGAAGATGGTTCCTATTAAATTCAAGAATCTCAATCCTCCTGGATATATCATGCAACCCTTCCACATGGCTTTTATTGCAGCTGGTAAACAAGTTAGTAATAAATGTATTGTTTTCCTTCATAATATTTATTTGCAGCGAGTTTCTCATGCCATCCAGAGTCTATACTGGCTCTCTCAAGTCAGGGCGGATTCAAACCCTGATCTGAGCAAGTAAATTCCAAGCAAAGCACTTAAACCACATGTACACATTCATGTAGAGACACACACAGAGATACACATTCACACAAGCTCATCATCAGCGGTCTCATTATGTTGTTGATTCTTCGTCTCCCCACAGACAGTGCTATTTACCCAGTGTCTCCTAGTAGGGGGAGAAGGGTAATGAGACTGATGTGTGCAGGGGTACGTTCTGGGTAATTTGTTTGATACAAGACCTGATGGGAAGTGAAGGGATCCAAAGATTAAAATTGTTAGCCCCCCCGCACCCCGCCCACCTCCTCCTCACTTTCCCTTCATCTTTTCGCAGCCCTCATCTTGATGCGAAAATGACGAGAAACAGTCTCCGTCTCATTTTCCCCCCTGTCTGGTTTTTAATCCGTGAGTAGATCCTCACCTTGACTGTGCATTTTCCCACACATACACACTCGTGCAATCACAGTGAAAGAGAAACACACATCTTCCTGAAGGGCTGTTCCTCACCTATGACCTTCTACTCCCTCATTAGTTCATTCTGACCCTTGAACTCATCATGTGAAGCCCTGCAGGGGTCAAAGCCTCCTGAGCAGGTGGACTCAGGTGACAAACAGGTGGGGCTTCCCGACTTCAGGCCAATATGTGCTCTTGTATTTCCACGCACAGGTTTGCAACATTCTTTTAAACCTGAAGATACACATGCACACACACCCTTTGAGGAATTCCTATTTTTTTTTCCTGTATGCCAACTTGGCAAGGGAAGGTACAGAATGTATTTGGCCTTTTCTAATGAGATTTATTGTTTTAAAGAAATCTATATATTGTGCACGTGACAAACGATAAAGCTACTTTGAAAACAATCATGTCTTAAGGGTGGTACAATGTAAACAGGCATGTAACCAAATACATTCACTCAAGTAACACCGAGGTGTACTTGATTGTTCTTGAAGAATTTCCATTTTGTTACTTAAGACCTCCGGACTATGTTTTGCTCAGGGAGCAGCAAAAACATGACAACAACACTAACCGAGTTGTTTTGTGTTGGAGAGAATTATATTCACAGGGATCTCTATGTCATTTAAATTAAATATTCACAAACTACCGCCTCAAAAAAGCTACAGATGATAATGCGGCCAAACTGGAGTTAATAATCCACACAAGATTACATACAAAGTCAATGCAAAGAAAAACCTTGCATCACTTGTGCGGGGTGACGCCAAAATTTGCAATATTCACTTTACCCACTCGTGTTGAAATATTTGAGCACAAAAACGTCATGTGATGCAATGTCAGGAAAGCCAACCAGTGTTGACAATTAAACTACCCGAACATAGATCCTGGCATGGAGCTAAGCCAGCAGGTTATCAGAATGGCCACTGGTCAGCCTCAGGTAGTGCTGGAGATAGCTCCTGGAGAAGAACCACACTATGGCACCTGGCTTCTCTGTCATTTCCACAACAGGTACAACACAGCAACTCACTTCAGATTGTAGTCCTCCTCCTGTCTTTTCTGAAACAGAATGGAAGAATATTTGCAGTTGTGTTCAACTGCGTCACTCAAACTCAAAGGATCCTGCGGCAAAAAAGGAGTAACGACACACAAATGTGCTTTGTGTCTTGTGTGAGAGACAGATTCACCCCTCTGTGACACAGTGACATCAACTGGTCAGAATTACAATAATAATCAAGATAACATGTATTAAAGGAAATCTGATTGCATTACAGTGTAAAATGTCATAATTTTCTGGTCACTTATTGTACTTCATGTTTCTTGAACAATGTTGTGTTGCATCTTTGACACGTGCTGCCCATTTACTAGTCGATTAAATCATATATACTTTATATAACTTAAAAGGAGCAGTCTGCTGTGCCCACTATCCACAGGAAGGATGACTTATAAGATGTCTATCATCGAATGAACTTTGTTAAGCAGCCAAGGGCAATTTTAGCTGAACTACCCAAAGAATTAATGCAAGGCAGCTAAGATGCATTCACGGCAAAAACATAAAAGGTGACATTTGAAAGGTAGCACATTAGTGAAATGCACTGGATACATTAATTCAGCGTGGCTAAAAGCCTTGTTAGCATTCACAGTTTGGGTATGAATGTACAATTATGAGACAGAGGAAGGATGGAGGAGGAAGGATAGAGAGAGAGAACAAAAGGAAGCAAAAGAGAGAGAGAGGGGAGTCTTTCATGTCTCCCCTGGGTTTGAAAGGCTTCCCTTTCATGTGAGCATTGTCATATTTTCTCTGTTCTCGTTCCATTTGCTCCACCTCTCCGCCTGTGAGTAAGACATCACTCTTTTAGTACAGGGAGGGCAATCGAGTATGTGAGCGTGTGCACTCACTGGAGTGCCTGTGTGCAAGAAAGAAGTGCAGCAATCTCATGGTAATATAACCACTCAAGGCATATGCAGGTGTTAGATTTATGCAGGCATCTCTGTCCACTACAAATCACCTTGTTCATCTTTTTTTTTCGTTTTGCTCTCCTGCCAACTTCTGCGTGATTAACATTCATCATTAATGTTTGTAGACATCTTATTGCACAAAGCGAAGGTTAGAGAAAAATGTGTGGCCCGTCTCAGGCTTCAAGTACAGTGCCTTGCATAAGTATTCACCCCCCTTGGACTTTTTCCCATTATGTACTGTTACTAACTGGAATTCAAGTAGACTTAAATAAACTTTTTCCCGTTTGATCAACAAAACATGCATAGTACTTTGGAGGTGCAAAATACATTTTATTGTGACACAAACAATAATGAGAACAAAAAAGTTGACATCTGTTGGGTGCATAAGTATTCACCCCCCTGTGTCAATACTTGGTAGAACCCCCTTTCGCTGCAATTACAGCTGCAAGTCTTTTGGGGTATGTCTCTACCAGCTTTGCACATCTAGAGATGGAAAGGTTTGTCCATTCTTCTTGGCAAAAAAGATGAAGCTCAGTCAGATTGGATGGAGACCGTCTGTGAACCGCAATCTTCAAGTCTTGCCATAGATTCTCTATTGGATTGAGGTCTGGGCTTTGACTGGGCCATTTTAAGACATTAACATTCTTTAATCCAAACCATTCCTTTGTAGCTCTGGCTGTATGTTTAGGGTCATTGTCCTGCTGGAAGATGAACCTCCGCCCCAGTCTCAAGTCTTTTGCAGACTGCATCAGATTTTCTTCAAGGATTTCCCTGTATTTGGCTCCATCCATCTTTCCCTCTATTCTGACCAGTTTCCCTGTACCTGCTGAAGAGAAGCATCCCCACAGCATGATGCTACCACCACCATGTTTCACTGTTGGGATGGTGTGCTCAGGGTGATGGGCAGTGTTGGGTTTTCGCAACACATAGCGTTTTGCATTGAGGCCAAAAAGTTCAATTTTGGTCTCATCTGACCAGAGCACCTTCTTCCACATGTTTGCTGTGTCTCCCACATGGCTTCTGGCAAACTCCAAACAGGATTTTTTATGGATCCCTTTCAACAATGGCTTTCTTCTTGCCACTCTTCCATAAAGGCCAGATTTGTGGAGTAGACGACTAATAGTTGTCCTGTGGACAGATTCTCCCACCTCAGCTGTGGATCTCTGCAACTCCTCCAGAGTAACCATGGGCCTCCTGGTTGCTTCTCTGATTAATTTTCTCCTTGTCCGACTCTTCAGTTTGGGTGGACGGCCTCCTCTTGGTAGGTTTGCGGTTGTGCCATATTCTTTCCATTTTCTTATGATGGATGTTATGGTTCTCAGAGAGATGTTCAAAGCTCTGGATATTATTTTATAACCTAACCCTGCTTCATATTTCTCCACAACTTTATCCCTGACCTGTTTGGTGAGCTCCTTGGTCTTCATGATGCTGTTTGTTCAGTAATGATCTCCAACAAACTCTGAGTCCGTCACAGAACAGGTGTATTTATACTGAGATTAAATTGCAGACAGGTGGACCCTATTTACTAATTATGTGACTTGCAAATGTGACTTGTGAATGCAATTGGTCGCACCAGATCTTTGTTAGGGGTTTCACAGTAAAGGGGGTGAATACATATGCACTCAACACTTTTCAGATTTTTATTTGTAAATAATTGTGAAATCCATGTAATATTTCCCCCCACTTCCAAATGATGCACTATTTTGTGTTGGTCCATTACATAAACTCACGATGAAATAAATTTTAATCTGTGGTTATACCATGACAAAATGTAGAAAAGTCCAAAGGGGGTGAATACTTATGCAAGGCACTGTATATGCAGACTTGGAGCACGAGAGAGGATGAGTTGACCTTTACGATGTTAACCAGGATCCCAGTTTTCCCCTAACCTTTTAGGATAACGCAGACTGTATTCTTAAGGTCAGCAAATTTCATTAAATGGCAGATCCCAACAATTAATCCCCCTGACAAGTAGTGGCTCTGTAGCAAACCTGATGTACAGCAACTCTGTCCTTAGCAAAGTCTTTGCCATAGAGCTCCACAGGATGATATTAACATAGAGACACACTGCCTCTTACAATTTCATTGTACCTGAGTATGATGAAAATAAAGACCTTGAATGTTAAATCTAGTTCATTGATTAGTCAGGTCAATCCCTCCTATACCCTTCCTGGTATTGAATTACTTACATGCCACAATGCCTTGGGCCTTACTAAGTTACTTTGGGGGCCATTTATTTTCCTTAGATAAATGGCTAAGCCAAAGAGAAATAACAGGAAATCAGGTGAGAAATATAACATGCAACAAAAGGCGTTGCGTTTACTTGTCAGTGTGTTAACCCCCAAACCAGGATGCTCCATGATATGTCATTACAGATGAAGCCTTTAGTAGGAACCAATGATCTTGAGGTTTACTGGCACAGACAAAACAGAATCAGAATATACAGACACACTAATGCATTTCAATGACATTAAGAACTAAAATAGAACTCAGTGAAGCACTTACCTCCGCTCGAAAGTCCCATTAAATGAAGTCACACTGCACAAAATTAACTCATAAATGTCTAATTATTTAATTATTCCCTCGGAAATGAGCGAAAATGTAAAAAAAACTAAAAACATCCTAACTTTTCTTGTTGAAAGAGGAATGATGTGGTCTGGATCCACACCAAAATAGAATGACTTCAACCCTCGCACATTAATCAAAACCAAACAGTACTACTTTCCACAGCAAACAGATAAGACTGACGTAGAAGTCTTTCAGAAAATCGTCACTTATTACTGTTGGAGAAACAGAGCAGATGGACTTTCATTAAATACTGAGTGGCAATCACTGCAGGTTTTAAAGATGCCCATTTGAGTAGATGACAGAGAGCGGGACAAACAGGCTAGTTGATATTTTTTTGACTTCTTTTTATTCATGTATTCTTTTTATTGCAGATCCAACCTCATTTCCCTTGGGTCTTGTAGGTAGAGAATTTGCTGGATTGGTCTGGTGTTACAGGCTAGTACTCACGGGCGTCAAGAGAGTTGTATCACCCAAGTCGGACTCCATTGTGTACACATGAGAACATGCTCACCCACAAATATAAACAGACTGTGTTTGTGACTTCCTTCAGCTCTATCTCTCCCTTACACCGCCACCAATCACATTTTACGACCCCCCTCAGGAATTCCACACAGACCTCATCACTTTTCTTTTTTTTTTCATTTGATGAGCCTCACTTTCCGTTAGCATGCAGGGCCAAGTGTTTTCACAAAGCCTCTCTCTCTGTTGTCCGCGGTACCGGGGGTGTGAGTGTGTCACAGGTTACAATAAGTTCCACCTACTGATCTTAATTGGACCTGATGTGTTGTTCTGCTCCCAGGCCGCCTGGTGAGGCCGGTTCTGTTCAGTCTCATTGTGCAGCGGGCCAAGAACTCTTGGCAGCCGTTGAGCTGTAAAACACTTGCTAAAAGAAGCTGGCCAGAAAACGAAAGGACCTGAAAATAACTGTTATTGTTTAGTTTTTTACCAATTCTATTACTTTTCCCCCTCTCCCACTCACACACATCTGCTTATTGCAAGATATGTTCAAGCAGTTAGTGTATGGCACTTTGTCACCCCCCCCCCCCCCCTCAGCACTCACAGTTTTCTTTGGGTGATGTTTTTCTCATTAAGGATGTCATTTAAAAAACACTGCATTTCTATTTTTATGAAAGCTTTTAAAGGATTATGGGTGGGAGCCGGTGAAATGGGGTCTGTTGAAATTCGTTTTGATATTTCTTCACGTGCGCACACACACACACACACAGCCACATATTCCTGGTGCAAAGGCCCGACGCCCCTTCCCTGCTGTGACGGTTTCTGTTGGAATTTCCCACTCTGGTGTGGAACGGCTTTTGGAAGGATCTGAAAGTGGTGATGGAGTGGCTGTAATTCAGAGGGAGGGACAACTAACTTCCCTTTGAAGCTAGACACAATTGGCATTTGTCAGTTTATTTTTTGGACTATTTGTCTCTGGGTGTTGCTCTCACTCACACTAATTAGAGTCTCTTACTTAGGAAACACATTATAAAGCAACACTTTCAAAAATACATTTTCATAGCAGACACACAGCTTTTCTTTTGCAAGTCCAACACAAACTTAAATATTCTCAACAGAATAAAATAACCATCTCGTTCTCACAGGAAAAAAGCTTACTTTTTATAATAGCATAACGATAGATCATAGGAATAGTGGTAGCCTCACAACAAGAAGGTGTTTGGGTTGGAACCAGCTGTCTGGGACCTTTCTGCATGTTCTACCTGTGTTTAAATAGGTTTTCTCCAGGTACTCCTGCTTCTTCCTACAATCCAAAGACCTACAGGTAATTGAGACTCTGTAGGTGTAAGTGTGAATGGTTGTTTGTCTCTTTATGTTGGCCCCTGCAAAATGTTGGCAACCTGTCCAGGGTGTACCGCGCCTCTTACCCAATGTCAGCTGGTTATAAACCCAAGCCTCCCACCCACCTCAAAAGAGAAAAGATATATTGGATGGATGGAAAACTGGATGGTGTAAGTGTATCAGGAGTTATTCACACATTTTTTTTCTGTGGCAGTATGATTGGTTCATTTAACCATTCATTTCACCAGGGACACTTAACTGAAGTATAGTTGAGGGTCATTATGAGCTGTTCTATAAGAAACACTCATTGATTTTCTGAGCAAGCAGCATTTTATAACCCATAGTTTCGCTGTTAGGCAGCCTCTAGTGGCTGTAGTGATACTGACGGGGGGAAAGGAGGAAGTCAGGTGATGTACAGTACAGAGCAATGAAGTTGGGTTTATCGAGGGGTCGACAAAACATAGGACTTTGACACAGCAGGCTGCTGTTCCTTACTTGAAACTGACTTTTTCATATATGCATGACCGATCCACAACTTTGACAGTTACCATGACAAAAAAATGTCACCTAACCTTAAGGAAGTAAATGCACTGCTGCCACTGATACACTCCTACGCATTGTATCCGAAGGAGGGAACAAGCTAACTACACAGTCATTTAAGGTTGGAGGACTTGTTGGCAGCAACAGTGCAAAGACCGCCTCTGCAAACGGTGAAGAAGACAGTACATCACACCTCCTCCTTCTTTCCCTTAGGTCAGGCTTTCTGGAGAGAGAGAGAGAGAGAGAGAGAGAGAGAGAGAGAGAGAGAGAGAGAGAGAGAGAGAGAGAGAGAGAGAGAGAGAGAGAGAGAGAGAGAGAGAGAGAGAGAGAGAGAGAGAGGGAGGAGTGGGGAGCTGTCTCCTATTATAGAGTCTGTCTCCTATTAACATTATCTCTGTGGGAGCCCAAAATGGGCTCTGTCAGCAGAACACCAACCTGCTGTCAAGAGAAGAACCTGAGACGGAGAGCAAGGGATGAGAAAGGAAAAAGGAGAGGTATTACCACAGCATCCTGCCAGTCTGTGTTTCATATGGAACACTCTATTTATCAATTATTAGCAGAAATCTAGTCAAAATGTATGAGAATCACTCAGTCTCTTGAGTCAAATACTTCCCTTCGTGAGTATCAGTTTCAACAGTGTAGCTGCTGCAATATCATTCAGTGCAATGATGCATTTTAACAATGTCAGCCACCGACTCACTCAACAGACAACAGTTCTTTAACCTGATTCCTCTTCCTCTGTCCAACAGTAAACTGAACCACTAATGCTTTTTTTCATCTACCTTTGTT
This sequence comes from Pleuronectes platessa, assembly GCF_947347685.1. Classification (NCBI taxonomy): domain Eukaryota; kingdom Metazoa; phylum Chordata; class Actinopteri; order Pleuronectiformes; family Pleuronectidae; genus Pleuronectes; species Pleuronectes platessa. The sequence continues at coordinate 23,388,849 of NC_070630.1, forward strand.
AAGATGACAGCTTTGTTGGCCGTAGCACTCTTCTTCAGCGGGAGCCAATAAAGCCGCTTGTTTAATGAAAGAGTGTTGGCTCAGGTAGTGCTAACCACAGTCCAACTTTGAGATGCTGATCAATAGCAGATTTGGTGGATGCATTACTTGAACACTGTAAGTTCAACTTGTTCACTTAAGGATAGCATTACATCGAGGAGAAGTAATCACATTTGGACTTTCCCTCTGGTGCCACCAGCAAGTTGGCATTTTTGATATACTTTGGACAAATTTGATTGCCTTGGTTTATGATGAATGCTAGATATACTAATGACATTCCCATCAGTTTCTGCTGTACTCAAACTGCCCCAATAATTGGCTAATTTTTAGCATGTTACGCTTGAATATTTAACATGGTATAATGACACCATATGATCATCAACATGTCAGCATACTAACATGCTAAGCTAAGATTTTGACATTCGTCAAATTATACCTACTGATGTTTCAAACATTAGCATGCTAACATATTAAGATTTGATCGTGAACGTGGTAAACATCGCACCTGCTTAACTCCTTCACAAGGAGCTTTTTAACTGGTTATAAGATTTTGAATATTCGCTTTCTACACTTCCACACAATTTTCTATTGTGTCCTTGCTAAAACCTACACAAACTACCATAGTTTCTCATAAAATGTTCCCCATGCAACACTTTTTTCACATTTAGGGTCATCCATGCGTATGATGCGGCAGAACCCTGCTGTCTTATTTAGCCCTAGACCCTAGAAACAGGGATGAAGACAGATGGGGGCTTTACAGCCCCTCCGAGCAAGTTCAACAGAAAAAGGTTCAAGAGCGTAAGTAAACACAAGAATAAAGAAAGTGAGTCACAATGCGTCTATTGAAAGAGATGCACTCCATTTACTCTTAAACAGACACCATTAGAGTCCATAAACCTCTCCTGTCCCCTCCGCCGTGCTCATCTGTCTTATTATGTATGAGGTCTGTGTTTGGATTCCTGTACTATTTAGACCCATGATTTGTGATTTTCACTGTGCTGTGTTCCAGGCTACATGGTGCGAGATGATGACAAATGGACACACTATGGTAATGACATGTTTTAAACCCAGAGAGCTCTGTTTACAGCCCGGGCCTTTGTTCAAGCTCAGTGTTTCTGGGCTGACGAGTTGGAACCAATGAATCGTCTTGGATGTTCTCTCTGAGAACGCCACGTTGACATGGATTTACTGGAAAGAGATGGTACATGCAGTTAGGTTTTAAAAATGTTCAGTCTTCACTCATTAGCAGACATAAAATATGTGAGATTTGTGTGCAAAAGTGTAAAGAGAAAAGACGTAAATACACATTAAATATGTACCTCTCTTCAAATGTTAATGCACTGTTACTTTTTTACTGTTAGAGAAAAACTATTAGAGGCTGTTTGTCACAGTAATTGTGCTATGTGCAAAATTCTGGGCACAGAAAGTTACTTGTAAATCACTCAGGGCTACATTTAGACCTTAATTGACTCATGGGGACTTGTAAAGCCAGCAAAGAATTGTCATTAGGAATTTTCTGCTGATGACAATTCCAGAGCTCACAAATTCACTGACTGTTCAAACCTTCTGGTGACAATCAGCAACCTCCAAACATCTGCTAATTCATGGGTTCAGCAGGAGAGGCTGCAGACAGGAATAAAAGCTCTCCAATCCGAATTCTCCACTGTCCAAAATATTGTCATTAAGGGATGGCAGTTAAGAGGAGCCGCTGAAGTGAAGACACGATTTGGAAGACTAAAAAACTTAGAGGAAACTGTCTGTCCATCGGGAAGAAAGGCATGGCCAAACTCCTTCATATTAATCCAAAGGACCTGCAGGAAGGTTGAGTTCATGCCAAACATTGATGCACAAACAGGGTTGACATAGCAAGAGTCATCAGAAGGAAACATTACTCGCAAACTCAACACAAAAGGCAACTTCTGAAGTATGGAAATTGCTTTAGGGCAGATGAGGTAAAACTGAGCTCTATGGACTCTAAAAAGGTGTGCTCACTCCTTGCCAACTGTTGAGCTTTGGGGTGGAAATGTTCTGCTGTGGGTTTGAGTGGCAGCCAGTGGCAGACGAAACAAATATTATCCAATCAGTCAAGAAAGTGAAAATGAAAATAAGCTGGCTTCTATAGCAGGATAAGGATCCAAAGCAAACCTCAAAATCCACTAGAAACTACTTCAAGAAACACAAGCTGAAGCTTTTGGAATGGACCTCAGTCCCCTGAGGGAAACATCACTGAAAATCCGTGGGTAGATCTCAAACGTGTTGTGCTGCAGGACAGCCTAAACTATCACTGAACCTGAAGTAATCTACAGGAAGATTGGCCGAAAATTCCTCAATCAACGATAAAGAGATTTAACTGGCTACAGAGGTGCCAAAGGGGGGCGGGAAGTATACGGACTTAGTAAGGTGTCCAAACTTCTATACATGTCTGACTCTTTCATTTAACTTCATGGAGTAAAAACATTTGACAAAAGGCCAATTCATACCTCAAAAGTCAACAAAATATGTTATTTTCCAAGAGTTTCCAAAGCCTTTGAATGCAGCTGTGTTTTGGATTTACAATACATTTATATCAAACAGTGTTTAAGATCATGTTTTAATAGTAGATAGTATGACTTGGAAACTAATGGTAGTGTAAGTAATCATTCTTACGACAAAGAAAGACTAGGGTAACTTTACTCTTTTGAATTCTCAGGTTTACTTTGAAACCATAAATTAAGACTGTAACACTGGTTGTACATTTCTAAGCCACTCAGCCATCAGACACTTGTTTAAGAGAATGCAGTCATGTATTTATTTTTTTTTACAGCAAAGACAGTTCTTTTTCTTTTTATAACCATGGTTTTTATACCATTCTCCCATGCAGTATGGTTAAAGGTGATGGTGAAAAACTAATATTTGGACGATAGACAACTCTTGGTTTAAAGTGGGAGAGCATGGATAAAAAAAAGATCTTCCTTCATTTAGAATCCTAATTTACATGGAGAATACACAGACACATACTTGGCTCTTACTGAAGTGTTTACACTTAAACCTCAGATGGTTTCATTATTTATAAGAACCTCCTAGCTTTTTCAGAGGACTGCTTAAATGGAGTTGCCAGATTAATCAAAATAAGAATTTTCTGATGTTGCAAAATTACCAACTTGTTGTGTAAAACCTTCACACTTGTCTCTGCCCTTCAGGCAGAGACAAGCATCATGAATTTGGAATAACGTGCATTTTTGAGTGCTTATTCATTACTATAGGAGACAGTGTAAATGCATAGAGTCACTTTTCAAGTTATTGGATTGCTGTGCTGTTCACGTGCATGATTTGTCGTTGTATAATCGAAATTCTTGATGATCTGTGTTAATGCTACATGATTGAGAGGCAACACACGACACAGTCTTTCATTAGGATAAAACCCAGACTGGTATGTCTGGTCTCTAAAATATGGTCCATCACAAAAACACACGTGAGAACTGACAGTGAGTCAGACACAAAAAGACAAATCAAGCTTGAAGGGCCATGAAACAGTTCAGTGGACGGTTGTAAAGAAATGGAACATTATGGTTATTATTGTCAACTTTGCCATTAACAACATAATAACAACAATCGACAAAAATGACTGAATATTAGATAATTACATTTATTCCTGTTACTTTGTGTAGCTCATACTCAAACTTAGCCTACTACTAAATGCATTACTGCAGTACATTGCATATGAGCAATATGCAAAAGTCAGTGGGGACTCACCAATACATCTACAATTTCTCTAGATATTTAACTTGCTAAAAATGGAGCCGGATGAGGAGAGCCTTTCATATCGTATCTTTGAAGATGAAAATGTCGGTCAAACGCAATTTTGAATCTAACACTTGAGAAGGTGACTTCAAGAATTTGTTGTTAAATGGAATATCAGGCTTAAAAGGGAAAACATTGGAAAGCGGACACACTCCAAGTGCCAAGCTTCACATCTCAAATGTGTTTGACATCAATGCCAGAGCCAAACAGATTTTTATTAATTGCAGGATGTGTTGGATCAAACACACATCTCCCATATCATGTTGACAACAGGGGGAAGGAGAACAAAGTGGAACAATTGAAAGGATGTTGGAGACAAAAAGCAAAGGGAGGGAAACATGAACATGTGTCATACATGCTGTCTGAAACATCTGGAACCACAAGAAGCAGCAAATTAAGTCAGTCTGTGCTTGGATTCAATCTATTATTCTGAGAAGAACAGGTGGACCCTTCAGAAATATTGGCAGCTAATGCATGAGGGGAAGCCCGATTAATAACAACGCTCAATGCTTTTACACATCCCTGTGATTTATATATGATGTCATAAACATCTTCCACTCATGGCGATCACTGTCCAGTGTAAAGCCTTTTTTTCCAAAGGAACATCACAGTAATGGCTGTACTTTCACCAGTCTCACCATCACACTGTGCAGGTGGGAGGAACACATGCAGGGCAATCCTCACTGGTGCGCCTCCATTAGTGCCCTTGTATTTGCAATGGGGTCATCAGCAGGGGAGAAGCAGTCCTCCACATTTTCAATCTATACCCTGGTGTATTTCATGCATCCTTTCCATTGGGAACAAGAACCAAAGTCACATGTAAAACAGATTCTAAAACGTTCTTGGTTGGAGGCTCCAGTCAGTTAAGGCTGCATATTGAAGTTTCATAGTGATGTCCAAGCCGTGTCTGTTGCAACTAATGAATTACTAAAAGTTGGCATCTTTGTTTCTTCGTTTACTTATGAGATAGGTCCTGATTCAAAGGCAAAGTAATATTGTAGAGCACTGTAAAACAACAAGGCATATCAAAGTGCTTCACGTAAAATATAAAGGGCATCATCATGTGGCTGACCTGCAGTTCTCTAGGAGTTAGAGGAGCATAACAACTTGTTGCTGCTTGTGCACGTTTAGATTTGACACTAGATAAAAGTAGATTCCATTTGGTAACTTAATTAGACATATTAATATAAAATATATTTGTAAAGAACATGGTGTTACACTTAGCAATACAATATGATATAAGATATAATATGAGACGATGCGATAGGAAATTAAACGATATACTTAAATAGTCTGTTATGGGGGGGGGGGGGCTGAATTTCACTTTATTCATAGGTACATGACAAGGCAAGACAAGATATCTGGAAATCCCAGCAGAAAGGTAGCCATCAATGTGCCGTCAGCATATTCATAAATACCCAAATTACCACAATCATCAGTTCAACCATCTTCGTAATCAACAACATGATCGATAGCAATATTAGTCAGATGTTCACTTTAAAAATGATGGTGTATTTATGTTACAAAATACACATACTTCCATGCATCATACATGTAAAACACTTACAATCACACATTTCCAAACTAATAATCGTCTAAACTTGTGATCAGTAGATAAGGTGAAGTGTCAAGATTGTTTATCATGAAAGTTGTAATTCATGACGTCATCAACTCTTTCTTAAATCAACAGTGTCACCGAACAGAAAGTCACTCAGCAGCCTGTTTAATTTGGCTGTTGGTTTAATTTGATTGGCTCGTGATCAGACAGTGCACAATGGTCAGCAGAGGTAGAAGCAGTTAGGAGCAGAAGCTTTCTTGTAACAGTCTCACAAATAAACCAGTGTGGCAGGAGATCCTTATTGATTCATCTGCCAAAGATCACAAATGGAATGCAGGAGGCCTGGCACCGTGTAGTTCCCAGACAAAGCTTGTAACCTTCACATGCAAAATGTGTCTGGTGCACTGATCAAAGACTTTGTAGATGCAGGACAGCCTCCGTGATACAGATGTGAGCTTGGGTCCATCTGCAGCCTTTAGAGTATCTCTTGTTCCTGGGCCTTCCAGTAATTGACAGGCAGCACGTGTTTGACTTGACTCTGCTCTGTGTTTGGGATTAACAGGTGCCGGCCTGTCCAGGGGTTTCAAGTCTTGACCTCTACTTAACTTCGAGCTCCTGTGAGAACCACATGTTCCCGACCGTCATTTCCCAAATCACGAACCATGACCCCACAGCGTCACGGCACTGAAAAGCCAATGTTATCTTATGCCTGAAGTTGACCGCAATAATATTGACAAGTCTAATGGAGGTCAGAGGATCCCCTGTGCTAACAGGTTTGGATTGGCTCACCACAATCCTTTTCAATAAGCCTCAAACGCTGCAGTGCAGTCATTAAAAATATACACAGGCGCAAAGCACTGGGGCGAGAATCTTCACTGTATGTGTGCTCTCAAAACATTGATGCTCCCTTCACTTTGTTTGGATAGTTTCGCAGCGGGATCCTTGCTTATTTTCACTCAGAAGTGCCCGGGCGTAATCAAATCCCAACTGAAATATTTTCTTTGCCGCCAGTACCTTTCTGCCTGCCGTTTTCAAACCAGGGATTTAAAGAAGATTAGGGAAAACTATGTAAATGACACTGCTCCTGCGGAGTCAAGCGTAACGTTAGACCCCGAAAGATGGAAGTTGGGAGTCGGGAGGAAAGGGACGAGGGAGGGGGCGTTGGGGGCACGGGGGAGAGCACATCCTCGGGAATTTCCCTCGGAAATCTGTGGATTATCCCACCAGTTTTAATGAAAGTTGTCAGGATTAGGTATGCCAGAATCCACGAGGCTGGTGCTGGGGTTAGGGATAGGGACGGGAGCATGGAGGAAGAGAAGGAGGGAGTAGGATCAAAACCAGGAAACTATTATATTCCTACATCATCCGATTTGAGGTAACATTTCCATGAAGGGGCTTAGTGATGGGGACTTTGATGAGATGCCGGGGTAAACACGTGATGATTGAGGAGAAGGTAAAAAAAGGGGCAGACAGATTTGCACAATTGTTGCAAATAACACATCAATCAAACTCGTGTCTCGCTGAAATGGCTCTCTGACGAAGTACGGCGGTCCTCTCAGTCATACTGATTAGCTGAACATCTCTCATCCTGCCGCCCTCCATCCTTCTTCCCCTCTCTGGTCTCTCTTACTCCTTTTCCCTCCTTCGCTCCACCTCTCCTTCTGTCTGTGATGAGACGGTCACCCCGGTGTCAGCTGTGATGGCTAAGTGGGAGCTTGAGCACTTTCTTAATCAGCCTTGGTAATAGAGAGGAGCATGCCGACCACACACCCTCGCACACACACACACACACACAACCTCAAAGACCTGTCTGCTCTCATTCTCACTTATCCCCACCACCCCCACTGATTCATTGAGGCATTGAGCTCTCGCTCATACACAATGGCAAAGGAAGTAAACAGAAATGACACTTTGCTGTTGATACACCTGCACAGCCAAACAGGCACATCACGGACAGATTAGCACAGTGGTGCATGAATTTGCAAACACACACTCCTGTGTGCGTGCACATAGCCTGGAGGACCCACTCAGACATACACACTCCACTGTCAGAGGGACAACAGCTGGGAATGCCGTGCATGCACATTCAACAGACAATCCAATAAAAGAGGACTCAACAAGGGTGAATACCTTGATAAGGTTTTCTGTGCTTTGTGCCGGCCTCTTTTAAAGAAGGAGCATTTTGGACATGAAGGAAAGTGTTTGTTGATTCTGTTATGATGAAGTAGGAGGGGGGGCAGGAATCAGACGTGTAACAATATGGGAATACACAGCTGTGTGTGCATGTTCTGGGATCCAATGAAGATGTTCCCCTCAAACCAGTACATTCCAACCCTGCTGTCGATATCCAGCCACATCTGGCACTTTACTCAATATATTTCCTAAATCCCGCTTTCCCTCCCTCTGTCTGTCCGTATTTGTGGCTGCTAACTTGGCCAACTCTTATATGTCTTCAAGTTTTTTTCCCCCTTCTGTGTGTCTGTCTTTAAACAAACAAGTCTCCCTCTCTTCTTTGCTCACTTCATCCCTCCATCCCTGTTCTCACCCTCTGACCCAGTCCAAATGGCCTCAAGATGTTGCTGCTATTCATTTGCATTTACTTACATCTCAAGTACAAAACGCAGCCAAGAAAAGGAGAAGTGCTGACCACACACTGTATGACCAGAAGTGTCTGTGCTGCAGACCATAATGTGTGATGTCATCTGAGGATTGGGATACAGAAAACACAACCCTGACAGTCCTGTGAAAACACAACCGCATAGGTCGTCTGTGAAGGCGTCTTATTACAACCAACAGTTAGTGTTGTTGTTAGGAGACCACAGTGATTATGACGGCAGCAGTGGAGACAGTCAGCTGACGTAGTCTAGTCGACAAGAAACTGGACTGTCACACAGGAAACATTGTTCATTTCATGTGTCGCACAGATAATCAGTGTTGTTTCTTTTATCCAGTATCTCATAATCTCTGCCAAACAGGTTATGTTTTCATCTGCTTTTTATTTGTTTGTAAATTAGCAGGATTATGAAAAAAACTTGACAGATTACCTCAGAATTTAGGGTAAGGATGTAGAACAGGTCAGGCTCTTTTAATTTTGTATCCAGGATTTTTTTTTTCTATTTCTTTAACGTAGTCAGTATTTTTTATTTACATTTTAGTTTATTAGAGAATAATTGATAAATCTTGATGAAAGAAAACAGACCTGTTTAGGGGACAGACTTTTATGAGTGTGTGCAATTTTGTGCAGATCCAAATAAAAATCCAGACCTAGTGGATTTATGTGGTTTCACAGGGGACTGTTGGGCCTTGGCGGAGGTACGCGCTCTATTGAGTGTAACTCACTAATGCTTTAATTATTTAAAATATGCATAATTTCACCATAAAGCATATTGAATCCACGTTTGCTCATACAATTACAATATACAAGACATAAAAGTTAAATTCAGTTAAAATTTGTACATAATTGATTGTACAATACAATTTATTTGAATTTGGAATTTGGAAGAAGTTCATGAGTGTAAGATGAGACAGCACCAGAGATGGTGATATCAGAGTTTAATTGAATCCCTAATTTGCTTCCAGTATAAAGGGAGCTGGCTATAGAGAGTTGAATTACTCAGAAAGATCAGTTTGTAACATAACAATAAACATTTGTATCCCAAAATCATAGAAAACAACAATCTTTACTTTCCAAGCCAGAATACTAGACCGTACATAGGTGCTGGGTAAGTCTGTGTTTAAGTATTTTAAATGCAAGGACAACAGTCTTCAAAACATTTGTGTTGCTGTGTTACTGCAGCTTTCCCCATAAACTTCTGATCAACAAAATGTTAGTGTTATCCTCTGTCTTACATCAGATAAGTCTGCTTCCAGGAAAACAGAGGATCTTAAGTGGTGACTTCATCAGGTACTAAAGGTTCAGCATAAAAATTCAAATGAAACCTTCACAGATTTTGAACAATCCCACCACTACATCTCACCCATCAAATAAAACTGCCTCTCTCTGGCTGAATTCCCGTGGCTTTAGACGTCCAATAATCCCTCCCCCGGTTCTATCCTAGGAAGTACACTAAACTAAGGTGTCTTAATGAAGTTATTGTTTTATGGATTTTGCCAAGTTTTGAGAGCACGAATGTAATTTGCATGTTGGCAAGAAGGAAAGCATCATCACCAAACAACGCCTCGTCGTCCAGCTGCTCAGCGGCGTTCAGGCTTTCTGTTTATCGTGTTTGGACTGGAGAGGCGAGTAAATACAAGCGAGCTGAAGCAACGTCTCTGATTTAGATACTTCTGGCTTCGGCTTCTCCTCATCATCCTCCCTGTCCTCGGTCTGCCGTGTGCCAGTCTCCCCTCTCCCTTTCAAGGGAAGAATTCTTCCCTGTAATCCATCCCAGCTGCGGCAGATTGCACGGCCAATTAAAGAAAAAACGTTCAGTTCGCCCCCAAACGAGCCGACCACATGTTGCAGCTCGCCCTCCGCCCTCCGCTTTGCATTCATCCCCCCCCGGGACCTCACCTCTGAGGGGTCAGGGGTCACCGCGCCAGCCATTTCTTCCGCAACGGAGCGGGGAGGAAAACATAGAGACTGCAGACCAACAGGACGATTAGCCCCGGCTCTAACATTGCGTCTCCCAAACCGGCTCCTGCTAGGTCGCTGAGGCTACAGGTCCTGCGTCTACACATACAGTAGAGGGCAGCTGTCAACGAGGTGATTTACCCCCCCCACCTCTCCTCTTCATACTTATCACTCTGAGTCATGTTTTGTTGGTGGGGAGGAGGGGGGACTGAAGGTTGAACCCACAGGGAGACAACAGGGCTGATAGCATGGATTGCTTTGGACATTGAGTAAAACATGTCTGCCGCTGTGATGAAATTATAGAGTTATTGTCTGAGAAAGTTTTGGACGCGAGGACGGGATGGAATGTGCACGGCTGGGGACAGGGTTGAGAAATGGAGGTCAGACGTTCGCAAGCAAGGGCGTCACAGATGCTGGTTAAATGAGTTTATGAATTTATAATGATATCGCACAAGGACAGGACGGGGCATCCCTGAAAGAAAACAAACACAGGTCAACTGATATGGGGCCATCTAGTCCTGTTATGTCCCTTTGTGAGTGTGTACCCCGGCTGGTGCCTGCATCCATGTCGACCACGGTGTTTGTTTTCCCTTCTAAGCCCGGTCGGAGCCCCTCCGCCCTCCTTCACATCAGGGGCATGAAATTAAAGCAGTGCACTTTCTTCCCATAACGCACAGCATAAACAGGAAATCTAATCACAGCACCAGAGCAACGCAAACCCTCGTATTGTAAACACACATAAGCTTACAGTATGTATACAGCAGCGTATATGGGGATATGGGAAAGTGCCCAGTATAGACAGACTCCAAAAGACACTAAAGCATTCCTGTTCACTGAGGTCTACACAGCATCATGCACGCTAGTAGAAACAGATGCGCTGCATGTAACCATACAATACATGCACGGCTCTTAACCCTTTACTGCCTGAATTAATTTCCAATTACATATCAAAAATATTACTGGTGTTTTTGGTGTCATACAAATGCTTAATTAAGTGGAGATTGTTAATTTTAATATAGCATATACAAAAGATATAAATTTAAGTATGAGGCAAATTAGCGACATTAGGCATAATGGGGCATAACCTTAATTAAAAAATTTTGGGAATGTAGATTATTATATTGATGCTGCATTTGCTTGAAATTGAATAACAACATAAGTTTTCTGTACAATCATTGCTGTTCCGTCATAACAGTATTTCAAATACAGCGTAATACCTCAAAATAACTTTGCCGCACAGTCCCAAGGGGCTAGTATGTATTTCCCACTCCAACCGCTAGATGGCGGCAGAGTGCTTCCAATACCTTCCTTGTTACGTGTAGTATTTGCACCATCAGGCCCAATCGTCACCTCAGCGGCATTAGGACCGGAATGGGGTTGGAGGCAAATTTGCGACATTCGCTACAAGGGGTTAATATGAAAAAGTAAGAATGACCTTCCAAATAGAGCGCAAGGATACATGATGTAGAATACAAGCACATGTGGTTAAGGTCGTCCTTCCACAATACAAGCTTCATAAAACACAGTAGGATACACACACTGGATGCAACTTTCTCTGTTGGCATGAGGTAACCCTTAGCGGCCTGCCAAGTAATTTAGCACCGGACACTTTATAAAGCAGGGCTTCAAACGCAGAAGGAACAAGCAAAGCTATCAAACATTTAAAAAGCCAAACACATTTAAAACAGCGGATACAGATAATGGTCGCATATGCCGCATCACTCGCTGTAAACATGTGGCTGCTAGCACTTTTATGACAAAACAGGCTTCTTTTTTGGTAGGAAATGAAGAAAAAAAGTACATAAGTCTGGAACAACGTTTTTAGGAAAAGGAGAGAATGAGAAAAGGGGACCAGTAGCGGAGCCACAGACGGACAAAGCCACCCAAAAGAAAACAGACAGTGTTGCTTTCTCAATTACTGTCTAGGATTTTGATATGAACCAGAGAAGGAAAGTAGTGGCTTGTATATCAAACCCAGATCCCTCCTTCCTTGCCTCATTTTTGCAGTCATCTGTGTAATAGCAAGATCAATGCGAATGAAATCAACCAACTGTCTCTATTATGACTGTCCTTCTGTTAAATCTCGAACGAAAACAAATGCACTTCGTCAAACTCTCCCGGGGAAACGGTTTAAGCTGCGGGCCAACTGGTTGACAAGTCTGATTCATTCAGCATGCTTTTAAATTGGAAAATGTCCTCCTTTCTGTATCCCTGCACAAATGTCAGCGCCCTGGATTCTTCCCTCTGCAATTCTACTCTTTTTCTTCTCCAGCTCTCACTCTCAACCCGCTTTCAATTCCCTCCGTGTGTTGACAGACGCTCTCATCTGGGCGACCTTGCTTTCTTCCTGTGTTTCCAGGTTTGGGGGAGGTTGAAGGGGGGTGAAAGGTGAGAGGTCGGCCTTGTGCTCAGTGCTGTCTCAGCCTCTGTCAACACAACCTCTGCTCTGTAATAGCATTTCTTCTGGCTGTTACTGAAAGGCGGGCGGTGGGGGGAGATGGAGAGCGGTCAAGACATTCAATTAGCTGCACTGTTGTTAGCCGACATACCACAGAGTGAGTGATTCACATTATGCTGCACATGCATCGTGAGGGGGTAACGACCTGTGTTATGACCGTTTGTGTACACGTAATGCTTACTGATGCATTTTACTGACACCTGTTAAATATCACAATGATCATGTGCTCAAATACGAGTAGAATTTATGGCCAACACATGAATCGGATGGAATAAGTCTGCAAACACTGTGACACTTCTGCGAATGAGGCCAAACTTTGCTTTGTGACAAAGCACTTCTCCTGGGATAAACATAACAGTTAGGATCCCTTTGGAGAAGGTAACGTTAATGTGGAACAGCGGGTAATCCACTAACAAGACGGTCGGCAGTTAGATCCCAGTCTCCTGCAGTCCTTGTGCCGAAGTGTCATTGGGCAGGACACTGAACATAAATTGCTGCTGACAGGGTTGCATTCTTTTACCGTCTCTACTCTCCTAAATTCTCCACCCATAATAAAACCCAACTGTTAAGCAACCACAACCACTCTGTGATATTAACCCAAAACCATGAGTAGGAGGCGGCTTTTTCTCCTCTCCCCTCAGGCCTGACTCTTACCTGTGACCTGGACTCATCTGTCGGGGGGGGATGTATGTTTAACACGTCTCTAACCGGCAATACGACCCGAGAGCTCAACGTAAGACATTTTATGATCTACTCAATACACTGATCAATGTCATTTAACGGTTTCCGTAAATCAGCCCTCCCCTAGCAGGTCAAAGGTCGAAGTGATTATGACCATGGATAACCGGCCCCCTCTCAGGAATTGCCCCCCTTTTTTAGCTTTTAACCCCGCCCATCCAAATTTCCTAAAAGGTGCTAGGAGCCGCCTGTCACTGTGATGGATTGTCCCTAAATACAGCAGGGCCTGATCGGAGGTCGGTTTCTGTGGTAACTCGCAGCGGGCCATGTGAGTGTTTGTGAACGTGTCTGAGCTGTTAATATTGGTTGGTCTCGTATACGCCACCCAAAGACCCCTGTGCCTATAGAATACCTTGCAAACCCAAATATTGGTTTGTCATCTGTTGCCAGTTTGTGTTTGTGGGTGATTGGGTGTCTGTGTGTGTACATGAATGTGTGTATTGTGTCCTGGAATGTGAGAGCAAAAGACAAGGTCTCAGCATTAAGTGACAGACGGGAATACAGTATGTTTTCCTTTCCAATGCCAGAGGATGGAAAAACCTGGCGGGTAATGACTCTATGAAATGGGAGTTAAAACAAAATAATCATTAAAGGGCGACCACACACACACACACACACACACATATATATACACATATATACATGAACAGACACCACATATCACCAGCTGCTTCGTCGTCCTATATTTCCCCTGTGAAAACACTTCTCTGTAACACTTCTCACATTCTTGCTCGCAACACACTCACATAGTCATAGAGATGAAAAACACAGGAGCAACACATACAGACTCACGCACATACACACACACAGCCTTGCCCCTTGACTTCAAATGACATTACATTGACTCACATTGATTTCCAGGCGACTAACCCTAACCTCTAACCCTAAACCATTGTAACTACTTGCCTAAAATTCTAACTAGTACCCATGTTATGGGTACTTGTTTTCTGTCCCCACAAGGGACACAAATCCCCATATTTGGATTGTGTAACACACAAACACACACACACTCCTTTCCGTTGCGGTCCTTAACTCATATCCCTGAGCTCATCGTTTTTTCCGGCACCTCAAGTTCTCAAGTGTCACACGGCGTCAGACTCGAGTATGAGACCATGAAGTAAAAACAACACCTGTGCAACATCAGACAATCTTTATCCTGCACAAGGCAACAAATCTGGTGGAAATTCAGGTAAAATTATCCAGGATTAGCATATTATAAGATTGATTTGATCATACCTCGGTGCTTTTAGCCTCTAGCCTGTTTATATTTGGTCACATCTGCATGATGGAAACACATGTTACTTTAGTTACTAATGGTTCCTGTTCACAATGTACAGACAAGCAGCATCTGTGTTACTTTTACTAGATAGAGAAAACTGAATCTGTTTATTATGATACAAGATCCAGTGTTATAAGTAGCATCTTATTAAATGAATATGAATGTATTCTACTATCACTACTGGATATAGCAGTGTGTTAGTAAAAGTTTTGCTCTTGTTTACAGGAGTAGGGGTGTGTCTCTGTTTGTGTGTGTGTGTAAAATAACTCAACAATGCATGGAGTGTATCTCCAGATAATTCATTTTTTTGACACAAATAGCATCACAGCAGACTCATAAACAAATACATATTGTACATTAATATACTGTACTTCCATTGCAATTGTCAATGTTCATGCTTGTAGTCTTTTACAGTGGTCTGATCCTCCATTTTTAAGAGGTTAGGCAGTGTCCATTCTAAACCTGTCTGTTTGGAAAAGGGCTATTTGCTTGGTGCTGGTTGCAGTTTTGATTCTGAAACTGTAAAGTGACCTGTAGTTATTGAGCTGCAGCAACTTAAGACCCGCTGCAGGACTCCCTTAAGATATAAAAACAAGGCTATGATCACATGATTAAATGTTGAGGAATGTAGTGGTTCACAAGAAGACAAAGAAACGAGACAAAACAATATGGCTTCTGGAGTGGGCGGAATGGAAGGTCTGGATCCAGCCTACCTGAGTCCAGACTGACAGAAAAAAAAACGCACAGTAAGCTCTACTTCCTATTGAAATACATTAGTATGAAAGTCCAGCTGAACAATAAGAAGCGAGCATTACATCCGTGTACACAGATCAAACGTTTAAGTTATGACTATTTCACGAACTGCCATCAGACCAGGTTGCACCAGACCTGTTCTTCTGTTTATTTAAAGTTGAGTGAAGCTCACATAAACAAGTAGAGTATTGTTCTAGTTTTAAATTTACTGCCAAAAAACGGAACAATAAATCTGATAAATCGAATGAAGCATGATCAGATTTAACATGGTGGTCCTATTGGAGTTTGAAACTGAGAATGGTATAGTCACAGTGAGGGACACTTTCAATCGTTTCTGATTCCTGACTCAAATATGTTTTAAAACAACTTGATCATCTCAATATAAGCGTTGTGGTTTGACATTACAAAGAATATTAAAACATTTTCCAAATAGTTCTCAAGCAGTACTCAGATGCCTGTAATGTAAATGTTTCTGCTGTCATTTCTTTGTAATCTGACTTTATACTTTATAATCTCAGGCAATATCAGAGGATTTTTCTTGGACTATTACTGCACTCCCATGTACTTCTTTGTTTCTTTTTTTAAAGGCCGTTAAACAAGATATATTTCAAGTTATTAATCCTGGTTGCAAAAATAAAAATTATACATTCAGTTTCATTTGGTGGAATTAATAATAGACAAATAGCAGAAAGTGGATTAGAGCTTTGGCCATAGAAGGTATCTACATTTAGCACTTTTCCAGTCTTAACCCCTCAAAGTCACATTCATCCATTCATGCATTCATTCACACATTATCACACATTATCATCACTCTTGGTACAGTGGTTGGTGTACTTTGGGAGTATTTTACCAAAGGACACTTAAGAATGCAGAATGGAGGAATCTGAGATCAAACTACCAACCTTATGGTGGCACATTACTAAATCTGAGGTCAAAGCCATTTTCGGCTAAGTACACAAAACCTGAACTGTAGAATCAGTTGTTGTCACTTGTGTTGAGTCCCAGCCACTGCCGCTACAGAGCATGGATTGACTGTTTATTCCAGGTTTTTTAATATCGAACGCATCACGTGTCAAAATCGCCCAAAAGTTGACCCTGCACTTCATCGAAACCTGAACAACACACACGAAGGCGATAAGATGAATGGTTCCCGAGATATGAGAGCCACATACAGACAGAGATTTCTGGAATGGGGAGATGGATGATCACTAATAGCTGTGGAGCCACCTGCCTGACAGACAGCAGGTGAGAAATAAGCAGCTCAGCAGCAGCCCCCGACAATCTCAGCAACTACATTTTTATCAAGTTGCTGTGGTTGTTTTTGTCTCGACTGTTTCTGATCATAACAAATGTATGTTTCGTTCTCCCTTCATATGTGTTACCATGAAAGCCGCTGTTCCCCAGGATGGATTCCACATGGGTTTGCTAGGTAGACATTTTACTGTCTGTCTTTCCGTCTTTCCTTCAGTCCCTTTTTAGTCTGTTTCATCACAGCTGTCCACACCCCCCCCCCCCCCCCCCCATCCTCTCTCTCTCTCTCGTACCCCCACCTACTTGTCTCTCTGTCATTTTAACCTTCACTCTCTATCTGTCTGCGTCTGTCAGTCTTTGCCTTCCTCTCCTATTTTTCGCTTTCATCATGGCTCTGTTTTCCTCCAGAGGTGAGTGTTGATAGCTGCCATATTTTCTCCCAGGCTCGTCCTCCTCGGCTGCTCTGCACCGGCCTTGTCCTCCCTGCCCCCCCATATCTCCGCCCTCGCCTGGTGCCGATCAGGCCACACATCGTAGCCAAAAAGGCGGGTTCAACAAGGACGCAGCACACTCCCATTGTGCTGACTTTATTTCACTTTAGACCGCAGTGCTATCACCATCACATCGTCACTATCTATAGGGCCGTTTTCAGGTCAGTTTCAGATGACACACCGCAATGTATAATACCACAGATTATTTAGGAACTGGTCTCAGTGAGTGATGAGAAGAAATATGGCCCTGCATGTGATGACAGACTTTTCTCTCTAACTGTATCTGTAGATTTAATATTTTTGGGCATATCCGGCCTCCATTGCGGGCAGTAAATGATTAAACTAGACAGCTTTATGGCAGTTTTGGATTTACAGAGGTTTTTACGTGAACGACTTGCCAGGTATTTTAATTCCCAGGGTAACAGGGATAACAGTTTTATTATAACATAAAATGTTTCTTTGTTGACTTCCCTGGGCATGTTCTGTAAAATGTTCCTATTGTGGTGTCAAATTACCTATAATGCAATGTGACAGGAGACTTTCTCTATATTGTGTGACCTTGATAACTCTGAGTATGATGCAGTTCATTCTGCCTTTGCCGTTCTTCTCAGTACCTTATCATTTCCGATCCTGCCAATCACTGCTGGCCTGTGGGAAGCCCAGACCCTCCCACCTCTCAGTCCCCTGAAGCTTCCCCGCCCACCTACTCACCAATTCCTAATTGCCTGATCAATACCTAATATATTCACTGACTCTCTTCCACCCACTCTCTGACGGGTTGTCCACAGTGCTTTCCACACTCCTTTGCTTATCTGTTTTTTTGTCTGTTAACCAACTGCCTGTTCTATTGGATTTAGCCTTTTTGTCTTCTCTTGTCGACCACTGAGCCACGCCCCGTCTTCACTAATGGTTCGTCACTGCCTACTTTAGTCAGCTGAGACTTAATAAAGGAAAACTGCTTTGAAATTAAATTGTATGCGAGGGGAGTCACCATATATGTCTGTGTAGTCAATAACGTTTGGATGTTTTTAGATGAACCAGTTTGTGGGATTGTTCAAGGACATCTTCAGTTTCTCTTCTCTTCACCTAGTTTCATGGGACTTTAAAAGAAAATGCTTTTTTTCCCTCAAGTTTTTCATGTTTCCACATAAGTTAAATAAATTACATCAGTTTAGATGTTGTGAATGTCAGTGTTTATTGCCATATTAAAAATTAAATAAGTAAATAGAAAACGGCAACTCACACATAATCGGCAGACTGTACGTGTGCACTTATTTTGGATTTGAGAGCAGTATATGAAAATCCTGTGTGTGTACCCAGGTTTTACAAGTGGACTCTCTGAGACCCTAAAGCAGGAGGTAATGTGTCATTTCCAGTTAAGATACATGTCAGCAGTTAACGATCATGTTTTAAGGAAGCAAGTCATGGAGTATCAAGTTAAATCAAACAATATTAAGTGTTTTTGTTACAAAGGCTGCAGAGTCTCCAGGACCCCCAAAACAAAACATTAAATAAAAAAACGAGAAAATCCATGAAAATGGGTTTAGCAGACAGTATAACTGTGTTTGTGTATGAAGATCTGTTGTATCTATTTATGATAAACAGATTTAAATCGAGAGCATACAAATAATTGTGCATGTGTCTTTTTTATCGACTTTGATAAGGAAACATCCAAACAGCCAAAAGCAGCAATGAAACCCAAACAAACATAAAGTTCTAATGAGTTGAAACTATTTCCTGAGGCAAAAAGACAGCACATATTCGTCTTTAGTCCCTTTTCTGTATAACTTTCACTTATTTATTGCTTTATGTTCTATAAACCACTGTAATATTAACTTCAAGCATTACATGTATACACTGCTTCCCAAAGTACCAAATAAAACTTGAAATGTAACCAGTAAAGGAGTCTTGTTATGGTGTCAGCAGCCGTGTTCTCATCCTTCTTCTCCTCCTATTTCACCTCAATGCATGACTGCAAACATCCGACAGTGTCATCAGTGGTGAGCTGCGATATACCCATCTGAGATCCTTCATCACTTTTGGGAAAGCGGTTCTTCAACCACGGTCTTGTTTTTGGGGATCCTAGGAGTTCTCTCAACTACGGTGGCCCTGAGAGCTCAACGAACAGTAAGTTAAGAAAAAACATGCAAGTTGACAAAACACAAGCAAAGTAAGAAAACATCTTCATCAATTTCACAACAAAACACAACACATTACAGAAACGCGCAGCAAATAGACAAACGCGGTGCAAATAGAGAAACGCGCAGCAAATAGACAAACGCGGTGCAAATAGAGAAACGCGCAGCAAATAGACAAACGCGCAGCAAGTAGAGGAGAAAACACAACGGAAGTGTTTCCAGAGGACAGCTAAAAGTGATGGACACTGCTGCCACAAAAACGTCCAATACACCATACAAATTCGGTTCCACACGGGTCGGCCACCCACGGCTCAACAGGGTGTACGAGTCAATGAGAACATTAAATTCCCTCTGTGCCAATGTCTGTCTGCTGCAGCCGAAGCTTGAGTTACTCTTTTATCTAAGACACAGCCAGGAAAAACAAATGACATCCTTTTTTTAAAGTTAGCAACCCAGAGCCAGTTTTTTCCCCTTTCTCTCACAGTTTGGATCCTGATAGAATCGTCAACGTCTCCCTCGTAGTTTGAGCCAGTTGTTTGGCCCGGCCATGATTTGATGGCTTCCATATGAGTGGGTATCCTCTTATGTTATAATGGGAACAGCCATCAGGATCAGTGTGTGAACAGTGGCTGACATCCTGCCATAAAGTACAGTGGAGCAGAGGCTCACAGGCACTGGCATTAAACCTGTGAATACGCGACTGTGCACTTCTGAATTTGACTGAATCCAGACATGTGTTTAACAAACACACACACACAAGCTGCAAGCCTTGTCATTCTTCATCTCAAATCATTGGTGTACCATCAGTGGCAGCTTCAGCCTTGGGACAGTGATAGTTCTGGAGACAGCACTTTTTAGGGTTAGGTAAAATGGCCCTGTCGTTCCCAATCCCGGCTCAAATCCATCACATCCATTGCTCCCGTCACCAAAAAAAAAAACGGAGGAGGAAGAATGCTGATCGCCAACTTGGCAGGCACCCAGAATAATTTGGAACCACGTCACAGGGACCAAAGACTGTTCCAGGAATAGACGCCTTCACAGTGTAACGTGTGAGAAAGGAAATATCATGAAAAATAATACACTGAGAATGTAGAGCTCAAATCCTGAAGGGTGATTAAATTGTGGCAGTTGTGAAACGACTACATACATTAAAAACACAAACTGTACCGGGAAAAGTCGACTGTATAAAAAAATATTCTTGATGCTGTTTTACTGCAAAGTCACAAACAAGTGGAGTATTGTTCTATTTTTAAATTTACTGCCAAGAACCTGAACAATAAATCTGATAAATCGAATGAAGCATGATCAGATTTAACATGGTGGTCCTACTGGGGTTTGAAACTGCCTATGGTATATTCTCAGTGAGGGACACTTTCAATCGTCATTGATTCCTGACTCAAAAAGGTTTTAAAACGAACTTGATCATCCCAATATAAAGCGTTGTGGTTTGACATTACAAAGAATATTAAAATATTTTCCAAATAGTTCTGAAGCAGTACTCAGATGCCTGTAATGTAAATGTTTCTGCTGTCCTTTTTTGTAATCTGACTTTACACTTTATAATCTCAAGCAATGTCAGAGGATTTTTCTTGGACTATAACTGCACTCCCATGTACTTCTTTGTTTCTATTTTTAAAGGCCATTAAAGAATATTTATTTCAAGATATTAAGGCTGGTTGCAAAAATAAAATGTATACATTCAGTTTAATTTGGTGGAATTAATAATA
This sequence comes from Pleuronectes platessa, assembly GCF_947347685.1. Classification (NCBI taxonomy): domain Eukaryota; kingdom Metazoa; phylum Chordata; class Actinopteri; order Pleuronectiformes; family Pleuronectidae; genus Pleuronectes; species Pleuronectes platessa. The sequence goes on from NC_070630.1 coordinate 23,409,634, forward strand.
GACAAGTAGCAGTAAGTGGATTAGAGCTGTGGCCATATAGATGGCATCTATTGTGGGAGCCTGGCTTTGCAAAAGCAAACAGTGGGTATACAAAACCAGAAAAGAGAGCAGTCACACGCAGGGGTTGTGGTGAATATAACAAAAGGTTTTATTTATAACTTGAGGGGAAAAGGGAGGAGGGCATCCAAAGGTAACTCAAACATCTTCACCTGGTTGGCAGTTTTCATCTGGGGCTCCGTCGGGCTATTTCTGATCCAACAAGAGAGAGACAGCATTATTCTTCATGAGAGTAGACAGGCTGGCCTCTTACCCTGATCGTGTTTTGCTGTAAGTGTCTGGTCTCTTTCCTCTGCCGCTCTCACTCCTTTGTTTGGGGTTTAAGATGGCTCCTGATTGCCCGGCTGATTCCCTTCACCTGTGAGGGAAAATCAGAGCCACCTGGGAGGGGAGGAGTTCCATATGGTGATCCTGTGGAGTAGTACCGCCGATCCAACACCACACCCCTTGATCTCTCTTGTCTGGCTGTCCTCAGCCATGTGGGGCACTGCTCACCGGCTGGGCCCTCACACTATATATAGCACTTTTCCAGTCTTATCAACCCCTCAAAGTCACATTCATCCATTCATGCATACATTCACACATTATCACAAATATCATCACTATTGGTACAGTGGTTGGTCTACTTTTGGAGTATTTTACCCAAGGACACTTAAGAATGCAGACTGGAGGAGTCTGAGATCGAACTACCTACCTTATGGTGGCACATTGCTAAATCTGAGGTCAAAGCCATTTTGTATTTATTGGTGGTTTCAGATTGTGTGTCACTTCAGTTGATGGTATTTCTTTATTAACATTGTACATAGGAGAGAATAACTGTAAGGTTCTGTATGGTCAGGTTGACCCGAGGCTTTCATGTGAGGATCTGCTGTGTGTCCCTTACAAACCACTAACTCTAGGCCATAATCACACCCTAATTCACACACTCCTAAATCTTCCTCCCCCCTCCCAGGCTTTGATGTCAGCCCTATCCACCTTAGCACACTGTCACATACACACAGACACACAAGCACACAGATACGAATAACGTTCATCATAAAATACGGAGGATATTTTTAACAATTCATTTCAATGCCTTTCCAGTGCCAGAGTTCGGGGCCTTTGAAGTCGGAGTGGAAGTGCAAGCGAGGGCTAGTTTCATTTAACTTAAGTCAAAGGCTGCCAAGGTCCACGAGGACTTTCAAAAGCATTCAGACAGCAATAAAATTAAGCCCTGCAAGAAACACAACATAATGAAAAAAGAGGGGTTTCAGCGAAGAAAAACTGATTGTGTTCAAATGCTTTCTTCATGTGTAGAGAACGTTCAGGGGTGAGATAGCAATTCAAAACATTCATCAAATCTATTGCAGGACATATATTCATCTGTTTACCGTGGCTGTGATGATACAAAACATGGTGGTACAGTGAAATGAAGAACAGATCCATTCAAAGGGCAATTTAGGACAAACTGACAGACGATTTTAATCTGTGGGGATATACAATTCTGGCATGTCATATACTTCAAATGCTTTTGAAACAATATCCAAAGCCCCCTTCCCGTTCTACTTTGTCTTTCAGAATTCTTGGGTCAAGAGAGCAGGATATGATATAGGAGGGTGATGTAAACACACATGATACAGAAACAAAGACCTAGTAAAGTGGGAAATGAAGAGTGAAGGAAACAGTCACATAGGAATGAGGTATATAGAATATACTTAATAGTGTTTTTGGAGTTTTGTTGATTTTGACTTAGACAATTTTTCCACTTAATAAAATGGAGTGTAATAACAGCTTTCTTCTATGTATTTTTGTTGTTTTTTATGATTTAAAATTCTGGCTCAACTGAAGTCTGACCCCTCCCCAACCACAACAGAGTATGTGGCTGGACTCTTGAGCTTTTATTCTGAAAATGTGACTGTGCTGGCAGCTACTGCCCCCAGTATAAAAAAACATAACACTGGCTAACTGTGGCCTCACTTTTTGCCTCTCACACTGAGCTACTTTAGTAACCCTGATAAATGCAAAAACCTTTGTACATTGAATAAGGATGATTTCTCTAAAATGGCATCTAATGTGATGGCATCTATTTCATGGGCCAGCACTGATTATTTTGGTAGCCAAATACTTTTTTTAAGGCTGACAACAGCAATGTTTTGCGTTATAAACAGATTATGACCTACCGACAGGACGGCCTTTCCAACACAGGTACACACACAGTGACTCTGTCAAATAAGGCAGTAGTGTCTCATGGTTTGTTTCTAAATCTTATCTGTCTATAACTTTGGCAGAGCAGTTCCTGGTAATAGCTAATAATTTGCTCGTTGGACTTAATTTTCATTGCCATCTGTTAATTAATGCAAATTTGGTTTGATTGGACAAGTGATATCTTCAATATTAATAAACACTGAATAATCAGCCATCAGCACTCTGTAGCAGCAGCAGCTGGGACTCATCAACCAAAGTGATGTTGCTGACAGCATGGTATTCACGACAATAGCATGTTCACAACAACAGGTGCATTCACGACAAGAGCAACAACAACCGATTCTCCATCTCGGGGTTCTGCGTACTTCACCGAATTCTGAATTATCAGGTGGACGGCTCTTTGTGCGGGGGGGGCTGCTCGGTGGTCTGAATCCCACAGCAGGTCATTACTTGTTGCTGCTCAATTACTGCATTTCACTTTTACAATTTTCAGTAAGCATCAACCAGCATTACCACAGACCAAGCAGACACCCCATTTCAAACAGGCAGATTTAGAATGGCAACTGTGCGAGTTGTTTAAAATGAGAATATCAATCTGCCACCATTACTGTAAACTGCCTCATGTATCATGTAAGAACGAAAAGCCTGACAGGCATAAAGCAACGATATATAATGAACAGTCCATTCCACAACACATTCCAAACATGAGACGTAAAAGATATTTGAAAACATGTAGCAGCCAAGTATGTAGAGTTAATTACAAACATCTTTTAAAATGTGCTGTATGAACAACACCATCCATCATGGCGGTATGATCAAAGTGTTACCAAATGCATGGGAGGAATGTGCATCATCTGTAAGTGATGCAGAAGAGAGGAAATAAAAGAAAATGGAACCTAAGAAGAGAGAGGTCCCTCTCCTCTTTCTCCCCTCTCCCTCTCCCTCCTCCCATCGCTCTCCAGCACATTAATTGAGTTTGGATGGATTGAAGATCGATGGCGGGGAGGCCCCTCAATAACTCAGTTGTAAGAGGGATTAAAATTTGAAATCAATTAGTTTTCTGTCTGCAAACCCTTACCTCTGCGGGAAGAGAAAATCAATTAAGGAAATTAAAAGTTGAAACAGCGACAAGAAAGTCATTTTCAACAAGCGTCTCGGCTTTCATCTTGGTCCAGACACACAGTGGCACTGAGGATCTACTCATGGGAAGTAACTAAGTACATTTACTCAAGTACTGTAACTGTGTAAAATGTTGAGGGTACTTGACACTTACACTGACTAAGATAAGTTTTTATAAATACAACAAATTGTTTATAGGTTAAACTATTGTTTTCCACCAACTTTGATTTCTGTCTTAAAAACAGCAGTGGGTTGTCAGGGTCGCATTTCAGAAGTCTGTGTTGACAGCCCCGCCTCATAGTGATTTCTGCCTCTAAACTTCTCACATGTTTTTATTTTAATAAATGCTCAAATGATTTATTATTTCTCCATAAATCAAAGATAAGGAAAAGCTAAAAAAACTAAAAACTGTTTTGTATACCAACCCAGTGATCTCTCATGTAGACTGTCCTATAACGCTTTGCATAAAACTGTAGTTCCAACTATAGCTCCACCTGCAGCTGCAACAAGTGCACCATGATGCCCCCACACTCATGCTTTAGGAATAATCATCTAATGATGTCATATTTGCTAATATATCAGTCTGATTAACCAGACGGATTAATCTGAATGAGAGGTCCTCACTTTCCCAAAATGTCCTCACTCTATAGGTTGTAGACTCAGACTGGTCCTCACAAAGATAGCTGTACAAGAGCACACACACACACACACAAACGCACACACACTTACCGTTAGAGCTGTTCTTGGACAAAGTCGCTATACCAGCAGTTTTCAAGCCTCGGAACCACTGGGCTCCTCAGACACAGTTCAGCCTGGCTGTCTCAGCACCAGCACTCTTTAGCTGTGTTTCAGTTCGGCACGTGGGATTACGAAGTTCGAGCTGTAGTTAAGCTCGTACAGGATCTGAATACTTAATATCAGATGGTGCCTTTATCTAGTTCTTTCCAAAGAAGAGGTATAGGACCTTTAAACGTTTGGCCTCTGAAGTGGGACTCCCAGAATCACCATGGTGCTTGGAACACACACAAAGGAGCACTCACACTGAGATAAAAACCAAACCACAGTCCCAGCTCAAAACTGCCTGCACAAAGAAAGATGAAAATCTATAACATCAAGAGTGTTTTTTTTAATGTACAGCAAGCACAGCCCTCCAGTTCGTGACCTTAACCATTTCAAAATATGATTTTATTTCATCCTGAATTTTCGACCAGGCCCAAGCTCTTTCACTTCAAACTCAGACTTCAAGCTCGGCTGGCTTTGGACTGGCTCAAATATTCAAACAATCCCCTGGGTGTGCTCTCAAGTGGTATAGAAATTTGAAACATATGCTTCCTATCTCACACAGCCCCTATTTAAGTGTTTGTTGTCCAAAATCACCTTCCCTGCTCTTCTGTGGCTCCTCATACCTGAGGCAAGAGACAGACGTATGGTGATAGAGGTGCAGATAGATGCTGGGGACAGAGATAGAAAGGTTAGAGGTAAGGAGACAGAGCATCTCTTTGAAGATGATACTCTACTTTGCCTGGGAACAGACCACACAGCCGAGTCAGGCGATAGCCGTCATCATCCTCTCATTGGGGAGTCATCACCAGGGGTCAGAGGTCAGCCATGGACAAAACAGCATGGAGGTGAATGACCTCAACATAGGTTGTCTTACCGTTCAGCAAATGTAAACACACGTTCAAAATATACAATTGTTTTTGTTTGTTACTGGAGAAGGATTTTATTGTTTGACTAACCCTAACCCTAACCCTAACCCTTTGTAAATGGATGGACTATAAGCATTTACAAAACTAAAATGGTTCCACAATACACACAAGTCTTAGAACAAGACACGTCCTAGACAACTGAGCAACATAAATATTGAATAGTGTATGATTTTATCTCATCGATCACAGATCATTTATGAGTAATAGGCTGCAGGCACACTGGATCACTGTTCACATTATCTGTAGAATGAATTCATTTCAATGGATTATTATCTGTATTAATTAGTAAGTACAGCATTCTGTTTGTTAGTCCATGGTTTAGCGTCATAGGGCAGGCTTCAGGAATGTAGATTGTTTCCCCTGTTGTCTTCCTTAGACGCATTTTCGGCTGTAACAGGCTGATGTTTGCTTATGAAGAATACTCTACACCACATCAGTGATTCAGCCAACTGACACTAGTTGAATGAGCATGGTTGTTATGCTACATGCTACATAGAGGAGTCATTGTGTGTACAACTGCATGAGGTGGTGTGTCTACAAAGCTTCAACATGTGGTATTTTATGAAGCTGAATGTACAGCTTTGACTTTGGGGCTCTGTTTTTATTTTAAGTCTCCACAGATGTTGAGCAGTTACAGATTACTTACTAAAACATTACAGTAAAGTGATTACTTCTTTCCATGTGAGGAATAATAATTTTGAAATCAGTGACTGCATTACATCTTTTACATTTAACACTCAACATTAACATTCAGCAGCTCTGGGTTTGACAGGTTGGATGGAAAAGCAATGTTGTGAAGATTATGTTGAGTCTGTTCAATGCAAAGGCTGATTAGGAGAAGTTGATGGTCCGTTTGAAGGCCTGGCTCAAAACTTCTTGTATTAATATACATAATATATAATACAGCATACAGCCTTTTGATATGGAGGGCATGTAGTTGTATAAAGCAATGGTTGGTGGGGACAACATTATTTCCAGACACTGAATTGAATTTACAATGATTGCAATGGGTGTATTTAGCCATATTTGTAACAAAAGATTAAAGTACATTAAACAAAACAATCATCAATTTTTTTTGGTCCACCATGACCCAGACTGTAATTCCAGAAGATCAGTAGCACAATTGGTTTAATAAGTGATTTAAATCACACAAGAGATATTGCAACATGTGGATTTATTTAGAAAACTAGTTAACCTCAATATTGTTTGTATGCTTGAACCTGAATGCGAGGATAATGGGGTCACAAGTCTGTGGTGCTAATATTTTGGGGGTTGGATGTTTAAAAATGAATAACCGTTGTATTAAAAGCATTTGATGAAGCTTTGCTGAGAAACAAAACTACAGTAATAGAGTGTTTGTAGTGTAGTAATTATAATTTTAATGTTAAATCAAATGTTGTGAAAGATAGAAAAGAAACAGTTTACTCGTGCATTCATGCATTAATGCTGTTTTACTAAATAGCTTGACATGCAGAGTCATAACTAAAACACACATTAGGTAGAAAACGACTTAACCAATCATGATGATTTTTCACTCAGTGGATCCAGAGTTGGAGAATAGTGAATTCCCCAAAGTGCAAAGTTTTCTTCTTGCTACTTTGACTTGACCGATGCAACTTGGAATTAATTCAGTTTTTACGTTGCATTATGTTTATTTTGTAATGCTGTGAGTATAATTACTGTGCACTCACATTGTGCCTTTAATGTCGTATGAGCTCCACTCCACAAAGTATTACCCACCAGCACACACACACAAACACAGACACACACCCTCACACACAGTGGATAAAGGAGCTCTTATGCCAGCAAGAGAGAAAGAGGGAGAAAAAGCTCCTCCACTCTGTCTCCCTACAAAAGAAGCAAACAGGCTTTGATATCGGTGAAGAGAAGTTCCCTCCGAGCCCAGTTGGAAGTAATCTATTCTATACATATAGACACAGAGCCATTTCCCTGCCCCGCACTCCTCCTGCAGTGGAGAGTCTTTCCCAAAAGAGGCACAGAGACAAGCTTGAGCGTGATGGAATGAAAAGAGGGGCATGGGATAAGGACGTAAGAGGATATGAGAGTAGAGGGGTTGGGGGGGGGGGCTGGAGGGGGTGAGAGGTGAGTTAGGGGGAGAGAATGAAGACAGAGCAGAGTGTGGTGAAGAAAAATCATCGTATCCCAAAGTATCTGCACCTGAGAGCAATTTGTCCCTAGTTTTGGAAGCTTAATCACACCATTGAAGTGTGTGTGCACTCAAATACTTGCACATGCACACGCACACACACACACACACACACACACACACACACACACACACACACACACACACACACACACACAGCAGCAGCAGCAGAATTTGCCCAGTCTGGAGGGAGTTAGACACGCGGATGATGTCTTCTGGGAAAGCTGCAGGGGTCTTTGAAGAGACACCCAGCTTTCCACCACTCTGCACGCTAGATGGTGGGGGCCCTCTCATTTCTAGTAGAGCAACTGTATGAGTGTGTGTGTGTGGGGGGGGGGGTTGAGAGAGAGAGAGAGAGAGAGAGAGAGAGAGAGAGAGAGAGAGAGAGAGAGAGAGAGAGAGAGAGAGAGAGAGAGAGAGAGACCCGGGCTCCTCCATCTTCTGACATAGAGGTTGTTTTTTTTCTTAATAGTCCATGGGCTCTCTTTCATGGTCTGGGCAGTAAGTATTTCCCCTCTCTCTCTCTCTCTCTCTCTCTCTCTCCTTTTTTCCTTCATTCTTTCTTTCTGGTGAAGTAGCTTGGGTGGAGCACTTCTTGTTGTGGTATGGGAAGAAAAAAGAGAGAAGAGTGAGAAAGAAAGAAAGAAATAAAGATTGCATTTGCCTAATTTCTCAGAGTTTTCTTTTCTTTGAGGCGGAAACAAGGCATTAGGCTCTGGAGTGCAGCCAACGCCGGTTCTTTATGATTGAGCCAATGAGAAAAACTGCCCCCAGATCAGATGAGATGATGAAATGAACATTTGAGATGAAGGTGGAGGAGGATGAAGAGGAGAAGGAGTAGGCACCGTGTGGGTGAAGGCGGAGGGAGTTTTGCGGTGAGGAGAGTTTGCTTAAAGCGCTGAGCTGTTATTGCAACGGGCGGCTCAGGAATGCAACCGCTCACTTCTCAAACCAGAAGAGCGACGGAGAGCGAAAGGAGAAGAAAAAGAGGCAGAGAGGGTGATTGGTAAACCAGAGTGTGACCAGGGAAACCACATTATGTCATCGGGGCTTTACGATCTGCTAATAACCAAATCGTATTGAAGAAAAACACTCTGGTTTCAATTAGAGTGCACAAACGCTGCTTGACTTTAAGATATAGGTTCCATATCTGGGAATTCTAAGCCAGGGCTAATTGTCAAAGCATGTGGATATAAAAAGCCAGAGACAGTCTGATGCTGAAGCCAAAAAGGATGACAAATGTCGGCACATGTCCTATTCTAAAAGCACATGATATCTAAAGTTCTGTTTTGCTTACATTTATTATAATGCTTCTGTGACATATTTTAAATATTACCAGTTGTGTGCATGACAATAATTTGAATGTGTATGAAAGAGAGTGTAATCCTATCCTCCTAAATTGGCAATTTTTAAGAAAATATGTCCAAAAAAAAATGCAGAACACTGGATAAAAAATAATCAATTCATTATATATCCTGGAGGAAAACTATTTCACATGAACAAGCTGTGACCTTTACTTATGATGTGAAAAAATAGGGATTCTATATGTTAATGTGAGTTGATGACTATGAATAATATTCATTGTCTTATACAGGTTTCAGTCCTCTTTTCAAGACACTTTTTGTAGAATTGGTAATATTTAGCTTGACAGGCATAAAACAAGGGGATTTTGACTTATTTTGAAAGCATAATACAAGGGTCCCAGATCTCAAGGTGACCTGTCCCAGATAATCAAATTCAGGCAGAATATTATTTTTTTTTGGCAGAAGAACTGTGAAGTTTTCGTATCTCCTGTGAGTATGATATCTCAATTCGTTCTACTGGTCTGGTTAGAAAATATATTAAAGATTTCGGGAAGGTAGAATATGTTGATCTATTGTGTAAAACAGATTAAGATGATAAATTGCAGAAGTCAAAATTGCTAAACATTTTCCAGATTACCTGAAATCAACCTGAATTCCAGGTTCTAGCTGACTAACTCTTGAATATCTACATCATCTGATGCCCACTCGTCTGTACTTGACTACTTGTGACCATATTCAGCATCTTAACTGAATTATTTCAGTCAGAAAATGTGTCAAATTAGCTTACTCTGATTAAGAAAAATGTTGATGCTTTTTATTGAGATATTTGAGTCACTATACTGTTAAGTGAAAGGTTTGTTTTGGTACATTTCAGTTTTTAGAACTAGAATGTGAAAACTGAGCCCCCAAACACAAATAACACCATGAATACATTGTAACAATGCTAAGTTATTATTGTATTTAAATAATTTGAAGTAAGTTGTTGACACAGTAGATTTTGTGTGAGGAAGAGGGCAGGTAGAGGTCTGTGCATATCACTGTATCCAATCATGTTTCATGCTGTATGGCTGCTTGGAGGAGCCTGGAGAGAAAGATACTGAGGTTCTATTTCCCCTCAGACATGCCAATGTTGATCATTTGATTAGGTACTTTTAATTAGTGCCTAACACAACCACAAAACATCCTGAGACAACTCACTTGGAGCAGCATGGAACCAAGATGGAAGGGAGGGAACTGGGCGGTGCTAACCCATCCATCACCCTGTCTCAAAGGGTCTCTAATTAGCTGGGGCCAATCAAAAAAGGCAATCCATCAGCCCCTCATGTCAGCCTGGACCAATCGCAGAGCACCATTACTCACCGTCTGATAATGCCCAAGCCAATGGTGCGGCTGCGTGATGGAGGTTAGCGAGGGCGGGCTGCCAGGGATGTGGGGGTTTCAGAGGACGAGGGGTGGAATGGACCTTGACAGCTTTATTCATCCAGCGCTTAAACAGCCTCCAAGGAGAAGCAGAGAAATGTCAACGTGGAGAGGACGATTACGAGAGATATCGATCCCCTTTCCTTCCCCGAAAAGAAAAGAAAACACTCCACCTCCACTGCCTCAACACTCCCTGAGGTCTGCTCCGAGAGATGCTGGGAGACAGGTGGAGAGAGGAGGGGGGAAGGAAGAGAGGGATGGAGGGAGGATGCTCAGCCCCCCTTATTCATCCTCTGGCTCATGCTTATGCTGGCTATGGGTGTTTTTTTGCTGGCAGTGCATCTGCTTTACAGCATTACAGATAATGCTTACCCAAGGCCCATCACTGGCTTTGGAATACCAGAACAACTGTGGCAAAGACGCCGGGCTAAAATAAAAAACAATGAGCAAGGGTGGATGAGTGGGCACTGTTCTTTTTGGAATGTTAAGAAACCACCATCATAAAACACTTGTGACATGGCAGACTTGTCTGTGATGTTTAACAAAGCCAAACACCATTAGGATTATATTTTGTTAATGGTGATTGCTTGCTCATGTTGCTTTTTAAGTGTTTCTTTCCTTTCATTAAAAAACAGTACAGGCCTCAAGGAATAAAAGTGGTGAGGAGGGAATGACACTTCCAGACACAAAGTCACTCACTGCCCACTTAAACACACACTGGTTTCAGTGTGTGTGCCCACAACGTGTGTCAAAATGTACACACTCAAAATATGGTCAGAATAGCACTTGACAGAGAACTTTGAGCAGCTGCATGGAAAAGTTTTTTAAGAAACATTTTTGTTCACAAGTGTTGCGTTGTATTCACACATTCTCATCACTGCACAGCTAGTATGCCCAGAGCCAATGATACGTTTTTGGTTACATTAATTTTGAAATAACTCCTAATGCTTTTTGTCACTCTTTCTCAGTCATTATGAATGTAAATGGGATGTGGAACACTGGTTGTTTTGAGAAGGTCCCTGGTACACGCACAAGAATGTGTTCATACAGGGTGATACGATACAATCCTGCTGATGATCTGCTAACGGGGCTACATAGCCATTTTTCAAACTAATGTTCAGACTTTTTGTAACTTTTTTTCTTACTTTGACAAACCCACTTTTATAGATTTTGTAATTGATTAAAAATGTATTTACCTGTATTTTACATTACTTATATATATTACTTTGTTCTTATCATAACTGATAATATAACTTTGGTAGAAACTCTGGAATGAGAGCTAAAGTGCAATAGATGAGAATAAAGCTATAACTGGTTCAAACACAAACACTTCCTTGATACCATTGATACACCCACACTAACACACTTGCAGAGTTAATCATAGCCACTAAATATCCAGACACATGGAAGCTTCCTTGGGCCCTATTTTCAGCCACTTTCCTTTCTCTCACTCTCTCTGTTACACCCACACACAACTCCAGACGCTGCGCTGTGGGTGAACCTGGGCGGTGCTTCCTGATGTCATTAAGCGTGGATTCTCCCGGGCCACATTGCCACATTTTACTCTACTACAGCTGCTGCTTAGGCCAAGTCCAGTAATCACTACTTACCAGCCACTCGGAGCCACAAGCACGCCAGCAGGAAAAGGCTCCAGGACCTGGACACGGGGCCAACTCACTCAGCCCACGTCCATCAAATCCACTCAGGAGTGTGATACCAGCAGAGGCTCCGCTGAGCACAAACACATTACATGCACTGAGAACGTTAGCTCGGTTTTATGATTTGGCAGCACTGATGAACAGATGTCTTCTTGCCAGCCATGAGTTCTTGTGAATTTGCGAGCCAAATGTTCAGTAAATTTTAGGGCCACATTTTGAAAAGAAATTGTCCCAACCATAAAATGGTGGACGGTTAAAGCCACAAAGGCTGATGACAGCCCTCCGGGTTTCCCCCCATCAACCTGCTGCTTTCTTCATTTCTTTCCCCTGCTGCTCTTATTGGAGCTGACCCCTCACCTGGCTGGTTCAGAGACTGCTGCTTCAAAGAGCATTCTCCATCAGCCATTGGTTAAACGTCTGAGCCAACAGGACATGACCACACAGACAGGAGACATATTTAACATTTTATAGGAGTTCAGTGAATAAAGAAAAAAGAAATGAAGAGTGAAGTTGCCAGGAAAATGCAAAGAGACCTAATACTCAACAGGAGCTGTTTGTTTTTGTTGCAGCTCGAATGTACAGGAAATGTGGTTCTTAAAGTGGTTCCGAATACTCTCCAGAAATAGTCGTCTTGTGGTAATCAGCATCTGGACAGAACAATGAAGAATGTGTAATTAGACTGTATATATACATATCTGGAGGGATGTGGGTATGTCTGTAAATTTGTGTGTTTCTGTCAGGATCTGAAACGAGACTAACGTGCCATCTCTGTCAGGGGAGAGCTGCAAATTGAGCTCTCCCACCAAACATCAATAAAGATATATAAGAATATTGATACCACTCCTATGTGTAGCTATGGTGTGAAATATGGAGCTACAGCTAGCAGCAGTTAGTCTGGCTTGCTAGTTAATTAGACTGGCTCTGCCCTGTGGTAATCACCTAATAATGCTTTGATAGTGCACCAGTTAACATATGTGTGTCTCATTTATAATATTTCTTGCACATTTCCAAATAATAACTTAAAAAAAGAAACCTGTTCATCTGTTCTACTAAAGATTACTTGCTGCTGTTATAACGTCACATTTTCAAAAGAGTTCTTGCAAACCATAAAGTTTAATGGGAGGTTTGTTTGAACTTTAGTTGCTGTTGCTATTTCAGGTTTAAAAAATACGAAAGCCAAGAATCTGTTATTATCAAGTCAAAAAAGTTGTTCTTTGTCGGTCTGGAAAAAGTGACATGTTTGAGAGAGAAACCTTTCCCCCGACATGGCTGATATTAAACAACAAAAGAGAAACAGTCCCCTGCCAACCCTCTGCTGCAGGGCTGGTGGTGGAGTATTAATTTCATACCTGGAAAAAAAGGGAAAACCTTTTTATAAATGCCCTAAGAAAAACCCCATCAAAACATTGTCTGCTTCTTGGCAGACACAACTCAAATCAGAGCTACTAGCGGCACTTGATTCGAAAGAGGACAAGAAAGGGAAGAAAGAAAAAGAGGTGAACAAACCATCATCTCAGGTTTACTGCCTGGGAGCGAGAGGAAATACAAAATTCTGCCCTGGTGTGTCGCGTCACTGTCCAAGTTTAAACACTCACTATACGAGCCCTATTAAAGACATAAGAAAAAGTGAGCGGAGACAAAGAAAAGAGAGAGGGGAGTAATTTAATTTCATCCGCACTAAAAGGCAATGTGTTGGCACCGGTCAGTGATCCGCCTCGTTAGCTCCCTACCTCTCTCACGCCCGCCAATGCATATTTCACCTCGTGAGTAATGTGGAAGACGGAGAATTTGCCCTCCTCCCTCTTTTCCTCCTACTCATTGTCCTCCTTTACCTCTTTGTTCCACCTCTCGTTTATCTGCTCATCCCTCAAATTGCCCTCCCACGGTGCAACTCTTTTAACGTTTAATTCAAAGTGAAGATAGAGATCTCACACTGCTGCAGATGCAGGGTTTTTTTCCGGGTCGTGTGAGATCTAAAACTGTGTGTGTGTGTGTGTGTGTGTGTGTGTGTGTGTGTGTGTGTGTGTGTGTGTGTGTGTGTGTGTGCGTGTGTGTGTTCACACAGTTCAATGGGTTATTGTAGGAGCTCCAGGAAGTGTAAAGGGATCAGTGACATTAAATGGCTGACAGGGTCAACTATCAGATTCCCTTAAGACAAGCCTGGGCAATTAGAGAGAAACAACTCCACACACACACACACACACACACACACACACACACACACATTGAAAAACGTGCACATGCATGCACGCACAGTCAGGCATGAGAAACTCTTCCCATCGCATCTGATAGAAAAGCAGGCAAAACCAGAAGCACACACTACAAACACAAAAGACCAGCATGCACTTAGCACCACAATGTACTTTACACTAGCACAGCCACACAGACTTCTCACTTCATCACCCTGCGGCCTTGTTAAAAGGCAGTTTGCAGCATGCAGTAAAGCACTGCTGCAAGTTGCCGCGGCGCGTCAGGTAACAAATTGGCAGGGCTGTTTTCCTTTGCTGCTGATTGTAGGAGTGGGTGTTTTCAGAGAGTCTCCCTGTCGAGGCCCTGGCCTGCGCTGGAGCGTGAACAAGAGGGAAATGATGGCAACATTATTCATGTCTTCTCTCTTTCGTCTCTCCCGCTGCATCTCTACGTGTCTTTGTTTGTCTTCATTCTATCGGCCTGCAGGCCACCAGCCACATTATTAATCTATTACACCCCCCCGTCTCACTCTCTTCTCATTCGCACCGTCATCAGGCTTCTCCTGCTACTTTTTTCACTCCCACTCCGTCTCTGTTTAATTCGAAAGTTAGAAATGAGTTTAATTCAGTTTGCAGACGGGCAGGAGAGAAGGCAGGAAAAAGACTAGGAGCTATGAGATTCTAACAGCACGACAGTGATTCAGACTGACTGAAAATTACAAAAGGTTTTTCCGAAGAGAAGTTTTGTTGAATTTAAACCAAATGACAACACTGACACATTAGCGTCTTACAAAGTTTGTTTTGAATATATGCATTATTAAGTTGTTATTGTGAATTTGTGCAGTTGCCTCATTAGACATCCATCATAACCTTGCCAGCGAGTTTCTCCTTTGATATCCACCAGGTCCTGTCACAATAACACATTTTTATTACGATATTTTGTCAAACTATAATATAATAATTAGACATCCATCATAACCTTGCCAGAGAGTTTCTCCTTTGATATCCACCAGGTCCTGTCACAATAACACATTTTTATTACGATATTTTGTCAAACTATAATATAATAAATTATATTATTGTCATTATTTGGAAACAATTTTAAACCACAGGTATAATAATAATATTATAGCATCATAAATCATGCAAGTGCATAATTTCAAAGAGTAATGAACGCAATTCTAAAGAATATTTAGTCCGACATTGAATTAGAATTAAAATAAAGAAATAAACCACAAACAACCAAAACACTAAATAAATTGGACTCTCTGGCTCTGTTAACAAAAATTGCTGTTGAAAAAATGGAATACCTTCAGGATATATGTTGCCAGCTCAATAAACCGGATGGGATGGTTAAAATTGAGATGAGGCATCTTTGAGGTATCTATTGCTTTAGGTTAGTATTCCAGCGTCTGAGAGTTTGTGTGTGTGCGCGGAGACAGAGACTCTGACATGGTACAAACCAACCACGGCTTCTACTCTGATCCTGGAGCAGCGACTCTAATCGCTTTCTATTGGCGGTCCGTCGTGGAAACCCTGTGTGGAGACTTTTTGTTTCCACTGTTGGACATGAACTGCCTCATTCACTGGCTTTTCTCCCTCACCTCTGCCTCACTGTCCGTGTGTCAGTGTGTGAGTGAGTTGCTGCAGGGCCAACCCGGTGCCTGTGAGGAGAGGAGATGAGATGAAGAAGTGACATGACTCCATCAAATACAAAGACCCCCCCAATTACGCCCTCTGGAGCCTTAACTACAATGAATCCTTTAACTTATAAATTGAATTTTTTATTTATTTGCGCTTGCAGTGAATGAAGCCACTAAACTAGCCCTGATCTCAAACTGCCTGTAACACCCTCACGAAGGCAAAGACCATATACACAGTGGATTGACCCGCAGTTACACCTTATGTAAGTGTTTAGACTAACCTACCTTGGCTGGCTCCACTGGTAGGGGGGGTAGTTTCCTCTGAATGCTAAGTCCCACTCAGCAGTCCTTATCTAGCTCCACTTTTCTTACCACTAGGCACTAATTAGTAACCCCTCTGGCAGGAGGAGCTTTTCTTGAATCATTTTGCCCAAAGAAAAAGAACATGACGTCTCCAGAGTCATTAGATGGTCAGCCTCTCACTGACGGCTGTTTGGTTGAGTTGGGCCAACGTCACAGAGAAGGCTCAACGTTGTGCTCCACACAGCAGGCTAGCATCAACCGCACACAGTTTCTAAAAATAGAATTGTGGTTTCTTATAGTTGACAGCACCATGAGTCGCTATGTTACCAAGCCTCAACAGTCGTTGCTGCGTCCAATGGTAATTGTAATATGATCAGTGGGAATTGACAAACGTGAAGTTTTAATAACGTTGATTATTTAAAAATAGTTAGCAAGACTTCCTAAGAACTTGTTTTTTCTCTTACTGACATTTTAAACTTGCTCTCATCGGTCCTGCCATATTGTTATGAGACGATTATTTAAGTTGTAATTCTCCTTCTGTCTTAATAGCTTATCAGGTTTCATTCTGCAGGTTCAATTCTTTCATTTGCAGCCGTGAAATACATTTTATATCCTGGGTTACAATAATACAATAATAAATTACAAACATTTGGTTATGATTAGTAGAAAATAAAATGAGTTCCATTGGAAATAAGTGTATGATCCCAACTTTCTTAAGTTAATGCTTGTTGAACCTTTTTCAAACATATTGTGGCTTCTTGAAATAAAACTTGCACTCAATTGCAGATGTATGAACGTACTTTAGGGCACACGCCCAAAGCAAACTGAAGTAAAAGCTTTGAAAACGGTCCATATGGTGCAGGGATTTCTGTCTGGCCTTTAGCTTAAGGGGAACTTTTCAGCAGAGCTCTTAAAAACATGACAAGAGCATAAAGTATTTACTGTATTGTTTCATCAATAAAGCAACTCTTCAAAAGTTCAAGACGGCCATGAAGATGAAACAGATTCTGTTCAGCTAGCTTGTTATGACTCTGTAAAGCAGTGTCCCACAACAAACGCCTTCCAATAACATGGGGTGATGTTGCCATAAAACCCTCAACGGACTAGAGAGAAGAAACCAGAGAAGAAAGAGTTCCTTCTGAAATGTCCTTATGGCCAATCACTGGCTGTTCAGGCTCTTCAATGTGTGTGTGTGTGTGTGTGTGTGTGTGTGTGTGTGTGTGTGTGTGTGTGTGGCGGGGGGGGGGGGGTTCTGTGCGTGCGTGCGTGCATTTGTAATGTGTGACTGGAGGCCAACCTGCCCAAAAACACATTTGATTACAGCCTGGCTCTCTGGTCTTAATTTTTTTTTTTTACATCCAGAGTAATGACTGCATGTCCAGACATCGGGCTGACCGGCCCTTTGATTGGACACAGGGCCAAGCTGAGGACACGTGTGATTGGATGCAACACCAACAGATGGACGAACAGACAGTGAGGTGCAGACAGGAGACGTTGCTGAGTCCAATTATGCAAGCATCACTCTCTTTTTTGTTTTTCTTCTCTTCTCTTTCAGTTAACGCTCCCCGCCAGACTTACTCTCTGTCTGTCTCTAACCATCAATCATCATCCAGGGCGATCGAGCTAATATTAATGCCATCCACGTCGCTGTATCCTTCCATGTCTGCATGCACACGCATATAGATGACATGTTGTAGCGACAGCCAATAATTCTGATGCTCTGACCCTGACACACTGAAACATAAAACACTCTATTTAAAGAGCATAAGCTAGTTTTATGGCAATACATGTCAGCCCATGTGCCTATAAGGAATGCACACACAAAGGTACATACATACACATAGGTCTTTACAATTTACTAGTATACTTTTGAAGGATTTCACAATTCTGTCATGATAATTCTTAACCTTATCTAGGCCTAATAAAGACAGAAATACAGCAGTAGGTCAGATTTTTTGTTTTACAATACCGGTTTTCTTACAGTGTGGGGGAAAAGATGTCGGTTTATTGAAGCAGATGGTGACAGAGTGAGCAAACAAAGGAAAAGGTATTAGTTAGGAGCCTTGTTTTAAGAAGTTTATACCTAATGTCTCTCCAAATTGGAGCGTTAGGCTGTTCCCTGTCTCGCTCAAACTTACATGGCGGCAGATCAATCTCTCCACTCTTTTCAGACGCCTCCCATCTCTTGCCTTCATGTGCTGAAATCCGCAACTTGTTCCTCTTTGCATGTGCCACTGTGCATGAACTCGCCTATATGTGTGTTTGCAGACGAGTCAAGTTCCGAGTGAGAAGGATGAAGGGAAGCTTTAAAGGAAATGAGAGCACAGAGGCGCCTGGTGCAAAGAGGAGTCACTTCATGTCTCTCCAAACTGGAACACTTGTATCCAGATCCTTGGCATATTTCTCATGCCACCCGGCTGCCAGTTTAGATTTTGATACGACTGTATTTGGAAAGTGAGCACACTCGGCCCTGCGCTGCCAGTCTGCTCTAACTCGGATATGACAGAATGCTTCAGGATGTGTGCCGGTGCTCCATGGCTGACAGGAGGATGCAATGTCTGAATCTGATTGGCCTTCCTCTGCGCAATCAAGGAGGCTTGATTTGGGGAGATGGCATATTTCCTGATCCCGTCATTAACAATTGAACACATCGTCATGACTAACTGTATTATTTTGTCCTTTACATCCACTTGTACTTCCGCTCGACGGTTGTGAGTCATTGGCCTTCCATTCCGGAGCATATATTTTTAGACTTTTACAGTACTACTGAACTTCCTGCAGTTCTATTGTTTGGCTTGATCATGACATTTCCTACGTGTTCTTTCTTTCAACTCACTGCTTACATTAATGCAGTCTGGTTTTCAAGAGAAAGGAGCGCACAGTGTGAGGGCCGAGGTCCTGTCTAAACAACCGGTGCAGAGATTAACTACCTCTGAGTCTTGTTCTCGTATTAACAAGAGAAAGGTTGATAGCAATGGGCTGCAGGGAAACATGCTAGCATAAGGGAGAAAGCAGAAGGGTTTGGCCAATGTGTGCTGAAGACATTTACAATCTACTAGTATTTTATAAGAGGAGTTTCTGGCAGACCTGGAATCCGTTTCTCCATCCTCATTAGCTGAGGCATCTTATTTGTCCTATTGGTACAATTTAACATCAGAAACATGTCCACTCTAACACAGTTGTGAAATCATTTGGATGCATTATCACCTATGTGGACCCTTTAAATGACACACTTCTGCTCATTGTATTGCCTTGTCTTCAGCTGCAGAATGAATTTGCTTATTGTCATTAATATATTTCTGCCTCTTCCTCGAGGAAGCAGTTTGTGATGATATATTATTTGTGTGCCAGAAGCCGTCTGCTATTAGCCAAATAACCTTTGCATCTCCTCCGACAGATGCTGCTTGATGGCAACATTGTGTAAACACAGAAATTGTGTATATCTGTATAAATATATGGATTTAGGAAAATTTTACCAAACTTAAACAACTTGTCACGGGGAAGCAAACATGACACAAGACCTGAGAAAAGAAGATTTATTCACATGTATACATCTTGATGAACACAGCAATAAATAACATATCCAAATGTTTAATTAGATTCTCAAAAGCGTTTCTGAGCCGTCTATTCAACCCTATCTTCAACAACTTTATGTACCAGTATTTGGCAACTGAAAGAAGCTGCAGAGAAATATTTTTGGGATCTATTGACAACATGTTTCATTTGATCCCTTCCAGTATCTGCTAATGTGAACTAAACTATGATGAACAGTTTAATGGCTTTGTTTAAGGCCCATTTGTGCTGCCTTTATGTGTGAAAAGAGACACATCCACTTATATATCTATGTATGTAGCATAATATTATTAGCGTTACTTATTTGTAAGCTTTCAGAAGACGTGCACAATACGGACAAAAAGAACAGTGTCATGGTTACACACAGTGGCGGACTCAGGGGGGGGGGCAGGGGGGGCGACCGCCCCCCCTCGTGCCTCCTTGGTTGAAAAAGCGCGCTAAAGTGCCGTAAAGAGTGGCGAATTACGAGAGAAAATCCGATAACGTGCTCAATGAATGCCCTTCTAATGCCCTTACAGTGCCTACATGGTTGAAAAATTGCTCTCTAGAGTGGTGAATATGAGAGAAAGTGCCTTATTGGCTGCCCTTTACATAGGAAAACAATTATTGAGTGCCCTCTATGGTAACCCTTCATACAATGAATTATGACGATGTGCCCTCTAGAGCAAGAAAATCAGATCTAGAACAAGAAACTCCGATAACGTGCTCAATGAGTGCCCTTCTAATGTCCTTATAGTGCCTACATGGTTGTAAAAATGCCCTCTAGAGTGGTGAATACGAGAGAAAGTGCCTTATTGGCTGCCCTTTACATAGGACAAAAAGTATTGGGTGCCCTCTATGGTGCCCCTTCATACAATTAATTATGATGATGTGCCCTCTAGAGCAAGAATATGGCAAAACGAAAAAACATGTTGTGGTAAGATAATGAGGTGCAGACGTTCCACTCTTTGGTAGCTGACGAAAGGGGAATGAGAAAGAGGCGTTGCTTTCATGTGGCGTGCGTCGCTATAACGAACTGTAACATCGAGTGGTCCTGAAATCTGCATTGGATAACAAGTTTGCGATGTGACGGGAACAACAGGAAAGGAATTGGAGAATGTTGTAATGACACTCCTTGAGGAGAATGGACTGAAGTTGGAAGATGTCAGGGGCCAAGGCTACGATGGAGCTGCAAATATGAGTGGAAGCTACAAGGGTCTGCAGTCGCGAATTCAGAGCCATAATGACAAAGCTTTATACGTGCACTGCCATGCCCACTGTCTGAACCTGGTCTTGGTTGAGAGTGCCAAATCAAACCAGCATTTTGTTAGGTTTTTCAACTTAGTGGAAAGTCTATACACATTTTTTGCCGGATCTACAAAACGCCTTGCTGCGCTTGTTAAAATGCAACAGTCCATGTACCCTGACCAAAGGGTCTGTGAATTGAAAAGGCTGTCTGACACAAGGTGGGCATGCAGAGAAGACGCTCTGAGGTCCCTGAAGAAGGTTCTTTCTGCCGTCGTTAAGCTGCTTCGGAACATGGCTGACAGTGATCCACCAGACGCTGCAGCAGGTGATGCCCGGATGCTCCTGCGTAGCATAGATTTTGAGTTCATTCTATGCATGGAGATTACCACACCCATTTTCAATGAGACTGCCATCGCATCTGCTTCACTGCAGAAGAAAGACCTTGACTTGACAACATCATACACCATTGTGGAGGGAGTTATACAGAGAGTAAAAGCAATGAGGAAGGATGAGGAGTTCAAGGTCCTTTTTTCAAAGGCAAAAGGGAACTCAGAGGCAGCAGGAATTGAGGTTCCAGATGAAATTCCTGGACAAGCGAGACGCAGAAAGGTACCCCAAAAGTACAAATACAGCACCAAATCTGCTACGGAGGACTACCAAGCCCAAGACCTGGAGGAGCACTACCGGGGAAAGGTTTTCTTTACCTTCCTTGATACACTCTCCCAGGAGCTACACCGGAGGTTCAAGGGGAAGGATGAGACACCAACTGGGTTAATTCTTTCAGGCCTTCACTGCCTTACCATCCCAAGTCACTGGAAAGGCATGACAAATGACAGAGTTGCTCGATCTGTCAAAGATGTATGCAGATTTTATGATGTGGAGGAAGAAAATGTTGTCACCGAGCTCAAGGTGTTCCACTCATCATATGCTCTTCCCCCCAGCAACGTGAAAGCTGTGTTAAAGTGCCTGAAAGACAATGATGTGCAATCAGTTTTCCCTGGTCTGACTTTGCTACTAAAAACATATGCAACAATCCCGGTGACAACTGCTTCAGTAGAGCGATCATTCTCTAAACTGAAGCTAATAAAAACCCAGCTCAGAAACCGATGTGGGGAAAGTAGGCTCTCGGATCTTCTGCTGCTTTCCATCGAAAGGGATATTCCAATTGACTATAACGAGGTCATTGACATCTACAAACACATGGCCAAAAGAAGAATTCTCCTATGACTCCACCACCCACCATCTCCGTCCCCTGACAACTAAGCTCCCAAATCATAGCTTTCATTGTCATTATCACATCTGTTTGTGAAATACATGTTTATAGTTCCCTCTGTGTTTTGCTGTGTTTGTTGAATAAATATTGTAAATGTTTTATAGTTTCCTGTGTGGTTTTATCATAGAGGTGTAGTTATAATTGTAATTGTCAGTACCACATCATTAATTACTTTTATCTAGATCTCCTTATAATGTAATGCTTATCTTAATCAAGGATGAGGACTATTTCATCATACATGATGCATCATAGCTTTTGCACGCTGGTGGGGGCCCGTGTTGGGCAGAATGTGCCCTTTTAATTTTTTCGCCCCTGCCCTTCAAACAGTCTGAGTCCGCCACTGGTTACACACACACACACACTCTCTGCATTTCCTGTTTTGTGTTTTATATCACTTCAAATTTTACTTGTACGTAGAGTTCCAGCGATATATCCACGTCTAGTCTCGTCTTGTGCTTTTGACAACGTTTTTGTATAAACCGACCTTGCCTTAGCCTCACGTCTTCTGGATCCCTCTGCCTTTTCTTTTTGCCTTCCGTGTACCGAACCCTGACTGGAATAAAAGACCACTGCGTTTGGAGACCAGACATTGTATCAGAGTTGTGCTTTTGGGTTCTCAGTTTGTGTACTCAGCCTTAACACAGAGTACAGAGTGTGGGCTACATCGGTTCCTGTCTACTGTTTAGCATAAGTTAGCTTTTAGTCAACTCATAGCTGATGTTTTAGTTTGTGGAAAGATTATCATAATATGTTTCTGAATAAAGTGAACTAAGCTGAAGTGACTGAGGGAGTTTGGATGTTAGATAGAAAAAATAATACTGTTGTAGTACACACAGAATCAATAATCCTCTTGACAGTACGTTTGGGATTACCATGGCTGAATGTATGACTTCTTAAGTGGACATCCTTTTAAATTAAAAAGAAAGTTCATTTACTTAAACACCAGGTTAAACTCAATGTGTCCTCTGACCACAGCCAGTATCAGAGATTTTCTGCAACTGTAACCACACCCAGCAGTGATGTCACTGTCTCAATGTCACAGTGTACTGACTCACCCTGGAGTAGATTTATGCCAATCCAATACAATTGAAACACTGATTCTTCAAATGTAAAAAAAACAAGGCCTAAGTGTCTGCTGTCATCCACGTGCGAATGCAGCTCAATAGGAGCCAGATTCGCATCACGGTCCCTCAGAGGACATTTAGGATAAAATCATGGTGGGAATGACACTGTTTCAAGTTAATTTTAATAACTGGGCCTACAGGAGCAGTATGGAGACATTATATCTTTTTTTCTGTTTATTTAATGTTTAAAGAAGGATTTACCATATACTTCGATTGAATTGGATTTAGCTGCAACACTCTTTACCCATGAAAACTCATGAGACTCAAACACTTCACCCACCCCTCCATCGCCAATGTGGTGAGTAGATAATGAGTTAATTTTCCTTTTTCGGTAAACCATCCCTTTAAAACATAAAAATGCTGCTGTTAAGTCACTTGAAACAAAAATACTATTCAAGGTGTGCTGCATCTCTCTGCTCTGTTTTACTGTTATACTTAAAATGTATTTGTCTCATTCCTGTGGGCTCGCTCAAACACAAACAATGAAAATGATACACTTTTCAGTGTATTAAAAGGTTTGCAATGCAGTTCTTACAGTCATCTTTCACTGCTATAGTAAACGCCAGGCTGTGGTGTTAGTTTCTCGGACTCAAGAAGTGAAGGGTATCATGGTAGAGAGGCCATTTTGATCCAAGGTTCAACAGTTTCCAGTTGTTGAAGGGGCTGTGTTACAAGTTTCAACACCACAAGACATGTTGCACTTAAAGTACGTCGAATAAGTTTGCTTTCCTATGACTGCAACAACTTGCTCCTTTGGCCTTGCTACACTATTACTATTACTCTCTCAGGGGGCTGTAGGAAAGCAATAGGAGGCTTGTTGAGGGTAAGTGGGCACACAGGGAAAAAGTTCACTATCATATCACAAAATAGTGGTTGAAGTCTAACAATGTGAAAGTATCCAAGGGAGGATTCAACAACAAGAGATACTGGCTAGTTTGTGTAACCTGTGTTGAGATGATTTAAAAATAACAGGAAAGGTTAAGAGTTATTTTTACCCTAATATATTTAATATTTTAGTTATCTTTACTGATCGGCTGCTGGCTGGACAATAACAGGAAATGCTCTGAACATTTTTTGTGTGTGTGTGTGTGTGTGTGCACGAGTCTACATTTTGTCCGTGTCTGCTCAGACACTGACTGATGGAGACGACAGCGAGGCCTGGCTTCTGTCAGTGGCAAAATGGACGGAGGTCAAGGTTCAGCCAGGAAGTTATGGAGTGATGCTGTCAGTGAGATGGAAGGACAAACACAGACGAAGAGGGAAGGAGATGAAAGCAGACAAGAGAGATTGATGAAAGTGTGGTACACTGACAGAAGAAAATGTGTTTTAAACATAAAAGCAGGGTGGTGACTGAGGGAGGTTTGATGTTAGATATAAAAAAGGAATACACACAGGGTTACTTGTGCTCTTTACAGCACATTTGTGATGAACATGACTGTGTATGTGACTTCTTAAGTGGACGTCCTTTTCAGATTTGACAGAAATGTAATAGTTTTACTGTTTTCTCTACACAAGTGACAGCAACAGACACTGTTTGTGTGTCTGTGCTTGTGTGAAAAAAATCAGCAGAGAACTCTACGCTGCATAAGGCACATGACAAATACAGCTGAAGGGATGAGATTGTCTAGGACAAAGTATAAGGTCCATTTAAACGGAAAAGAGTATCTGAAGTTTACAAGAATAAAATTATAATATTTCAAAAATAAAGATCTAATATTAGGAGATACAAAATTGTACATTTACAAGAATTAAGTTGCCATACTACGTGAGGAAACGTATCAGAATAATGTTGGAATATTAAGTGAAAAAGTTGACATTTATGTGAATGCAGTCGTAATATAACAATAATGAAGTTGTCACAGTCTGCTCATCTCCTGTCTGCTGGTATTTTTCCACTCACCTGTCTCTGCTCCACTCTGCCAGTCAGCCACACCTCCTCATCAGGCCAACTCTCCACACCTGTGACAGCCCTGGCTGCATTTAAGCCTGCTCCTGTCTCTGCTTCAGTGCCAGATTGTTCTTGTGTTATGCCTGACTTCCAGCGTGTTTTCCCGGACTGATCACCTGTTGCCGACCCCGTCGATCCCCGACCTGCCTGCCTCCTCTCTGCCCTGGACATTACCTCAGCCTTCTGTCTTCGACCACGAGTTTCGCCTATTCCCTCCTGGTTACGCTCCTGCTCGGCTCTGTGGCTACACAGCTCACCACTGGACCTGTCTGCCAGCTAGGTAACCCATCAGCTGTTGACTTTACCTTCAGTCAGCGACACCAGGCTCGCTCCTGCTCAGATCTCTCAGATGATCACTGTGAGCAAAGACTTTTCTCCCTGCCACTGTTTGAACTGTTAAAGACTGCAGTGAACAATAAAGGTCATTACCGACTGGTATTTTGTCTGCCTGTGCTGCTTTTGGGTCCTCACCATATCCGTGACAGAAGTTGTATATTTATGGGTATAAAGATGTAATATTTTAAGATTAAGGTCCTAACTTCAGGGTACATGTCATGCTAGAGGCAGAATAAAATATCAGCATGTCGCCAGCGTTGAAATGAGAACTGTGGAGTAGCTTTTTAAGTTATGAGGGTTTAACAAATAACCAAATTCTTCTTCTAATCATTTGGTAAACCAGCATCACATTATCAAAAGTACTTTGAACAGATTGTACAGCCAAAGAAAGAACCACTCAGACATGTTTGGTAGTAGTTGGATACATTTGTGTGATATTCAAGATTCGATGGGTTCAAGATTTTGGATCCAGAAGAAGTGGAACTCCAAGCTGCTTATTGCCTAAACATTTTAGTTTTTTCTACATTCTTGTTATATTACGACTTTAGTCTTGAAATTGATATTTGAGATGTTGAGATCTTTTTTTTTTTTTTAACCTTAATAATCCATTGAAGTTTTCAACCCAATAAAGAGTTAGAAATTAATTGCATTGAGGCTCATAGAGAATCAATCTCTAGACAACATGTCTGTGCAGGCCTCTGTTCCATTATAGCCTCGGCAACTTAATACAAAAGTACCCTGAAAAAGACGACATACCTCTTATGCAAAAAAGCGCAGCAGCAGTCATCGAACCTTTTCTGTGATGTTATTTTTTTGTATTTTCTCTGCTGTCTGAACGAATTCTACACCCTCCGCTCCTCTCACACGTGTGAACTAACTGCGACCCTTCAACTCCCTCACAGATTCACCTTTTTCCATCAAGCCGTGATGTTTAGCATGAAAACGCCCGGAGCTGATGGAAAACGTTGCTCATTAAAGGTCACTACAACTATTGAATAAACAATGAAATCAGATCGTTTTACAAAGAACTACACATGAGGCCTGTTGTTCAGAAAGACTGCTCTGGGTGTTAAACTTGAGTAGTTACAAATGTCAGTGCGATTTTGGCTCTATATACATGTGTGAAAGTATATTTTTCGTTTTATATATTGTTTTTCTTTTTGTATTTGAACAAAGGGAAAATCTTATCCAGTTTAATTTCAGTTCACACATGCAAATGGTTTTGGTTACTATGGTTAAGTTTAAGTATTTTGAAATGCACAGACTTTGACATACGATTATTAGAACCCTGGACACGGCTAAGAGACATAGTTGAGTAGATATGTCCCAGCATTTCATTGGGTACTGTAACTCTACAGAACTGAAACACAAACCAAAAGCAAGCTGAACAAAACCCTAAGAATTTGGGTCCATTGTTCTTTTTATTTCATTAAGAACAAACCATTAACATAAAACACCACATCTTACTAAGAACAGCAAATATTTTGGAAAAACAAATAGATTTTTCACAGGGAAATTTATTATTTCCTTCGATCAATTTGCAGGAAGTAGAAATCTGCGGTTTCGCAGCCAGATTGTCAAAAGGATGAGAACTGCAGTGATTTTTATGGGATGTGAATGTTTGTAATGTGTCGTGGGGTTTCACCATATGTGGCTGAGAATATGGGAGCATCGTGCCGCTCGTTGCCTCGTGTACCAGGCGCAAACAAAACCGGATTCAATAAGGAAGTAGGCCGCCATAATCAATCATCTTCAAATCTTTATTTACCAGGGAACAGTGTGTGTGACAGACGAGATCAGCCAGCTGTCTGAGAAGAACACACACAAACACAGGCTCGCTGCTCTTCTCACACGTGCATTTACACTGACAAACATTAATACTCAGACACTCACACCCACCAGGCAAACAAGTCATCAGCAGCACTCAGATTGCCAGTGAAGTGTGGTATTTCCTGCCCTGCTGACCCACATTCGCAACACACACACACGCACACACACACACACACGTTTGTACAGCGATCTTAGTGAGGACACTCATTGGCATAATACATTCCCTTTCCCCTTACCTTAACCATCCAAACTAAATGCTTAACCTAATCAAAACCTAATTCTAACCTTAACCCTAAAACCAAGTCTTAACCTCCAAAAGTCAATTAAAGGGGGGTCACGAAGTGAGGACTGGCCAAAATGTCCTCACTTTCCAAAAAATTATCACTTTGTACGTTATAGACTCAAACTGGTCCTCACTAAGATAGCTGCACAAGAGGGCACGCACACACATGCCCTTGCTTCCCTTAGCTGATGTGCAGAGCCGGCCCCTGGATGTATACAGTAGTGCTAACGTTTACAGCTTGTTGATTTAACACTCAGCAAAAAAACATGAGACAGGAGTGTTATTCTTAGCTTTCCTCAACAATTATCCATACTCTGCATGGAGACGGGAATCGCAATCTGATATGACTCCAGAGGATGTGACTACGAAGGGCAACGTGTAGATGAACTCTCAGTAATATATGAAGTTAATTGAGTCTTCATGTCAGACAGTCATTTTTGTGTTTCGTTGACGTTGGCTGTACTTTCTCATTTTCGGGGCCCCACAGGCCCCAAACCTGTACATGATAGTCATTATAGTAATTGCAAAAATATATATATATAGAGATATTTCAACCATGGACTGTGTATAACATTGGATGATATGACAGCTCCAAAAAGTCAAATCATTCTGATTGCCCCCTGGTGGCCAGCAGAAAAGGTCCTGAACCCCACCTCATCTGAATCAAGTCCAGTCAAAGTAAAGTCTACATTTATTTCTCAAAAATGGCTTCAGTGAATGTAATCAATCTTATTACACTAATGTATGTTCAAGTTTTTTTTATGTGTGTTTGGTTCTAATAATAATTGATGGAATAACAAGGGGGGGAAAAGACATGATTGACAGTTGAAAGTGGTTTGGTCATGCATGTGGATTAGCTCCACTCCATGACCTTGAATGCAGAGACTCTGGCGTCAAATGACTTCAAAAGCACAATACATGGCAGGGTATCGGAGATATTTTGCCTTAATTTTTGTACAATTGGAAGTAGTGGAGACGTGTTGTCCATCTATAAAGTTTATGGTGTTGATCCATCACTCACACAAACTGAAGCTGTTTCAGACCGGACCTGCAGGTAAAGTCCAAAGAATTGGGTCAGGAGTTCACCCAGAGTTTGCTCTTTTCACACATGCACAACACAGCAAGAGCTTCTCTGCACAGATGCGTTCACCACGGCGTCAAATTCACCAACTCCCCCACTCGCTCTTGGTAAATCGAGCGGGGGATCCCCTGCTGTGTTCTCACACGGAATTCTTCTGATTTTCTACGGACTTCAAACTAGGAGGCCAGGTGGAGGAAGTCCACAGATAATATGAAACCTCTCACTCGAAAATGTGCGTTAATACAGAAGATCTGTGGAGTTCAGTGCGGGTCTAAAGCACCTTGAGATTAAATTTGGTTAAAGTAAAATAAAATAATAACAAGAATTTCAACAACAACAAAAAAAGAAATGTGTTGAGAAGCTTGTTTTTAATGTACTAAGTTTGTTTGTTTGAAACGCACTAACACACAAATAATGTTTCAACCCGTTAGCCTATTAGATCCCCCTATTACCAAGAAGACGCAAACCGTAAAGACTAACTCACCTTAAGATGTTGAAGATTTGAATTTAATACAAGAAAATCTTAAACTATAACTTTATGATTTATAAGTGTATAAGTGAATGTAAACCTCATAGCAAGTGGACACAAGGTGAGGCCCATGTGTCAGTGTAAACTTATTTCGGTGATTTAGTGCTTTTTCAGAAGAGACAGGAAGTCAAGCACAAGGGATGACCTCAGAGAGTCAGCTTATCATGTGTCACTCTTCAAACTGATCCCGCGTCAGGCATAAGTAAATACAGTGTGAATCGATAGCTGTCATTAACAGTAACCTTATCTACTGAGCCAGGACACCGCTGCAGTAAATCGACTTCGCGTGACACATCGAGACATGAAACTAAAAACACAGATTCATCCCTCAGCAGCTGCAAGTAGACGGTGATGAATCCGTGTTCAGGTTGTTCACCATGAGCGTCTTAAGTGCTTCTATTAAGCAGAACAGAAACCGAGCCATTACTGCCATGCTGCAGCAATAAACTCTGTTAAAGTGTATCACAAAATTAATTGCTTTCAATGGGGGGGAAACATAGGAGCAAATGGGGAGCAATTTTGTAAATTGGCGTTGTCAGGTGAGAAGCGTGTATTTATAAAATGTCAACCTTTCAGCCTGAAAGCAAGTAAAGTTTGTTTCATTGATTGTAAAGGTTTCACAGGGATGCTGGGGGATTTTCTCAACCTTCTGTTAGTTTGTTAAAAAAGAATCACAAAACACTTATGGTCGCAGCAAATGCAAGTTTGGCTTTATGATAGTAACAGGAATATTTCTGACCAAATAAACCTAAAAAATCATGCATATATCTGACAAATGACTTGAATCAGACGCCTTCATATATTAACTATTTGCTACTATTAATACCATAGATAAAAAAAATTGTCTGTATGTAAGAATGTTTTCCAAAGTTAGAGTTTAAGTGGATTTAGCCTTTTTCCTATGAAATAGCCGATAGTGGATATGCTTTGAAACATAATACCATTAATATTTATTTATCAATACCCATCATATGAAGTTCAGGAAATAGAAAAGAAAAAACAAATCAATCTGTATTTGCGATGACCAACGATTGCCTTGCCAAATCTCTTGACTGCACTTGTGCACATATGTATTCAAAAATGAACATAGACTACACATCATGAACAAATGGCAGCTCACAAACCAATGGGTGACATCACGGTGGGTGACCATTTGCCCGAACCCAGTTTGTCAAGGTACTTGGCAGAATGATTGTTCCGAGCATGTTGGAGCTCCGCGCCACAGTTCTTCTGTGGATTTAGACCCTCATTAGTGTCTCGGTGTCTTCTGTCTCCTCATGTAATCCCAGACTGTCTCAGTGATGTTGAGATCGGGGCTCTGTGGGAGCCGCACCATCTGTTTCAGGACTCTTTGTTCAGAGGACAGATCTTTATGACTCTGGCTGTATGATCGGGGGGATCATTGTCACGCTGCAAAATGAATTTGGGAAATTATGAAACGCCTCCCTGAGTGTATCTGAATAACAAAAGTGTCATCCTGTTGCTGCTTGAGTTTCTTGAGAATTGTAGCGACCAGGGTTTGACAAACAAAATTAATGCATTGAATAAATAAGAATATAGGGTAAGGTTATGTATAATTATAAATATTTCTTTTTGGGCTTACATTTAATTCTATGCATGTTATATTAATCTTAGGTGTGTGAGATGTGGTGCTTAGCCAACGTACTCACTCACTTACAGTGCCATATATGTTGGTGTTATACAGGACGTCTACATGCAGAAGAACACCATGCGAGATGGTGTTTTCCAGCAGGGGAATAGACTGTAGAAGAATTGAGTAGATACACAAAGAGATTTGGCTGGAATTTACGATATACAAAAACACAATCATGACTGTAGATCGGCACATGGGGACATCACAGACACACATGCTCCCTCTCTCACAGACACACGCATGTAAAATGATTTCCCCTCAGACTCCTTGTCCTCCACAGTAGAACACATGTCATTTGTATGCCGCCCCTCCAGCACGCTGACACAACAGCATTTGGAAACACTCATGTCCCGAACACATCCCTGCTCTGCTCCCTGTTATTCCCAGACAGGTGTCCCGGCACACACACACTCGCACACACAAACACATACAATTCCAATTTAGCATATCCACTTACTCAAATATAAACTGATCAAAAAAAAATCTCATGCATAAGCCAACATACTCAATTAAACATAAACAAACTCATACATATGTTACCTATGCAAATTCACACATGCTTCTTCATCGAGCTCATCTTCTGCGTGGCTCTGTGTGACCAAGTCCTCCAAAACACTGTGTTAGACAATGAAGGGCCTTCAATATCAATGACTAATGTCTCCCTGTTGCATTGTTAGCTCTGTAATATGTTTGTGTGTGTATATAGATACATGCATGTGTGTTTTAGTGTGTTCAACCAATTCATGCATGCATGCAGACATATATATAGTTATGTCTGGATACATTTCTGTGAGACATACACTGCTGATGCAGAAACAACAGCCAGAAGTTAGTGAGTGAGTCACCGAAAAGTCGGCTTGAAGCAGTTGTCAGTGCATGCTCATGCGTTTTGGAGCATAGCATTGATGAGAGGGCCGATGGGAGGGGGTGAGATGTACTGGTTTCATTCTTGGCAAAGTGAAGCCTGCTTTGGCTAGCTTTTCCAGGCTTATCAACCCTAGCCTTAAGGTAAAGGGCAAGCGATACATTAAGATTAAGTCATTGTCACTAAGGTGTGTGTGTGTGTGTGTGTGTATTCCGGTTGCTTTTAGCTCATTAATGTGTGAGGCTGCTTCAAACCCAGGTCACAAGAGAAGGGTGATACAGTGATATATCCCCCCCACCATATGGAGCTTACCATGCACACACACACTTAACAGACATAGAGGTAATTAATAGCCCCATCTGCAAATCACCGATACACCCGGGAGACCTGGCATTCAATGAGGCTCTCACACACACTTTATCAGGTGGGTGAGGTTAACACTGCGGAAAAAATGGACATTAAAACAAGCACTTTCTATTCCAGTTGTCGTTTATGTTGTTGTACTTTTTAATAGTTAATAACCATTTAGGTTTGCTAAGAGGAGGTATTAATGATTGTAATTTGCACATGTCAAACGTGTCATGCTTCACTAAACTCTTGGTTTTTGTATTTTTTCTGACTACCGCTGCATATTTGACCTGTTAGGCAGAGGGAAGAGTCTGTAAGGTATTCTTTAAAAGCAGCCGCACCCGGCAGCGTTTTTGGCAGAGTGAAGATCTTTCCCAAAAAGTGATAAATGTTCAATTTACCAGAAAAGCGCAAACAAAGGTCAAGTGCTTATTGCTCAACCAACCAATCACAATGCAGCAAATACTGGGTTCCCACGTGAGAAACAAAAATAGAGAAATGCCGGCAGTGAAGTTGGTCATAGGAGGTAAATACTGTCAAGTGATGGGGATGTATATTTAGCAAGTAAAGCGAAGGGAAGTGCAACATGGGAAATGAAATATGAAGAGGAATATGTTGTTAACAAACAGAGTAAGACATGTGCTCTTTGTTAGGATTTAGTCAATCAAACTATGACTGTACAGACTCAGTCCACGCATTAAAACTCCAAAGATAGGAAGCAGTTCACACAAATAACAACACAGGCTGATTCAAATCTGTCCGAGATGTCTGCGCAATACAAGGACTCAAGGTGTAAGTGCCTCACAAACAATGATATGAAATAAAAGCAAAATTCAAAAGCAAAATCTATAATGTAGAATCCTTATAATGCGCCTATAACACTAAAAGCTCAAATAAGGATCTTATCCTAATGTGGAAATTAGCAGAAAGTAGTTTTCATTGCTGTGAGCTAAAAAGAAAAAATTCCCTTCTAGGATGCAACTACTCGATTTTGATTAGTTTTTACTTGATTAAACAAAAATAGTTGGTAACAAAAGTAGAGAGAGAGAGAGAGAGAGAGAGAGAGAGCAGTTGCTACCCTAGATGTAAGTTTTGAAACTCTGCATGTGGTCTAAAAATATCTGTACCATATCCATTTGTAATTTGGGAGAGAAATATTTTATTTTAAGATAAACACAAAGACAGGTAGGTAGATGCATTTTTCAATATAATTCTGCCTTCCGCTCTCCCTCTCAGTTGTTGTATTTTGGTTCGATCCGGCAGCTGCTTAACGGATAGCTAGAAAATGTGTGCAGTGGGGGAGGCAAGGGGGAGAGGAGGGAGCGGGTGAGAGACAAAACTGAAAATGAGATTGGCCAGATTAGATTGCCTGATTGAGCAATTAGTTAACGTCGCCATCATTTGGCTGAAGCCTGGTGGCATCTGCCGCTGTGGGGTACACAACGGCCACACACACACACACACACACACACACTTAAAGCATTACACATCTGTGTGGGCATTTCAAAGTAAATGTATTCCGCCAGCTTTTTACGAATGCTGCAAGTATGTGTGTGTGTGTGTGTGCGTGTGTTTGTGGTGTGTGTGTCGAGCTTTTCATTGTGGTCCATTTCAGAGTAGCTTTCACAGAGCCTGTCAACCACACTCCTATTTTCATTTCCTAATGTTCATCTCTCTCTTTCATTCCCTCCATCTCTTGTTTCTGTTCGGCGGACTGTTCACTTACTAACTGATGTTCTTTCATCACAAACATCCCACACACATACTTCTTTTATACAGCTCTCTCTCTTCCGCCTTCACTTTCTTTCCCTTGTAGTCTTTTTATTTATTTTTTTACACTCACTGATTCAATTTAGAGCTTGATTTCATTTCCTCTCATTGATAAAAAGAGTAAAGGGATCAATTTAACGAGCGAGTAAGCACTGTACAAAAAAGTAAAGAAAATTACTGTCTTTAAAAGCGGGTGCCATCCATTTCATTTTACTCACTCCTGAGGCCCGGTGAAATTTCAAGCGATTCCACGTAGTGAGCCATAACTTACATTTAGCACCTCAGGTTTTGTCCCATATCCAGAACTGGACTGATAACTCTTAAGAGGGGGTTCAGCTCTCTCTCTCCACAGAGACACACTAAAATGTGTTTGATGAATTGGTCTCCATTGGCGCTCACTTATTCTCACATAAAGGGGTTTATGGCTCAGGGAGAAGGAGGGATCGAAGACGAGCTATTGCTCCACATGATAAAGTAAAACTCCATCACATGATGAAGTAAAACTCCATCATGTGGATGGTTGGAGAGAAAGCGGGGAGGGATTTTTGGAGGTGGAAATATGTAAGTGTCTGTTTATTTGTGTTTACATCGAGGATCGAGTGCATCCGCTCATGAATTACACTTTTTCATGTGAGTGTGTGTGGGAGCTTCCGAGCAAAGGTTCATGGGTGTGTCCCGATTTTCGCACATGGTACTCGCATGTCCAAGTGTGTGTGTGTGTGTGTGTTCACAGTTAATCACGAAGCAAGCAGTGAGAATGAGTGATGGAGGCCGTCCCTCGCAGACAGTGGAGAGTTCAACTGTCAAAGTGGGCTACCTTAAGACGGATGGACATCTGGAAGCCATTGGTTTGCAGCTGCAGGAGCTGGTCACACACACACACAAGCCAACACACACACACACACTCACACACACACACACACACACGGCAATAGATATACATTTTAAGTGCACACATAACTGTTGAGAGAGTTGACAAAGGCCCACGTAGATCTGAGACTAGGAGACATTGAGGATGGACATAAATCACCAAGCTCTTGTTCTCTTCTTGTAAACATACACACACACACACACACACACACACACACACACTGCTAACTAATAAGAACGATGAGTCATTCTCGGCTTGGATTCCCTCGTCTTAAGTGGCTGAGTGAATAGCTGGCAGGTGCCTACATTGCAGCAAAGTAAATTGAGCCTGGGAGAAAAAAAATTAAAGACTGATGATGATGATGATGATGGAGTGTCGAGGGAATTTAGATTATGTCTATGGCAGTGAGACTCAATAGAACTGTGTAAACATGGCATCCACTTTGACAAATGTTGCTAACAACCCCAAACAAAAGCTTCATTGTGCAGAAGGGATATTAGGGAACAAATTAATGTCAGGTATTATTTTCTCATAAAGTAAGAAGTGCAGTCTGTCTTGGACATGCAGAAGGAGATACAGATGAATGAGTGCTACACACATTAATTTGTCCTCTAACACTACACCGCTGAAAACATATGGACACACACACACACACACACACACAGGGAGAATCAATATCACTAAATCCTGTGGAATTCAGATGCTGCCTTTAACACTTGCATATTCCCCAGACACCGCAAAGAGTGCTAGCCGTCTGACACAAAATACCCTTGAGCTCCAATTGATCCGACCCAATATTCTCCCACACACACACAAACACACACACACACGCACAGTGCAGATGGGCGATGGACATCTGGGTCAGCTCCTAAAGTGCCACTGTGGGTTGACCTGTTCATTTCTTAATTTCCAGTCTGTTTACCGTGATGGTGACAGAAACGCTGATTCACTGAGTTCAGTGGACTTGCTGTTCCACTTTGCAGCTGATTCACTGACTGCATTTATTGGACATAATTAGATGGTATGTGGAGCCCTTTTCCACTTTAGTATTATTATTAAATGAATTGCAATGCATGGGTTAAATGGAGTGACGTTTGCCCAGAAGGGTTTATTATTAATGTATGTGAATTATTGTCAACATGAAAACCAAAGCAGAGTGGTGGCACATACCTTTACATCAGTGGTGTTAGCTCCCTTAAAATGTAGACTTTAATCACCCATAATTCGTGTTTCATCAAACTGAAAATGTTAAACAGCTGTAATCAGCATTTCTACAATAACGATGGATGGAATGACAGTATGTAATATAAAATGCATTGATGATTGACAGTCAGGATGAATTTAGAGATGATTATGGTCCTGATCTGCAGTTTCTTATATACTCTTATATCTTACTGTTTCTGACCCATAACTTAAATGTTCTGGTTTACTCTCATCAATCATTTTACTGTCTTTGGACTTAGCAGGCAGCTCAAATCCACTGTGCACAACCTGCCCGGCAGTAAAGGTTCGGTGATAAACTGGTACAAATACTTTCCTTTGCAGATGATAAAGTCCAATCACAGAACAAAAGGGAGAAAGGGGCCATAAACATGACTAATAGAACTGTTGTATTGTATCTGCTGGTTATGTGAAAATGCAGACTTAAGGATGAATGAATTACAGTGTTATGTTTACAGATAGTTACCTTTGCACCTTAAAGGGGATTTGTGGTATTTTTCAACCTAGGCCCTATGTTTATAAATTTGGGAGTGTAAAAAAATAGTACAAAACCATTTAGAATTGGTAATGGCTACGAGTCTGTCAACACTTTGTCGCACTGAGTGAGTCTCGTCTCACTCACGACCGCTGTGCTGGACGTTGGCATTTGATATAAATAATAAGGTGCTGAACGTATATGTTACATGGCTCTTTTTCTGATAAAGTGAGAAGATAAAAAGCAATTTTAGGGGCCATCACCTCGGAGATGCTTTTATGTGTTTACAATAATTATGCTTTCTTTTAGTGCTCCTCTGACTAATTTGTGAATAATGGATGTTAGCATTCAAACACAAACCGTTGCAGCTACTAAGGTAAGAAAAATAAGATAATGACTAACCTTGTCCTTGGGTGTTAAATTGTTTTAGTAGGCAAGCAAGCAAAAAATGTGATACTGACATAGACTTAAGTGTGAGCATTATTCCCTATTATACAAAGGCCCCTGGTCCTGTGATCACTTGCTCTTAATATATTTTCTTCAACAGCCACTTTGTGAAGCATCTCTTGAAACTCTCTCATGTTTTTGAATGAGACCATCGGCCTTTAAAGCCTCAACAGCAGCGTAGATGGAGAGCTCACGACCAGGGAGGGAAACTTTGTGTGGTGACGACTTTGGAATAAAGTTAGGAGGACGTGTGTTGAAGTGTGTGGGCTGGTACTGTGCCTGTATCATTTGGGAGATGAGGCTCAAATAAATAAACACACACATGGACTATAATTAGTTTGCTTAATTTCAAAATCATGGTTACAATAAGAAGGCCCCTCTGTTTGAATTTATCTCTCTCCTCTCCTGCCTCCCATCCGTCTCGCTCCTCTCCCCCACTCTACCACCCCCCCAATCCTCACAGGGAGTCGGTTACAATAAGGCCGAGCTCTCCTCTCATTTTGCTGCAAAGACAGGATAAGAGAAACTTCAGCCGCAGTGAGAACATATGGCTTCCACCACGCACTTGACTAAACCTTGGTTTAACCAACGTTATGGGGGGTGTATCTAACACCCTAACGCACACTAACACCAATGTTTGTTAGTGTGCGCATGAGGAAAGGGAACACTATTAAAGGGTAATAAAGAAGAGGGGTGGCTAGGAACAGAAGAGGTAGAGGAGAGGGTGCTTCATGTATGGGCATTAAAAAAGAAATTAACAAATAGATTTTCAGAAACCACTAATTCTCTTTGTTATAGGCTGTAACCGAGAAGACCAACTTGCAAAGTGGTGCATCAGAGGGAGGATGAAAAGGCTTAAACCTGACGGTTCACACTATATTAGCCATCCACGAAACCCAAGAACGATTAGTCGAGCAAAATTCCTATTCCCCTGCCTGTCAACTGAAATAGATATACATATTAGCCCATATGAGCACAATTCGATTCTGCATTGACCCCAATTAGTGGGCATTGACCTAGTAGCACAGTAAGTAAAATATTTTGCAGAGAGAAAAGAGAGAGAGGGGGGAGGAGGGGAGATAAGGAATATGACAGGAATACAAACAAAATGGATGTAGCAGCTGTGAAGCCACTGGTTCGATTTTTCACCCCCTGCAGGTTGTCATACTCCCCCCCCCAAAGAGAAAATCGTAACCCAATGGGAAGATGTAGTCCATTTTGGAAGCTCACAATGTTCTCAAAGCATTTAAGTAGAAGGTACACTGGCTTGTTTACTTTTTCTTTCTCCTCCTCGTTCTCTCTTCCTCCCATCGTCCCAAATCTGAAATTACAGGCATTGTTCTCCGCATGTCATGTGGTGCACATAGGGCAGGCAATTGAAAACGGTACATGAAAGTGTGTCCTCTTCAGGTTTCCCTCTCTGTTTTTACAATCACAAGAGATCATTCTATTCTTATTAGCCTAAAACGAGCTAACAATAACCCTTCTAGTAGGGTATTCAACTAATTGCTGTGAGTAAGTCCAAACCAAAGTCTTGATTAGACTAACTCTAAAAGATCGGGTTGATGAGCAGGTATGACATGTATTTTCATTCGTTAATTATGCGTCACACTTACTATAATTACAAGAGGTCTCATTAATTAGATAAATAACTGAGTGACTCTTAATGAAACCTTGTACACAAATTATTCATGATGATGTATCAACAGCCTTTTTAAAGCTCTACCGAGCAACATTTTTTTAATGTCAAAATTGGATCTAAACCATTTTTCTCTGTAGCTGCTTTCAGACATGCACTGAACTCCGGATACACTCAGGACTTTTTTGGGCTACATGTGTGAACACAACTGTCCTAGTGAGGGCCTCGAGAATTTCTGCAGTGTTTCTCTATATGTCCCCCTCGTTTAAATTCAGCAGAAACTCTGGTGGAGCGGACAACTAGAGAATTTCCCCAGGATTCAATGCAAGGGAGTGGAGGTGTTGATGACTTTTCAAAAATGAAAAAACAAAATATCTCTCAATTAAAAAGCGTAGAAGACAGAGAGAAAGACCTCGAGAGATTTTATGGTGATGAAACTCCAGTGTTGATGTGCTGTGAACAAAACCATGTGATCTCTGCAGCAGCATGAACATGTTGCGCGGTGCATCTGCCTGCTGCACCGCCCCTCACCTGAACTCTTCGGAGTATTTGTTGCTGTTGTGAACGCGTTGATTCTGAGAACCTCCAGCTGAGTTGTTCAAAGACAAACTCTGGAGAAAGTCCGGACCTTTTTTTCCCCATCAATACCACATCAGACTGTAGATCTCTCACTGTCAGATCTGAGGGCAGCTCCCGATTCTTCATGTGATTTATTGATCTGTAAAAAAATTAATTGCCTTGACTTGACAGGACAAGATTAAAGAGAGTTTAAAAACTATTTAAAAAAAATGTTTTAACTTAACCATTAAGTGTGACAAGCCAACGTCTCTGGACTCTTCCAAAATCTTTAAAAGTTCATATAGAATCTAATTAATATATTGAGGTAGAATTTGTAGTTGTGACAAACTTATGTTAATAATGTATTAGTTTTATTCTTGCACATTAAAACCCTTTTTATGGTTAAAGGTATATTTCTAGTACTATTACTTAAGTTTAATATCTATAAACGGGGAGGGACTGTATCCAGCCAGCCCACCCCTTAACCCTTATTCTCTCTCCCCCATCACTCTATACTTTCCACTTCTCTCAGCCCTCTTTCTTTCCATCCTTTTAATCATTTTAATAGCAGTCCTTGTGTCCTCTATAACTCTCTTGTAACTTTCCACTCACAGCCACTCTCTCGAGCGTGTTTCCTCTCATCAGGCTCTCTTCTCTTTCTAGAGTCTCTCCTCTTCTCTTCCACCTTTCCTTCTGCCAGCGTAGTCGCTGTCTCTCCACAGTCGGAGAAAGAGTGATGCTATTCATTTGCACCCTAGACCAGCCACTTCAGAACCAACACTGAGTTCAGAGGAGGAGGCAGGCAGGGAGAGAGAGAGCATGGGAACCCGTTCAGAAAATGAAAAGGATTTTAGGAGAGTAGGAGAGGGCAGCAGGCAAGCTGTCCATGTCCTCCACAGAAATTAAATTATGTTTTGAAATCTG
This sequence comes from Pleuronectes platessa, assembly GCF_947347685.1. Lineage (NCBI taxonomy): Eukaryota > Metazoa > Chordata > Actinopteri > Pleuronectiformes > Pleuronectidae > Pleuronectes > Pleuronectes platessa. Next base: position 23,449,362 of record NC_070630.1, read on the forward strand.
ACATGTTTCAATTTTTGAAATGTTTACATATACATGTAATTTTGTGGATTATAGGGTTTTCTTCCGAATCACATTATGTTTTGTCTCTGTTTCCTTAGTATATCTTTCTCCATGACAGTCCATCTCTCACAACGCACACACACACACACACACACACACACACACACACACACACCTCAATCCCGCTGGTCATATCCACTTGTCTCCCACGGGTGCAATGTAACACTATCTGCCTCAGCCACTCTCCGGTCCCAAGCAGACAGCTTGGTCTTCAGAGATTCCTTCCTTACTTGCTCCACTGCTGCAATTTTCTCCCCACAGGGACCAGAAACTAAATATGACAGCTACACCAGAGAGACAGGGAGAATGTCAAACTCCTCCAGCCCACATGATGAAGCTCTTCTCCTCAACTCAGTCATACTGTGCGGATGACGGCAAGACACTGTGCCGTTTGGTGTATAGAGGAGGATAAAATCAAATTTGGCAACATTATCCTGAAAAGATACGTATTTGAAAGATACACATCAATATCAAGTGACACTGATCACTGCTCTGAGGCATATTTACACTTGCATAAGAGGACTGAATATTATCTGAAAACTCTACCAGGTGAACTACAGGGCGCACCATATATGGAGGCTCAGCATTTCCCGCGTACAAATGTTGCTCTCAAGTGCAAAGATTCACATTACATATGTAGATACAAATATGGTTCATTATAAAACTATAATAGGACAAATTAGAAAACGTGGTCACAGTCTAAATAATTTATGGGAAACACTGGAGGATGGAAACGAACCGGTCCTTTGCTGTGTGTCTTCAACTGTCTCCCCCAATTTCATACTTATGCTCATAGATGCTTGCTGTCCAATCCAGGAAGTTAAAAAAGCCCCAAAATAGTTTATAAACTACTGTTCTTCTTGTATTCATAATAGGAGATGGAGGAAAGATGCAGATGATCAAATCAATACATTCTGGATAAAACGGTGAATTTCTACCTGAATTGTTAAATAAACAACCACTACTGTCACATGATATTGCCGAAAGTATGGGGATACAGAATCATAAGTCCCTTCTGTGATTGTTAAACATTTTCTTTCATTATCTTGGCTTTTATTTCCTGGGGAGGCATTCCATAAGATTTCACAACCCTGCTGAAGGGATTTTCTTCCATTCAGCCACAAGAGCATAAGTGAGGTTGACTGCTGATACAAGACGATAAGACCTGGCTCACCTCCCAAGTGTCTTTGGGACTTGGATGGGGCTGAGGTCAGGGCTCATTGCAGGCCAAGTTCCTATTAAATCCAAAGTTAGAACATCTGAAGTGTCGCTGATAATCCAATTCACAAACTTTTTTAGGTAAAACTATGTTACAAGTGCATTATCTTAAAGTTGATGGATGTTTACAGGGGGTAGTTTCAGTAATTATGTATTTATTAAATGTGTATGGGGTCTAAAAAAAGAAAATCTTTAAAACCTGACTCATAACCTGCAAGCTTGTTTCACTTTATTCTCAGAGCTAGCAATTAATTTGACCAGAGCTTAATTATCACTCATGGCAATAAATAACCCAGAATCATCTCTAAATGACACTATACCCTGCTAAAAAAAAATCTCAACATGTTATTTTATGGAAATAAGTGCCACCTGTAGAAAACACATATCCAGGCCTATTATTAATTAATTATGTTTAGTGAAGAATAATGGATCAGAGGTTTTCATTCCTCTTAATGCCGTAGAAGGTCAAACTGGCCCTCAAATAATTCACTGCCAGCGGCATTTGCCAGTTTTGGCTGTGAAGAGGATGAGATGCTCCAGCTCCCAGTCCAAAGGACAGCTACATTTCCACTCGGGACATGTCTCCCTTCTCCGCCTCCGTTTTGTTGCACTTTTAAATGCTTCGTTTCTTTCCTGTCCTCTTTCTCCCTTCCTCTTAATCTTATCATCTATCTTTTAGTCGTCCTCTGTCACTGGTTCCAGCTCAGTCACACCCTTCCTGTGAAAGTAGCTTCAGTATGACACAGAGGGACACACTAAATGGTGACAGTTTTTACTCAGTGGAACAAAAAGTCCTAAATGGAGGATGGGGGTTTGGGGAAAGGGGGTGGGTGTAAACAGATTATTGTTGAGGGGAGTACTCTGATTGTTCTTCTAATGCATTTTGTTGATATTCTATTTCAAGCCCTGGTGCTGGGCAGGATATTCAGCTGATTGGAAAAGGGGCGAAGTGGGAAAAGTGGTAAGGGATAAAAGAAAGAAAAAGATTAAAGGTGGCACCAAATACAAAGTGACATCAGTGGCTCCAGTGTGTGTAAATTCTGGATTATGTGAATCAACTCAACAATATGCCAGAATTGTATATGTTGCTGAAATTATACTGAGGCCTGACAAGGCAATTTAATTTGTATAGCGCTTTTCAATGACAATACAGTGTTTTCAGAAATTATAAAACGCATCATGACATATGTAAAAGTAGAGCTGTTCAGATACATGACTGGAGTTAGATGTTGTTCTGGTTTTATGGATACAAGTAGGTGGCAGAGGAGAAGATGCACACAAAAACAATGTTATCATGTCATACATCACTACTTTTGGTGTATCAAACTCCCTAGTTTTAAATGCAAACTATAAAACACATTCGCATTTGAAAAAACTGTTACACAAACATCTTCAAATTATACAGCATTTGTATACATGCAACCCAACGAAGTATTGAGCCACTCACTTCTTCTAAAGGCACACCCCTGATTTCAACCGGGACTTGGATGTCATTACTAGAGGCAATATGTTAGACTTTCACTTTGTGTGAGTGCGTGCTTGCATGTACTTTCATGCATGTGATCATACTGTGAGCATATTGTCAATATTGCTTATTAATGTCCTCTGAATTGTGTATTCTGGCATACACGGCTCATATCAAGCCGTGTGTGTGTGTGTGTGTGTGTCGGAGTGTGTCTGTGTGTGTGTGATTAGATAACAGAGCGCTGATGCACGGATGTCCTTCAGGTAACCAAATTTGTCACGCTGCCGAGCATGGCCATCAGGAGGCGACGCTAAGCGGCTCAGCCTTGCCACCGAGGTCACCGGGATGGTATCCCAGAAACACCCTGGAGAGGCAAAGGGGGTGGGGCAGCAGATGGAGGGAAGGCAGTGACACTCTAATGACAAGACACTAATAACATGATGGCACCGCTGGGGTCGGTGTACAACATGCTATTAATGTGCAGCCCGCTAGGCAAGCCAGATTACGCCGATCCACTAAACCTATTAGAGCGGCATGGAGCATGTATGTGATGTTCTTCTTGTACAGGAGCGGTGAAATGGTGGGCTGAATGGATGAGGGCTGAACGGTGCAGCTGGGGCTTTGGAATGATAAGTGGGTGAGGCGTGTGACAGACTGAAAGAAAGTATGAATATTAGAGGCAGTGTAGGAGAGGAGTGAAGAATGAGAAGCAGTTTGTCATTCCTGTTTTCTTTCCGGGGTTCAGCTGATCTGCATTATGTTGAAAAGAAAAAGAAAAGCCCCTCAAACTTTTGATCCTCTGATTGAGCACTCAACCCCTTCTCCCTCGCGAGTCTCTGATTAGAAGAAAATTGTTGATTTATGGAGAATTTCTCCTCATCTCACTAATATTAATCCGTTCCAGAGGTTGGCCATCAAGAGGCAAATCACGTTCCTTGGACTTGGATAAAGAAAATCCAATCTGGATCCACTGTGGAACTCAACATTTTCCAATTAATGATGATGTACAACACATTGAAAACTATCAGTGGAGAATTGGCCCGTGTTTGTTGTGTCTTTGTGCCACAGATGAAAATTGAGCTGCATTACCATAATGTTGGAGGAAGTTGACAAATGATACTGCAATGAATTCCAGGCAGCAAAGTCAGGGATGAGCTCTTCCCGAATTCACAAGTCCTGTCCACACTCCCCCCCCCCCCACACACACACACACACACACACACACACACACACACACACACACACACAAGCACCCTGCCCTCATCATCATAGCTTTCCCATAGCAAAGCCAAGGGCAAGAGAGAGAGAAAAAAATGACAGAGATAGACAAAGGTTGATTAAATTGGTTTTCAATTCTGGGTGTCTCTGTCCCAGGCTACTGCATTAATTTGCTCCATTACATATTTGAGAGCCAGTGAGTGTATTAAGAGCTGCTGTATATCATATCAGTGACTGCTCCGAGATCTCACTGCCAAAATAAGAGGCCCGGGTCCATCTATCGGAGCATTAGCCGAAGTGACTCAGCACTCCCAGGCCTGAATACCTCTCATACTTTATGTGAGAAAATCTTTGTTGGCTGCAGTCGTCTCCGAGGCTGCAGGGGAGGCTGGCACGAGTCTGCTCAGTACGTCAGGCTCTACACGTGTGTGTATGTGTGAGTGTGTGACAGCAGCTGATTCATGATGACAATGTGTTTGCAGAGGATTCTGCTCAGCATCAGAGTCAAAGCTTTACTTATGTATCAAAATGGAGTTAAAAAGATAAAAATCTGTATTGAAGATTTCCTGGCTCAGAAGGACTAAGATCTTAAGTAGCTGCAAAGTTGTTGGTTTAATTCAACAAATCTACCCCTTGGCCATTAGCACATGAGCTATGTCAGATTTATTTATTTTCCATCGTTCCCTCTTTTGCAGTTCAAAAGGGTAAGTAGTAAAAATGCTATAATGTTTATTTATAAGAAAATTATTATGAAAAGGTTACATTAAAATATGAGAGAGACAAATGTTGGATTCACTGGGTTAAAGGGGAACATTAAAAATGTAAATTCAGTTACTCAGGATTAGACCTCATCTCTGACGTAGATCTCTATAGCAGAAAAGCATTCAGGCATTTTGACTGTAAGAAAGCAGAGGTGTTTTTATATAACATTTAACTATCTGTGTCCCCTGTGTCATCTATCTCATATCAGAAATCATTTTCTACCCACACCAAGTCCTCACTGTTCGTCCACCAGTTTAAAACATTGCAAAATGGGTTGGTGGTTTCTCCCCTTCCAGTGCGTTGCCAAGATGGCGAGCTGTAAGGATGAGAAATGTCAGACACCAAACATTCTGTGAACCCTTTCAGTGCTGTGCATGTTGCTGAGAAAGTGGGACTAGACCAGCACCCTGAAACTGTAGTAACTTAATGGAATCCAGCCATTATCATCAAATGATGATAAAGGCTAATAGTGATGAAGGTATAAGTATTCCCTCACTCACAGATGCAGCAAAACTAACTGCAAAGTGAGGAAGATGTCGATCAAGTCTATTCAGTACACACCTTCAGTTCCTTAAATATTACAAGTACCTAGTTTCTTAAATATCTCACTTCCCCTGTAGTTTTATAAAGTTACTATTGTGGTAATAACATGCATATATAGAGCACTTAAATAGAACTTAAACCAATGAATAACCCAAGCTGTTCTAAATTTGGCAGAATATGTTGCATTGGTTGCATTGCCTCCATTGGAGGCAGGTTTTTTGGGGCCATGACATAATCTTGGGAACTGTAGGGAATTCCAATGTCTTGTTTTGACACTCAGCAGTGAAGATTAATCCTTGGGTTGTTCCTTGACTTTCAGTTCAAAACCAATGCTCAGCATTCAGGTGTCAGTGTATCCTTCATTTTTCCAAAGTCTTTGCCCTTGATTCTAGCACCACGCGGCAATTAAGTAAGTTTGCCAAAATCAGTAAAGGCAACAAACCTTTGCTGTGATGGATTACCTATCTCAAGTTTGTTTCAAGTCTCTCCAGGGTGATTTTCTTATACAAAATGAAAGGAATCCAGCGGCGGCCTGAGGGGTGGGAAATCAATCTAAAAACCTACTGTATGCTTTTGGAACCAGCAGGAATGTAAAACACAGCTGATTTGTACTTAATGGGCTGAAACGTGTAAAAACATTGGCACAGTCCTGTTAAATAAGAATTTGGGTCACGGCTTTGCTGTTTATTAAGAGTATTAATAAATTACCAACATTCTGTGTGAAGATAAACTACAGGAGTTTCCCTCTTTTCTTTTTGAGTCAAATGGGGCAATATGACTACACTATAAGCAACTATCAGTACAAGTCACACTCACTCACACAGGTAGTTCAATATCTTAGCCGAAGACATTTTGGCATGCAAACAAGTCAGGGTTTGAACCACTGACCCTCTGTTTAGTGGATAACCCTCTCAAGCTCCCTCCTGAGCCCCAGCCACCCACTTTCACTCAACTTGTGGGACACACTCATTCACATAAAGGCTTAACCTGGTTCCTAACCCCAACCAAAATGATAATTCTAACTCTAAAATCAAATCTTAACCCTGAAAAAAACTCCACCTGTAGAGACTTGGATCATTGTCCCCAGTGACATGTGTCCCCATGGTTTAGCAAATATTCAGGTTGAAGTCCCCATGTGGAACAAAAATAAGCCCCCCCCCCCCACACACACACGCACACCCAAACACACACTTCAGCCCCCACCTCTCAGTATTTGCTCATGTGAGAAAGATGATGTCAGGGCTGTCACCACTCTTTCAACAAGACGGTGCATCATGTTTTTTCTTTCGGAGTGTGTGCAGGTGTTTACTGTAAGAAGGAGAGAAAAGAGATGAAAACAAAGTCAATGCAGTGAGAGCAGATGGAGAGGAGGGCAGAGACCGACGGACACTAGAGACCAAGTAAAATAAAGCTTTAAAGAGACAGAAAAGGAGTCAATGGTGAGCATGAACTAAAAGACATAGTCCTTCTATCAACAACATCTGAAAAATAGACAATCTGAGTATAACGCTAGGGATCTTACAGACCACCCATCCATAGGTGTAGTTTGAACTTTAAGTTTGGGGGTTCACAAAAAAAAATCCCATGGAAATAACGTACACACCGAAGGTTGAAGCTGACAAGGTCGGCCTGCATGTGAGGATGATAAAAACGTATGTATATTTTGACAGCACATCAATTTAGCAAGACTTCCTCTGCAATGAGCAAAACCCAAAGAAGAAATCTTATATGATCGTTGGTGCTATAAGTTTGTAAAAAGATGTTGGATCATTCCAAAAATGTGGTGGAGGGTGGTTCAGAAAATAAATAATATGGGCTCTCAAAGCTATAAACTGAAAAAAGAAATGTCTCACAGCTCAGTGACAACTGTAAACCCTGTGTGGGGTCACTGTGTGAATAATGTTTCAGTAATTCAGCGCCAAACGGTTTGGAATCCATTGCCACATCGTAGTTATATTTGATTTTATAGTGATAATTGAATTAGTTTTGTCAGCCTTCTTGGAAGCCTGGTCTTAATTATTTTGCAGAACTCAAAATTAGCTGAAGCTTGAAACTTTATTGTTATGTACAAAATATGATACTGTCTGGCTCTTTAAAGCCTTCCTTTGATGATTGTGAACATTTTGTCTTTGCATGAATTCCTTCAGTTGCCAGACTCTGGAATTAGAGAAGTCTTCTTATAGAATTTATCAAATCTGGGCATAAAGCATCAATGCCATAGGCCAGACAGCAACCTGCTGCACAACACGAGCCATGGAAAAGAACAATAACCCACATTAGCTTTCCTGCTTGTCTCATGAGCATGAACTTTTCCTGCACCGTGTGCTTGGTGAGCAAGTCACAGCAAAAACAAAACAGGTACCGCTAAAGGCAGTTGGCAGGCTTGATGGCGAATTAGCTGCTCAGCTGCACCACATTAAACACATGTAAACATACCTGCAAATGTCACTGTGGTCCTTTACTTTGCAATTCCATTAACAATAGTGTCTGGCTGTGCAAGTGTGTTTACTTTTCCTCCTGTTCTCCTGCTGGAACGTTTCTGATATTTCCCCTACGTCCTGGTTTCCCTCCTTCCTTTTAATAATAAAAACTATTAACAATGCATCGGAAAACCCTGCTGACATTATTTCTGCCTACACAAAAAGGAGACGACTAAATGTGATTTCAGTTGGACTTTACAAGAATTGGAACGGAATCAGCAGCTCTTTCCACTTCACAGCCCTCCCCACTGTATGGCTTACATTAATACTTGGCCTAACCCAACCCCGACCATAATCTAATCTAACAGTAAGCCCAAGTCATACATCCACATGTCATCGCCTTGCTGTATTTTCTACAAATGTGTGTTCTTTTGATGACATTTGGCCCAAAGTAAGGAAATACTGTAAAGCACAGAGAAGGGGTAAAAAACACATAAGCATACAGCCACTGCAACGACTGCTTTCATTTCCTCCCCTCACTTGTTGTTGACTGTCTGGCTTCAATCATTCTCGGGGCTAAAGGTCATACCCACATTCCCTCAGGCAGTCCCTTTGAATCCTCGTCCAGTTTCTCTGGCGTCCGCTACATGCCTCCTAATCAATAAGAGGTTTCTGGTATTTTTGTGTCTGTAGTCGTATCGTACGGAAGCGTATTGCATTCACTTGAAACCCCCAAAAAAGCTCTTGGTAAAAAAAAAAGCTCTGTTTTTCCCCCAAAAAATTCTTCCTGTTTTTCGAACTTTTTTTTCCCTGTTTTTCGAACTTTTTTTTTTCCTATTTCTATGGACGCTATACGTCGCTTTCAAAATAAAAGCATGGAAAAACAATTAGTGAATGCAATGCACTTCCGTAGTATCGTAACGGTAACCTGCATTCCAGCAGTGGGTGAAAAGTTTGTAAGTTCAGTGTTATCTCAAGAAGATAACTCCAGCTTCAACGTAAACTCCGAACATACACCCAAACACAGCAATATGTGTCATAGTGTGTGTGTGTGTGTGTGTGTGTCTTTGTTCCCTCCTCCCTTTTTGTAAATTCTGTCACATTAGCCTAATGAAAAGTAATAAGAGCGCTCCAAATGATCTACTCCCTGAGGTTGCCTCGGAGCTGTGTGAAATAAGATAACATTAACCTGAGTTATATAGCCTGCCAACGGGAAGAGCCATAACAAGACACACACACGTACGCACACACAGACGCACTCACACACCTGACCACACACACATCCATCTCATCTAGTGTTTACTCTCCAGCAGGGAATCGTGGTGGCACACAGACACCATAAACAAGCAGCAATATGAAACAATAATAAACAGTATTCATATAGGCAGCAGAGTAAATATACACATAGTCTCTTCCTGGTTGTGTGTGTGTGTGTATGTGTGCGCGCGCGTGTGCTTGTGTGCATTTGTGTTTCCAGCCACCAGATGAAATCCATTGATCAGTCTCTTTTAGCTCTGATCCAATTTATCACAACAACCTCGGTCTAATAAATGAGGCTACAAATTAATTTAATCAAACCCGATATTTTTGACACAACTCAGCGGTATACGCCTTGTAAACATGACAAAAGTGTAAATATATGAAATGTGAATATTCCCAGCAGGAAAAAACGATTGAAACGATCGTCTTCATCCTCGCTTTCATACGTACACAGTTCAAAACAACAGGTAAAACGAATGCAGGGAGAATCCACAGAGCGCCACATCAAGGAGGAGGATGGAGGGATGGATCTGCACTTCAAACCAACCTCTGGGGTAGACCTCTACGGACGTCTCTCTCTCTCTCTCTCTCTCTCTCTCTCTCTCTCTCTCTCTCTCTCTCTCTCTCTCTCTCTCTCTCTCTCTCTCATGCTCCCTTTCTGTCTCGCACTGACAGATTTATTAAGAGGCAGGGATCAAAACGAGTCCCCAGCTCCCACCTCTCTTCATCCCTTTGCTTTCTCCTCTTCTTCATCGACTGACAGCGTCTCCTCCCTCCTTCCCTACCCTCTCTCGTTTTGTCCCATGGCCCAGGTCTGTATTCCAGAACCCTCATAGAAAAATAAGACAAGTAAGGGGATGAGCGAGGAGATGAGGAGGAGGCGATAGAAGAGGAAAGGATGAATATCTTTTTGCTGTTTCTTTGGCCTGCTTTCACGTGGGACGTTTTTTCGTAGTAGAGAAAGAACCGTACGTACCCTTCAGTAGTGTGCACAGGCTTACTGGGGCAAATGTTATCTTTTCATTTGCCTCACCGATGCTCTGTGCTGTTTTCAAACCCTGAAAAGAAAACATCCAGTGATGACAGAGTGGGGGGTTATTTCTCAATCTTCACTTTCCTGGAATGATACTTCCCAACCCGTCACTTGTCCCGACACAGAAGAATGTGAAAAGAGACAGCAAAGAAAACCTAAGCCAAGCTTTACTCACTTATATTTCAATGGTGCACCTCTTAATTATGAGTTGGTGATAAGTAAAAGGGTTACAGCAACTAAATTAATGTTCACAATCATCAAAGAAAGGCTTTAAAGAGCCAGACAATACCATATTTTGTACATAACAATAAAGTTTCAAGCTTAAGCTAATTTTGAGTTCTGCAATGGAATCCAAACCAAAGGTTTCCTAGAAGGCTGACGAAACTAATTCAATTATCACTATTAAATCAAATATTATGACGATGTGGCAATGAATTCCAAACCTTTTGACTCTTGATTACTGAAGCAATATTCACACAGTGACCCCCACAGTGTTAACATATGTCACTGAGCTGTGAAACCTTTTTTAGCTTTGAGAGCCCATGAAGTTAAGTTTATGGAGCACTACACTTAAACGAGAATTAGAAGAGACTCTGTAAAAGTAGAGAGGATTTATCAAGCAAAATATACAACTCTACACCTTCTCATCCTTTTGTATTGTGTAATTGTCCCCACCCACCCCTTGGATGCCGCTCGAACCCTGCTCATCAAACACACAGACCTCTGCTTGAGTTGTACCGAGTTGTCTGCAAGTCCATGTATCAGAATTGTAATGTATTTAATGTATCAGTCTTTAACACAAGCCTCGGAATACATTTCCAAAACGCTCATAATATGTTGCTTACATCAGATAAACCCTGGTCTCCATGGCTGGATTTGACTTAGCTAACTTAGGAATTTTAGTAAACTTCGCTTGCAGGGTTTGATAATTAGCTACGCCTCTCTGCTGAATGTCAGAGATATGCTATGGCAGCCCCCCACAATTGGATTGGCTTGGTTCCTTAGTTATGTGACCTTGTCTTGTATCATATAAACAACACCATATGGGCATGTTAACAACTTGACTTTGAATGGATAAGGGTCTTTTCAAGGACATATACCTAAGTATGCCTATGAATGTATTTAGATCAGAGGCTATATTCACTAAGTATTACTAGCTCTAAAATCTACCCCTGTAAACATATGGAATACAGGCCAAAGGGTTTTGCTCAATCATTTTGAAAAAGAATCTCCTCACGGTGATGTTGAAAGGGATGAGACAGAGATGCCAACAGGAAAAAAACAGACACAAAGAGGGATGAAGACAGAGGGAGACAAGAGAGCGGGCTACCTCCATTACCCCCTGGCCTCTCTGTCTGGCAGGACGTGAGCGGCAGCAGTGGATGGACTCGACTAGTCACCTATCAAAGCCCGTCTAATGAATAGTCCTCTAATCCCCTCATTGAGATACAGAGAACAGGCTCACTGCTAATGCTCTCAGACAGAGATGCGCTCTTTCTCTCTCTCTCACACACACACACGCGCACACACACACACACACACACACACACACACACACACACACACACACACACACACACACACTCTCTCTCACACACACACACAAGCAGGAATTATGCAAAAAGAATACATTCATTGGACAGAAAACACACACACACAGGCAACTACACAACATTCACATGCAAACGCTGTCTGTGTTTTTTGGGGAAATCATGCAGGTGCCACAGCCGCTCTTCCTCATACACACATAGGACAATGCAACTCAACAGTATTCTGCCTTTGTAAGCCGCCGTAAGCCGCCGTAATTATTCCAGAGCAGAGTGGATTTCAAAGAGGGAACACAAGAGGCCCTTGTCATATTGGAACCGGTTTAACATGTTTGTTTAATTCCCGTCTTGTTTATGAGCTGGCCGGGCCCAGTGAGAAATATGAAGTCATTATGTTTAGATTGATGGAGAGAATTATATCCTGCATTCTCTTTCGCCCAGCAAATCATTCATACACTTATGTTTTGACATCCTGAGTGGAGTCTCAGAGTGTCTGTCTTTCATTTACCCTTTTTCTTTCTTCCCCTTTTTTTTCTTACATGCGACATACATTCAGCCAAACATGAAATAAACACACCCATCTCGCCTTTCACTCTCTTTCCACTTTGCCCTTTTTGTGAGCTTGTTCTTTCATCCTGGCTGCACGTTCAGGCCAGATATCAAATAAACACGGGGACAAAGCAGCCATGCAAGGCCAGCTCCTCCCCCCCCCTTCGCCCCTCCATCCCTGCCACCTGGCCAGGACCAAGCACCACCCACTGGATCGGCTCAATAGGAAGATGAGCGAGTAGGAGAAGTGAAATATCAGTTACTTCAGCTGTGGGCCCCAGATTTTGGTCTTACCTATTCAATATAATTTCATGTCTCACTGGGGGGGGGGGGGGGGGGGGCATTAGGAAGCACACTGAGCACTGTGAAATGTCAGCCAAGAATCAGGTAGCCGGCTCCCTGCATTTCAAGCTCAGGTTAATATTTTCTACCTTCAGTTGAAATCTGAGAATGAAAATGTTCCGTCATTAAAATGACTACAGCTTCCTCATACAGTCCAAAGACAGAAGAAGAAGATACACAACAGGAATATGTAGCTAATAGCTAATAAATAGCTAATAATATATCTAATGAACTAAAATGTTGAGAGAGATGTGTGTGTGTGTGTGTGTGTGTGTGTGTGTGTGTGTGTGTGTGTGTGTGTGTGTGTGTGTGTGCGTGTGTGCGTCAGGTGTATGTGTATGTGTGCGTGTGTGCGTCAGGTGTATGTGTGTCAGCATGTCAGCTTCTCCTTCAGAGTTGGTCAGAAACCGAAAGTAAACAAGGATTTCTCCTCTCGGTGGGAATAGCTCTGATTCAGTTTTTGGGCCAGTGTACATTAGCAAGTTTAATTTTGTACCACGAATAGCGCATACAGGGATGGATGATGATCTCGAAAATGTTGCAACATGTTTGACGTGTTGTAACCTTTGATCTCTTTTCAATGGTACATGTTGCAGATTGGATTTGAATCTTCATCAATGAGAACCTGGTCATTTTGTAACGTTTCAGATAAGTGGCTCACACACACAAACAAGCGCACAGCACACACACAATCAACTTGACTCGCAAGATGCAGGACATCCCAGTTAGATATCGTATTTTTTACAACTCTTACAGTTATGAAACTAAATTAATTATTATAAAAAGGGTGGTTATTGTAAAACCGCTTAATCCCGACATACCTCATCCAGGATGTACCCCCGCTCTCACACAGTGTCAACTAGGACTGGCTTCAGCCCCTGCAACCCTCATAATATAAGTGGTATAGAAAATGTATATATTTGATGACTGGATAATTTAAATGAGAGTGGTGAGAGGCAACTCCTGACTGAGATACATGCACAATGGCTGATCTAACTACCATGTAATGCAGTAGTGTTAATTGTACTGTTTACCAATCTCTGAGACCAGATTATCTGATGACAAATAAGCCTCTGAGGGCAATGGACAGGATTTTTGGGCTCATGGTGTAGACAACCCAGGCCAAGACTTATGTCTTCTGTTCGTCGTACACCATTTACAATCCGAGAAGTTTCTTCTCACACACGAGATAAGACAAATAACGATACTTTTTAAAGGTGTTTTAGGTCCAGACGGCATTTTGGATCATCTCTATTAACAGCTATCTGTTTATGAATGCAGATCACTTAAAAAGTCGATAGCCGTTGCATTTCGGTCAATGTATTCCGCCTCTTTTGTTCTCCACCCGTGCCGTTTATCAGTGCGCAACAAAAGCCTGCTCAAACATTACTGGTTGAACTACAAATGGAAAACAGATGACTTTCTGAGGCCACAAGATCTTGTCCCTCGCCTACAGAGTCTGTATATTCCATTGCTGCATCTATTAAAAAAGATTATACATTAACTACTTGTCCAAATAATGTTATATGGACAGTTGAAAACGGTTGGGGATGAGGCCGAAGCTGAACCCACTCACACAAAAAGCCTCCACAGCTGCAGACAGTGAGGTGGATCATTGACACCATGGTAACCTTACCAACAGTGAAGTCCTTCTAATTACTCTCGCCTAGCCGTCTTAAATTCAGCACCCAGGATCACCCGGTCACTACCGGCGCCTGACATGCTTTTTAAAAGACATAGCTTTGCTATAATCATTGATGACATAAACTGTACTGTATTTGCACATAATGACTGTTTTATCCAGATTAAAGCATCTATAGACATATTTAAACCCGGCCATGGTTTTGGTGGACGATCCCCTTGAGGCAACTGTACTAGTGCACCTTAACTGATTTTATATGTAACCCGAGTCATTCTGTTCTGGAACCAGGCTCTGCCTGCCCTGGACCTTAAATTGAAGACAACACAGCTGGGAAGACCAATGGGAAAGGAGGAGAAGAAGGGCTGGATGGACGATGATAAAGAAGAGGAAGGGAAAGGGTGATGAGATTAGAGGAGGACAGAGCAGATTAGCAAATTATAGGGGACAGAGGCACATGAATGGCGGATTTTATAAGTAATCAAAGTTCTTGGAGAGACATTGTGAGAGAAAGAAATAGAAGAAAATAGAAAAAGGCTGCATTCTATTAATGTTCCACAGCAGTGACCTACAGGGGTCCAGGGACCTGAGCTCTTTATTTATATTGGCATCAGCCCCCCTGTACATAATAATTCTGATGAATATTTATTTATATATATTTTATAGATTTGTTCTGCTCAGAGGAGTCCTGTTTGGGTTGGCGCCATTCCGACTGGACCATCTGGTTGTCCTCAGGTTGGTTCTAAAGGACCGGACAGACTCCAGAACCTCAGCGTGCTCTAAAAACAGGTCCAGGAATATTTCTCTGATCCATAATTCATACGGCCAGTGCTGAGCTGAGCAGGGGAATGAGCTGTAAAGCTGTGCTGGGTTGAGCTGCGCGGCTGGAGGTGGGTGACGACAAAACATGGTGAGATTTTTGTTCTTGGAAACATTCCCTTGAAACAGCAGAACAGCAGTGTTTTCACCTTTGCAGCTTTGAGTTGGTGAATAACTGATCTGCAGCCAGATCTTCAGGAAAGGCGGCTCCTTAAAGCTTCTCTTGTGTGGCCTGCATGAGTTGTCAGGGTTTATCGGTCGTAGCAACGTAGGAAACAACAGACGAGTCATATGATTGCTTTACTGTTGTCTTTTTTTATTTGTGAGACAGTTGTTGCAGTTGGAAAACTGAGCATGAATTGTAAGCTACAACATTTTCACGTCTCATTTTTCATTCATTTGTACATTAACAGAGCTAACCTCTCTGCAGGATTTCCAGTTGAAGTCTTTTAGGTAAATGATGTGTGAAAATGCATTAACTTCACCATCCATCATCTGTGAAGAGGAGAACACCTGGTTTCAGCTCTGGACTTTGGAGCAGCAGTTTAGAGCCACCAGCATGGATGACCATCTGTTTATTGTTGTTTAAGTTAAAATCTAAAAAAAAAAGTAACAATTGCAAAGCATTCAGAGACTATCCACTGATTATGAACGATAGATGGTTACATTTTAAACAGAAATGAATGAGGAGTAGGGTTTAATTTGGCACTTCTGCATTGAGGCACTGAAAAAAGAAAAGATTAAGTATTCCATCCTCTGCTGCTATCCACTATGCTATATATATATATATATATATATATATATATACAGTATATAAAAAAATGTATGGTTTGTCACTACTTCTGTAGTAACCTACTGCTTGCATCCTTGCACTCGAGTATATAGGTGTGTGTTTGGTAGTACACATTTTTTTACAGTCAGTCCGTTCTGTTTCATAATGTTAATAGTCTTTTCTTTTTATTTAATACTTAATGTCTACATAGCCACTCTTATTTTTATATGTTTAAATATTGTATAAAGAGTGTATGTTGAAGTAAATGGGATTCATTGTTTTGTTTTTGATTTTTGCAGTGGTAGCGAATTAGGGATCAAGAATTGTGGGAATGTCATGCTATCCACATCGACTACCCAATTTTCGATATCATGACATCCCTAATATATAAACTGTGTGTATATAGTTTTTTTGTGTGAAAAATGCTGAACTCAACGAATCGGTTTACATATGATCTAAGTGAGCAGCGTTCACTCGCTGGATTTTTTTATCATCATAACGGCCATTATTTGAAATATCAGGAGTAAGCGATAATGTGTGTGTGTGTATTTGTGTGTGCTCCAAGACTTCTCAGACTGGAGCACACACAGGCCCCGGGGGCTCCGCCCCCACTCACTCGCTCAGATTGACACTCAGTGAGATCAGAGGAGCGTTAACATGAAGCAGCCGGTATGAGACTTTGTTGAAGAACAGTGGAAACAAACAGTGGAAACACAGAGTTTCTCTCTGGTCCACGGCTGCTCATTGATCAGAAGGTTGGTTTGTACAGTGCTGGAGTTTCCGTGTCCTCCTCCACTCTGACCTGCTCTCACTTACACTTACTTAACTAATAATCACCAATACACATCACAAGTTATTAGGCCCTGATCAGCACATGAAGAATCTTAGTGTTTGTTTGATTCGATCCAGAGTTTATGTGGCTGCATTTAAACATTATGAAAAATGAGTTGGCAAAATGTTGTGTGTTCTCAATTAAAGAAAAAAATGTAATTTGTAATTTTTTGTCTAATTTATTCTAAATTGTATAGATTTTGGAAATTTACGTTTTATTTAGATTTTTATTTATTATTAACTGTATTATTTTTGTATTGATATGTACTGTACTGCTTCTTCTTTATTACTACTAAACTTTTTAAAACTGTTTCCCTGAAAAAGCTTTTCACTCATTTGAGTTGTATAAATAGTGTGACACGTTCTGACAATAAACATCTGGAACTCAAGATCTAGATATAAACTACAATAAGAGAGCTCTTACCTCCGTGAAGTCAAATCCAATCAAGCTGCATCAGATTGCACACACTCATAGATATAGGTCCCATAAACATGCCTGATTTTTTCATCGAGGGCCATGCATTATTCCCTGGGTAATTGATGAAAAAAGAAATAAAGCTCCTATCTCATAATGTTAGAAAAAGTGGAAAAAAATTCCGAGAGCCGCCCCCTGATCTGAATCGGCACCAAAGTTGAATTGGTTCTTCTGTGACACGTTCCATATTCTTCCGCCAAAGTTTTGTGGTAATGTGTCCAGTACTGTTTGTGTAATCCTGCTAAATACCAGACAAACACACTAAACATAACCCAAACTCCATAACAAAAAAAAAAAGAGATATTTAATCACAACACCTTCGTCAAAAAAAGTCTGGATACTAAAAGCACGATACAACGTTGTAGCAGAACGTTAGACCAGTTAACATCCTCGCCTTTCAAACTCCAAGACGCTGTTCAGCAGTGAAGGCTTTCTGTCCAAAATCTGTCCAAGCACAACTGAAACAACCACAAAGACCAATGCTGAGGAAGTAAACGCCCACACTGAACATAGCAGATAATTTATCTAGTGAACTTCCACTGCTTCTGTTCAGTGTCAGTTTAAGAAGTTATGTCTTCTGTGTGAAACATGAGTTGAAAATGCTCGTGTGGAATCTGAACGTGGGAGAAAACTTCATGTTTCATGACTGGAGAGTCTTCTCTGTAATTCACTGTTAACTCACTTCATACTTTGTATAGTGAATTACTATTCATGTTACTTTGATTTTCTATTGTCTAAGTGTACTCCAAGAGGTTATTAATCTCCCCTTGTCTGTTTCTTGTGTTTATACCTTTAATAAGCAGGCATATTGAGGTTTTGCTCTTTAGAATCAAGTTAATAAATGTCTAAAGCATGTAAAATTTTTCATTACTTTGTTGGTTTCTCTGCGGGAGATCTACCCTGTACTGTTCACTGTATATGTAGAGTTTTAAGAAATATGAGCCGTGATTGCTTCATGGTGTACAGAGAACTCTGTAGGATTTTATTTATGGGAATTGTATTAGTGGAAGTTTTTTCTCCGTGGCCCAAGAAGCTTTATGTATATGATGTGATTAGGTTTAGTCTGTAAGCTCTGAACGAGACACGCTTTTGTCGAAACGAGAGCTTAGAGTCTGTGCTTTAAAGTGCCCCTACCTCTCTGCAGGTTTTCATGCTAGTTCCCTGTCTGCAGTTTCTTATTACAGCTATTAGACCATCGTTCACTGATGAGGTCCAGCACAGACAAGCTGCCGCATGTTTCATCGTTTTTGAGTGTGACTGAGAACAGTGTCACACATGGGCTGAAAATATATGACCTCACCGCTCCTCTGTATTTGAGGGTAATTCTAACCAGAGAAACACGCACAAACAAACAACTCTAACCATTGATCATGGTCTTTTTCTATATTCTATGGCCGTCGGTTGCACTTCTGTCGGTCCTGGGAGAGGGATCCCTCACTTGTGACACTCTCTGAGATTTTTTCCCTGTCAAAAAGTAGTATTTTGTAGTTTTTCCTCACTCTAGTCAAGAGTTAAGGGCAGAGGGTGTTGCACCTTGATTGATGGATTCTGAGGCCCCTTGAAGAAGCTTGTGATGACCCTCCCCAAGGAGGTACAGGTAAGGCAAGAGGATAACGATGTATCCAACCAGGAACGAGCCCCCCTCTGCCTCTTCATTGTGGTGTTTTCTTCTCTAATCACAGTGGATCGTCAATAGTCGGGGTCACATGTGTTAACAAGGGGATCGATGTAAATCACAGACACAACTCAATACAGATGATTGAGGGTCAGAGCCTTTGATGACTGGAAACAATTGAACCACATGGCTTTGGAAGTTTACTTTGTCACACATTAAATCATGGTGGTTGGCCTGGGTGATGCTATTGCACTTGTCGTTAACCTTAAATGAGTGTTGTGTGTGGCTTAATGACATTATTGCTTTTGTAGTAAAACAACATGAATGTGATCAAATCAATATAGAAGAACAGAATCCCTTCTTTTACCGTATTTAAACCTAATTCAATTGTGTTGTGTCTTAAATACACTTTGTCTTTTAGGAAACCTGGTTTAAAGGGCAGCATGGGATACGTTTATTATCATTTATTTACAACAACACAAAGCATGAGAAAACAGAGCCCAAGAGACAAGAGAGCTAAAACCTAACAGTATAAAACTGTTACATCCTTCATGAAACATGTTTTGCCTGTGATGTTTGACTGTCTGATATGACAGAGTTTTCAGATTAAGCTCATATATTCTGATCCACAGAAGTTACAGCCTGATTATGCAGCATAGGGACACTAAAGATTATCCATCCAGATGATGTGGTTATAGACCGGCTCGTATAGCTGTTCCCAACAGCTCTCAGATCAGTGCAGCATTCATGTCTCAAGGCAAATAGGAGAAATAGGTCTGACGCCTGGTAGTAGAGTGTCACTATTATCAAACACAGAATACGTTTTTCTCGTGCTGCAGAGGGAACGCATTTCATAAAACAGAAATAAATGCCTTATCAGTGATATCAGTATGGCTATGTAAAGATCATTTGTTATCCAACTATATTTTTTAAGATTTGCAGACAGCGAATTTTCCTAATACAGTTTATTTTCACAAGTTTTACATTGTGAGTCTTTTGTGCATTTGGTGCATTCTTTCTGGAGAAAGTCTTGATGATAGGTACATGAAGGAAACTGATATCTATAAGTGTGTAGAATTGGGGTCGTTTCATTGGATCTGAAGGACTGTTGGGCCTTGGTGGAGTTATGGGTTCCGCTGAATGGAATTCCAATATGTATCTGTACAAATGAATCTTTTCTGGCTGTATGATCTTTCCAAAATTGTTTAACAAGACAAAACAAAAAACAAACTGGTGCCAACATCTCGTGGTTGTCTCTTAGGATCTTTAGAACATGTAAAAAACACCTTGCAATTAACTGAGATGAGAACAATGTTGTTTTCTTATCAGGAAGAGGTGATGACATATTTGATAACACGTGTTGTTCCTATGAAAAAACAGTGTTCTGATCTAAAAACAGAATGAATATTACCAAGAACACTGTGTTAAGTCAAAAGTGTTAATCAGTGATTCAGGTACTTATAATTGTGAGATGGGACTGTATATTAGTGATCTCTGAGGGGACACCTCATCCTTAACTAATTGCCAAATGAAGCTTTCCAGAGCACACGTGAGGGGGGGTTCTTCATATTTGGTTTATTAAAACTGGACACCTCTGTAATAATTTGTGACAAACTTGTGCCTGACTTGATGCTAAAGTTATTTACAATGACATAGCACTGCTCTACAATACCGACATCACTCTTCCTGGCATTAGGACCGCAGCTCAGCTATAGATGAATCTTCCTCTCCTCCAGAAGTGCCAGACCTTCACTGGGAGTTTTCTAAAGAAACCCTTCCTCGCTGTAAAGCGCTGTGACGTCGCCACTGACCCAGTTCTTGCAACGAACCAGAGAGGAGCCTCACGCGCTGCTGTATCTGCATCTTTAACAGGAGAGAGCAGGGAAGAGGGGGAAAGAAACTCAATGCCCCCTCTCCAAGCTTATAGATGCACTCATATGACACCAAATTTTTGACCAACATAGATTAGAGCTGAAGATTAACCTCATGAGTCCTCTATGTGCCCTCCTCTTTTTTCTGTGTGAACAGCCCGGGACTGTTTGTTTGTGTGTGTGTGTAAAAATGCACATAACAGTTAATGTGTGCATGCATTTTGATTTGAGAGTATGAGAAAGTCATGCTTTGTGCAAGTGTCTCTGCACTCGTGTGCATCGGAGTTTCTATTTGAGAAAACAACTAAGTGACAGCCACCAGCCGAGTCTGAGAAAAGACTGTGATTCTGTTTGACGTGCTGAAATCCAGCTACATCCTCAGCTGTCTGAGAGCAGCAGACACAGATATGGACAGAGAGGAAAGATAAGTAGAGCGTAAATGTTCCTTTAACACATCATATATTCTGGGCTATCACTCCGGCATTTCATCCCCCTCTATCTCCTCCATCTCGACAGACAGCGTACACCAAGTCCTGGGAGGGACATAACATGAAGCTCTCAGACATGTTGAGCAAATTAAGCGCAGTTACAGATTAAATGTTGCAGTTAAGGTGCTATCAGAGCAAGGGATGCAACGATTCAAAAACTTTAGTAATCGATACATTTAGCATGACATTTCCATGATTCTGAACACCCAATTCGATACTTTGAAAATACAAAACACTACAGTGGCGTTGTAGCCCTCAATTAATAAATAAAAATGTAAGACTATTAACATATAAAGCAGAACAGTGGCATTAAGGTGAATTATGAGATTTCAGTTTTCAGGTATGCTCAATGACTGTGAGAAAACAGCAGAGGAAATGAACTAACACACTCACACACATATACTTGAGTGCAAGGCTGACATGACAACATTTTGTCTTTCAGATCATTTTTGACCTTGAGAACAGTATAGAAATCCCAACTTCTGATATTTATCTGCAAATGAAAGAGGCTCAAATGTCAAGTGTTCAAATATTAATATTTAAGGAACTATACTTGGTAGAGGTACGTTCGACACTACTATCATCTCTGTTCGCTAAAGCAACAGCCAGTGGCCAATTTGCCGACCATAAAGACGGTGAAAAAGCTTTTTTATTTAACATCAAGTAAAACAAAATGTTTGGGCGTTTTAAGGGACTCTAACTGTGTCCATCAGGGGCCGCCTCCTTTGGAGAACACATGGCCCACAAAGGAGGCGCTGTGTAGACCAGGAAGGTCAAAATTAAATGAGATGGTCTGGGCTACAGGGGATTTCCGTGAACCTCTCTACCTTCACCCAGCAGCAGAGATGATCAAGCATCATGCAAATCTTTGCTTGCCGGCACGTCAGTGAATAAACCCTGGGTAAGGTTGGCCTGATAAGGATCCAACCATTGGAGCCTTCATTCTCTGGGATGGAAGGAAGCATTTGTCGGTTGCATTTGGAGAAGCCTTCAAAAATTGAGAGTTTAGTCACGTCGCTGTGATGCAATCAGTCTCCACATGCAGCCTCCGAAGGAGACACTCCTGGTCACACCCTGGTCACTTATCCCCATAAGGTGGGCAGGCAACGAGCAAAGGAAGTCACCGTTACAGGCCAGGAAATAGTCAACATACTTCCCAAGATGCCTGTCATCATTACACTGATATTTTTATTTGCACAAATTAATCAAACAAGGTACAGTATGTTAATTTACAGGTGCAGGAGTGAGAAGTCTGACAGAGCCAGATATTCCAGGCTTTATGTTCAGCTCAGCTAACTTGCTGCAGCTTTGCATATAAACGATACAAACATGAGAGTTGTATTGCTGTTTCGTTGACTTAAAGCACCACTTTTAACATAAAAGTCATGGGAAGTGCTGTGAAAGACACTACATTACTGAAACTGCAGATATTCTGGACAAGAAAAAACTTGGTGGTGGTGAAAAAGAACCAGTCACAGAATCAAGTGAACCTGAACCAAGGCAATGGTTAATATCTCAGTGCAAAAAGAACTTGATGAAATGTAATGTGACTGAAAGCTTTGAAAATACTACTTAACAGACCATGAGTTGTTTTTTTGTTCTCCCACATGTGAGAAAACCTCGTAAGTTGTACATTCCCCCAAACTAATAAATAGAAAAATGGAAGGAATCCGCATCACATCAAAACGGACTGGGACATATTGAACTTCTCATTAAAGATCAATTTTGCTCTGATGTATCAATATAACCCTTACACTGAGTAGTTTAATAGCTCAACAAAAATGTCTATTAAATCCAGATCTGTTATTTGTCCTGAGACATACAGTACCTGTCTCTTCTTTAACCTGACTCCATTATTTCTGGTGACATAACCACACTTGACAGCCTGAATTGCGATCGACTAAGCAAGTCAACAACGTGTCTTGCGATGGCCTCCAGCAAATATCACCTGAACTTCATCACTCTTCCTGTGCAGATCTGTATCTTATCACAGGCAGTCCATCAGTTTGAGGTCTATGGTGCACCATAACTTTGAGATGTGGGTCACATATGGGCCTAAGTGGGTGTGAAAGAGAATTTTAATCAGTTGAATGCTTTTGTCTACTTATGAGGGTGGAGCTGCACGTGTGTGTGCGCATATGGTTGTGGCTGTCTATGTATGCACATGCTTCCATATGTTGCCATGCACAGCAGGGGGGCATGTCAGGACATCCCACTCCAACAGCTGGAGGAGACCAACTGTGCGGCAGACACAGGGGTGGAATGCAGTTAATCATCACACACAGTAACAACCGGACTGAACTATTTTGCAGAAATCCAGTGTGGTGAACCAAGACGTCCTCTTCAATCACTCCTGACCAGAGTCATTATTTTAGAGGACGCTGTGTGAGCTTACTGTAAGTGCAACTGGAGGAGACAACGCCGGAGGAACAGAAAGAGTCTGGAAGAGCTCCACGATCATAAAGCAAGCGCCATTGTACAGTTTCTGGGCCGCACACTGCAAGTATTTGTGTTTCTCATTTGAGTCTGGTTTGCGGCGGGGATTGAATCAGATGGGAAATAGTGGATACCCCCCACGCCTCTGCACTTGTCTCGTAAATCCAGCATCCCCCCTATCATTCCCCTTCTTTTAAAGCGTTCCCATTGGTGACATTCAGTCTCTTCATCCCTTGTGGGTGTGCTGCCCGCTCATTATTATTTTTCTCCTCTTTGCTTTGTTTCACAACTCCCCTCACCCCCCCCCCCCCCCCCCCCTTCTATCACAGTGTCGCTCTCATCCTCAACACACTTGCCTTTCACATCTCTGCAGAACAGAAGAGTTTTTCTCTTCCACTTCCCTGGAGTTCCCCTCCACTTGGCTGTCTAAGGCTGACAAAACACTTAAGATACTTTTGGAAATAATTAACACCGTGCTAAGCTCTCAGTCACAGAACTATAAGCGTGTAGCTCAACGAACTCAAACATGCATTTCGGCTACAGAAGCTTCACACTTAGATATGATATACTTACTATTATCACACATGGTACAGCAGGCATCTTGTGGGAACTGTTAGGGCAGTCAATTTAAGACCTTGAGCTTTTTATGATATGATTTGACTTCTACTGAACTGAAAAACTAATTGTGATTCATTCCTCATTTTGCCTTGGACTTTTTATGTGAAGCAATTTCTAACCTCGTTTAGATAAGTACTATACAAATAAAGTTATTATTATTATTATTATCACCACATTCCCCACTATCTGTCTTTCAAAAAGTATGTATTTTCATTTTAATTGACTTTAACGATGACATTTTACTGGTACTGCCAATTTAATTGATATATATATAATCTGTAAAAACTAGAGGCTGACATTGTTTGCCTTCGCTCCATCTGTTATTATAGTGAACAGTAGGCTTGAACAACATGCTGTAATTTGAATCACAAACTAACAGATTGTTGAGGTAGAATTGAAAACATTTTTCTTTGCTTTTGCACCAGGAAGGAAGAAAGACAGCTATATCAGCATCCCTTCTGTTTATAATGTGAGACAAAGACTCCTACAATAATTTCGAATTCACTGCTGACATTAGCAAGATAGACTACTATCTCCCACCATATGACTGAAAGCTACTTAGCCTAGCTTGTTGGCTGGCTATCATCAGTGCACCATGGAAGTTGACAGCTTTACTTGGCTTTATTATTATTTTTCAAGCTGCTATCATTAACACATAATTCCACCATTGTTTTATGCAGGCTGTTGTGCAAGTGCATGAAAAAAGAGGATTTAGTCAGTGGAATAAACTCACCCTTGTGAAATCTGTGCATGAAACAAAAACCTATGCAAGTAATGTAGAGCAAAGAAAAGCTTTTCTTTAGACAAATAATGAGGATTACAAGTTGATCAAAAATGCCATACACACATCTATCAGTGAAGTTGCTCATCTGACAATGCAAATGCTGGTCCCAATATCAGTTAGCCCCCGCTGTGAGAGACACCCAGTAAGAGGATTGAACCTCTGCTGTTTGCAGAAACTGTCCCTGCGAACACTTTTATCGTAATTTTTTAAAGTGTGTGTGTGTGGTGGGGGAGACACCAACTCCTGATAATTACAGAGAAACAGCTAGTGGCTTTGTGCAGCTCTGCTTTGGTCATTCAGTCCAACACAACCATGACGGGCAGTCGGGCCATTCAACAGACGCTCAGAAGGCCTGCATTCATGCATGGCCCTTACAATTACACACACACAGACACAGACATACACACACAAACATACACCATATGCAAACACAGGGATGTTCAGATACAATCTCAAAATAAGGAATGTATGGACCCAATTTTACCCTAATTCACCCAACATACTTACTCACACAGAAACTCGCTCTGCTCTTGTATAGATAGTCAGTTAGATATAAACATGTCTGAAACAGGAGACACTGGTGATTCAATCAGCAAAGAGAAACACACGTGCGCACACACACATACACACTTTTCCACAGGCCCTCAAATGCAACCCTCTCCTTGTTTTGTCTGCAGTGTAGCTAAGTAGAATTTGCGCTAAAATAACTTCAAAGGCTCAGAAGAAGGGGCCACTCCGAGGAGTATGGGTAATTAGGACTGTGGAGCGAGAGCGAAAAGAGAGAGGGAGAAGATGAGTGAATTTTGGGAAAGGGAGAAAGATCCTCTCAGTCACAATAGATGAATGCGGCGAGGAGGGTGAAACTGTGAGCACTTCATGAAAACACTTGAATGCACACACACACCCACCCACACCCACACCCACATACACACACCAACACACAAACACACACACACACACACACACACACACACGCACTAACACACACACACATCCAGATTTGTGGTGTGATAGCACGCCACGAGACAGGAAATTTTGGTTGTGGAATTTATTCCCAGTTGTAAACAAGACGCTGGATATATAGACACTTTAAACACACACACCACACAAAGCCAGTCATGCAATCAAGTAGAGATTGTGTAGACTAAAAGCAGACATTTCTACTTCTCTCTCTCTCTCTCTCTCTCTCTCTCTCTCTCTCTCCCTCACACATGTAAAGTGCTCCTAATGGTGATGGTGCAGTGTGTTTTCAGACAGTACATGCACCTTGGCCATCAGCTATTTATAGCCCACAAACTCTTAACCTGTCCGGATTGTCCCTTATTGCCACCTGTACAAATAGAGCCAGAATGCTGAAGGCCAGGACTGTGCAATAACCGAAGAAGTATCGAAACCGACAATTAGAACCTCTAATTGACAACATTTTGCTCATGTTGGCTAACACATTCCCCTATGCAAAAATGAGGACAGTGCCTTGCTGAACAATCAAATGAATCCAGAGGAAATGGGGGGAAGCTTACGGAGTGTCTGTGTGTGTGTGTGTGTGTGTGTGTGTGTGTGTGTGTGTGTGTTTGCTGCCTGTGTGTGATGAAGGAGAAAGTGGATGCAGAGAGAGGGGCGAGAGTGCCCCCTTTTGACTGCATAGTGAACAGATTATTGTTTCAGACATACACTCCTGCACATGAGACAAGGAGGATGAGTGTGCAGTGCGTGAACACACACACACACACACAAACACACGCACACACACAAATACATTCAACTTCCCACCAAAAAACAGCTACATCCAGACTGGAGCATACTGGCACAGGAAGGCTGGTGCACATGGAAGCAGATGCAGGCACCCGTGCATGTGAGTGTCTAAGTGTGTATTTGTGTGTATACGTCAACCGTACTGAACCGTCAGCCGCTCTGCAGATCTCTGGGTCCCTGCTGTGCTGCAGCTGCCTGAGTAACATGTGCTGGTTGATCCCTAAAGCCCCCTCAGCTAAAATCACTTACCCTCACCCACCCAGCCACACACACACACACACAAACACACACACACGTGCACACATATATTGTCCATCTGCGACTGTTCTTTAAATTGAAACCGTTGTATGTTACGGTGGCATCCATTCGCTTCCTGTTGGGATCAGAGGAGAGTTGGGGGAGTTTGATGGAGGATGTCAGCTGTTGAGGACTCATAAATACATGTTTTGGTGATTTGTGGCTGTAAACGTTGACTGCGGTGACATCATGGTGGATGTTTAGCTCCTCCTCTTGTCCTGGGTTGGGGATTCAAGGATCTTTAAGCCAAATATTCCACTTAAAAAACAATGTGTGCTTTATTTTCCATACTGTTTTTGATGGAGGTTTTATTGATGTAAGTTCAGTTTGCTTTGATTGTCTCTTCCATTGCAGACCAGGACACTGATAACACAGGTGAAGCTGATTCATAGATGCAGTAAACACACATGCTACTGATCAGTCAAACTGCTCGATTTGTGCTTGTGCAGAGGCCTTTTCATGACACATCCCCTCCCACCGTGTGGAAACAACACTGACTCATTTAATCAATAACCCCAATGCAAACATTTGTTGTGATCAATTAGAGTTTCGCCTGCTGAGCTGAATTGGACATATGCTAACATTTTCCATTTCCTGATCAATTCAGTGTAGAGATGTCTGTATGAAAGTCTCCTTACATTTCAAACATATTACAAATGCTGTGTAATATAGCACCAATGCTGTTTTGCCTTAGAGACTTGTGTTATATATCCTGAAAGAATAACAAATGTCTTCTGCTGTCAGCACAAATTTAAGTCTATGTTAAGCAAGGCGGGTGCTCTGATACTGAAGTATTCAATGTTCAGTGTGTAAAATGGAAGAAAAAGGACATGAACCCTAAATACAGGCTTCAGATCAGAGGTGCAAGTTAAATGTGGTGCAGGTCCTGTGTAGGAAGCCTGAGATCAGAGTTAAGGTTTAGCCAAGTTAGTTTTCACACTTTTAAATGAATTAGTTAGTACTAACTATATTGCTTATGATTATGTATTACATGTCACAGTGTCAAATTTTTCTGTAATTTATTAATAATTTCAAATGACACATTCAATTCAATTGATTCGATCTGGATATGGGTAAACAACAAAGGATGGATGGATGGATTGATCAATGAAACATGATTAGTTCACTCAAGCTTTGTCAAGTTTGTCCATTATGAGCACAAGAGCCTCTTACCAACTGCTGCTAACATTAATGACAGTTTGCTACAGATCTCATATTGCCTCCTGCATGCATCTACAGTCCCAACACTTTTATTTAAAAGGGGTGTTGAATTTTAAATACATTGTTAGTCCATTTATCGAGAAATCTGAGTTTATTATTGGGGGCTTTTTAAAACCTGCAGGTACTTTGTGGAAAACTGAAGGGTTTCACCAATCTGGAAAGTATAGCAGCTCATTGTTGAACCGAAACCTAGCTCTGCAAGATATTATTGGCATCTACATTGGCATTGTTTTCCTCTACAACTTCATTTTCTTGATAATAAGGTAAAACATGTCGGACCTCTTGTGTTGCATCGTAGTTTTCTTAGTCGGTGAGCCATACCTGATAACTGAAATCTCATAATTGTTCTGCATACCACTGTTATTCGGCTTTTCTTTTTATTCATTACTTAAAGGCTAAACAGCCAACAACCTATTTTTGATTAAGAAGTGTGTGTTGAAGTAAATGGGATTTATTGTTTTGTTTTAGTTATTTGCAGTGGTATCGCATTGGGTATCGAGAATTGTGGAAATGTCATGGTATCCGTATCGACTACCACAACTTTGGTATAGTGAGGTCATCCCTACAAGCTAATGTTGCCTATCGTTTCAAGTAGGGCTCCAATGATGACCAGAGCTGCTAAATGACACTTGTAGATTTGTGAGCACTGTTTACATGTGTAGGGCAAAGGATAAGTCACAAACCACAAAAGTTTTTTTCAATTTCACATTGTAGAAATGTGTATTTAGCTGCCATCACTATGATAAATTCATTCTTGACCTTTCCCATATTCGTTAGCTAAACAATATTCAGTTATCTAGTCGTCTAATGCTATTGGTAGCACTTCTGTCTGACGTCTAATTGATTCTTTGACTCCAGTCTGTGGAAATGTTTTTTTATCACTCTTCAAGATTCACAGACATCACCTGCACAAACAAACAGACAGATGGTATCATCTGGGTGACAAGATGACAGTGAGACGGTGAGTCTGGCTTCGGGAAGGGGGGGGGGGGGGGGGGGGATTTTTCAAATTCAGAACACACACACACCACACACACACCTGTTACGTAACACTGCTGGAGCCTAAAAACCTCGTACCCTCCAATGTGACATTCCTTATATTGCTAATTGGAGTGACAGCTACTGTGATCACTGACTTTGATGTTTGACAAGACAAGAGTAATTACAGATATTCAAACCTCATGTTGTGACTGCTTTGCTGCTCTGATCCACGGAGCTGCTCGTTTTTTTTTTACATTCCTTAATCTGCTATGCACTGCAGATGTGAGTTTTCGCCCAACCATGGCAGTGATAAGCTCTCTCAGCTTGTCATGGCTGTGCCCTGGGTTGGAGTTTGTCTTCTGTGAAATATCCAAACGTAATTTTTCAACCCCTTCCTCCCCGTATCCTCTTCCTCTGTCATCCCCTTCTCCCTGTATTCCTCTCCGTGTCTCACTTTCACTTTCTTTCTCTTCTCTCCTTGCTTCTCTCTGCCACTCTCTTTCGTTCTCTTTGATGTTAGTGCAGCGCTGACACAGACCCGCTCCAGAATAAACTCCCCTTGAATTTCAATGGTGTTCCTAGACGGTGATGGTGTCTGTGTTGCTTGCATATGTGTTTTATTGTCGATGGGTACATTCCCAGTACATGCACGTTTATGTTTGCAAGAACAGGAAAGTTGTTGGTTTCCTGCCACATCAACACTGAGAAAAAAGGGTCTTTAATTCATTTAATTTTCTTTTAGTCATTTATATTTTACAACTCAAAGCCCCTTTTTAACAAATACCATGCCTAAGCGTCTTTAAAGCGGTTATAATTTAAACCAACAATGTATATGATATATGCATATATATATGCTATAGAGCTAGTTATTTTTCTCAGTAGTTGGTGGAAACCAAAACAGAAGGGGAAAAAAACGATTTGTTGCTCAATGTCTGCTCTGTTTACTGTACTAAATAGATTTTGATCAAGTGTATATGTTGAAAATATTAAGACGTCTCCTCCAAATCCATTTCAAGATTTAGGTTGTGTTTACAGCTGAGAAAACGTATATTAATATTGATTAACATTGTCAAGTATTTGCAAAAAGAGTTTCAACATCTTATTTTTTGCAGCACTTTCCACACAGGGTCATTTCCTTTTAGTCGCTTAGTAAATGAGTTGGAAAAACTGACCCTTGATAATCAGGCAAGCATACTCAAATCAATGGGACTGTTTATGTTTTGGCGAAGCTCTGCTGGTGGAGTTGAGTCTTCGTCGTGTTCCCTGGTTTCTAGAAGGTTTAAAAAACACTGTGTCGTTGCTGCATCCAACTTTTCCTCCCCAGGCCTCCACTCAAGGGACCGGAGCAAAGTTCTAGTGAAAACACAGATGCACTCTGAACACTCACACACCCGCCCTACAGGACACCCACTTGGACATGAAGGTGAGATCTTCTCTCACTGTCCATTCATCTTGTGTGAGAGACATTACACAGTCTCTGACCCAACATGTTATTCACAGAGCTGAAGTGTGACCGACATCTTTTTGAATCAAACATCTTTTTTCCATTCCTTCATTTTTCTCCCAAAGCAGTTGTTTGTCTTTGTATCCCCTCATCTCCTCTCCATCTTCTTTTCCCCACTTGAATCCCCACTGTTAGAACTTTACTGTTGTGTCACAACATGATGAGTTCTGGAAAAATCCCAGATATTTTTGTGCCATTATCGCCGCGCCTGTTTCTTTTAATTTCCAAACAAACGGTTGTCAACCAGTGGCGTGGTGCCACGACCAATGCCAGTCTTTGTAGCTCCTCCAGGTGGGTGATTTATGCGTGGCGCCGAGCCTCTGTCACCTCCCTTCTGCCAGGCTTGGCCCCCGATGGGATATAAATCCTTCTCAGACACCATCACTGACTTCAGCGGATAAACTTTTTCTCTCCTTTTTTTTTTCTTTTCCCCAAACTTGATGGATTCATTTTATCTTCCAGTTTTTCTCCAATTCCCGAAGCAGTGCAATAAATTCAATATGAAAAAAAACATTGCAACTCATACTTTGATTGATTTTTAAATGTTGATCCAAAACATATTTCAGTTTTAAATTCACTGAAAGCCGAAGTTTATGGATACTTTAAACCATTAACTTGGACCATGCAATATATTCCATTCAAATTTCGATTTCCCACCAGACTTATAGACTCGTCATGGTGGTAAATCCTCGGAATCTACATTTGAAACAGTTTTTACATCAGGGGTTAGTGATTATAGAAAATGCAAAATATAGTGATCAAAACTATGCTTGAATTATTATATTATAGAGTCACTGGATTCAAATCGATTTAACCATAAAAGTTTCCAGACCTGAGAATAACTCTCTTACAATTTGAGACATCTCTAATTGTAAGTCTGTTAGTTTTTACTCTCTTTGCCTGTCTATCCATCTTGTCTCACCATCTGCAAAAAACACGAACAAACCCGATAGAATGTTGGAACGAGGAAGATGACGGCCAAAACCGAGGAAGAGCAGAGATAGAGAGACAGAAAAAGAGCAGCAGACGGGAGGATGCTAATAGGTTCACACTGGCTTGATCCCTCCAGTTTCAAGAGAGGGGTCAGCTGAAGACACACTCCGTTCCTACTTGTTCCCATGGTATGACTATTTAAGTCACGCACACGCACACCCACACATGCACACACACACATGCCTTGTCATAAAATAAAGATCATGGGTTGAATCTGTTTTGCTTTTGTTTTCATAGCCTGAGTGAGCAGTGTAATTTTAAATGATATTTATGACCGTGCACACACACTTCTGTCCCCACGTGCATGTATGAAAACATGCAAACTTACATATGCATAGACATAGACATAGTAAATAGTAGTGTGCACGCTTTCAAAGACATACTAAACCCTACACTGAGATAAAAACACACACTGCAGCCAATGCAATATGCATTTCAGCATAATAAATGGTGATGGGAAGTGGTGTTACTGCAGACAGGCTTTTAGAGAGAGAAAAAAGAAAGAAAAGGAGAGACTGGAAAGAGGGTCAGAGGGGAGAAAAGAGTAAAAATCCTTTAACATTGCTAAAAAAGTAAAGAGATTAGGACAAAAATATGGAAATAATTTAGGCTGGAATGAAAAAGTAAAGCAAACTAGGAGGAGGTAATAGTGGGTTGAAAGAGAAGTAGAAGGGCTGTGGTTGGAGTTTCTCACTACAGAATAATAGATGGTTGCGTGTGTGTGTGTGTGTGTGTGTGTGTATCCCCCCCTCACTGGGACCAGATGAAGTATTCCTCAGTGTCCACAGCAATCGACCAGAGCAGCACAGCTCCAATGATGGATACCACTGCACTAATCGCTCCTCCGATGCCTTCTGTTTCTCTCACACATACTTCGCTTCACTCTCACTCCTTCATTTATCTCTCTCCTCCTTTCTCCTCTCTTATGCCGAATCCCTTCACTCACTCCCTCCCCCCCTCTCCAACACTGCGGCACACAAACAGAAACAAATCACAGATTTAATGAAATTAAGTAGGGAGGGAGGCCTGTTGCAGGAGCGATTGTTCCACGTCTCCTGACAGCTGCCGCAGTGGCGTGCACCTCAGCCACCTGACTGACTCCACAGCCTGAGATGACTCCTCAAAACAAAGTTCCTCGATGTACTCGACATTTCACACATGGGAAACCAGGCAATTTGCCCGTCGTGGAGGAAACATCTTTAAGGCAGTGGTTCCCGAAATGGAGAATGGGGAGCAGCAGGAGATCCAAAATCTTCCCTATGTGAGTATTTTGAATATGAACACTTTTATTAATATATATATATGTTTTTGCAACCTTTTCAATTTGGAGACTTTTTTAATTAATTATTTATAGTTCAGGATTGGGTTCTGTGAGTTAAGGGCACATATTTCTGTGTCTTATTTTGGTAGCTGAGATATGTACTGAAACATTTTCCCTGTTTACAGCCAACATAAACCGTACGTGCACGTGTGTAGTTAACGTTACATTTAACTCCTGCGGCAACACACTCTCTACACGGTTCCAGCAGCACATAACGTATCCAGTTAGCTAGTAGCTACCTCAAAATCGAGTCAACATGACAACAAAATGCCTGAAGCTAGACCGTGGAAAATGTTTCACTTGAAAGGATTCTGACAGCGGGACCTGCAGCAAATGTTTGAAATCGATTCTGAAAAAAGAGACAAACACGTCAAACGTAATCAAGCACCTGGCGACGATTGGATGTATTTGACTTCCTGAGTTAGGTGCATATGTTTCTGTATTAAGCACCGAATCTAGTAGTTCCTGTTTAAATACTGCAGGTTTGATTTTTATTTTTATTTATTATCAGTTTTGAACTGATATATAGTTTTATTTTTTAATTAAGTTTACTTCAAATTGTTAACAGTTCATTGATAAAATTTCAACTACAGATTTGCCTTAGCAATAAATAAGCCGCTCATATCACCAACCGTCTTTCAGTTCCAACATTTAGCAAATAGTTCAGTTCTGGGCTTCATACTATGGTATTACTCATCTCAAGGGCTGGGCGGTACACCGGTGTCTTCGTCATAACCGCTGTGGTAGTGCATCACTTTTGGATTGTTTAAAAGCATCAACACCATTATAAATCAACATCCTAAATATATTACAAAATAAAACTTAAATGCTTTATAAGCCATTGCCTTCATGCAAGGTTCTGGCTGGCCCACCCCACTGCTGATAAATCCTAAAGCAAACACTAAATCATCCCACATTGAGCAAACATCCGTATTACGTAATAGAGAACGGCTTGGGTAATTTTTTGGCCGAGTCTGGTCAAACCTGAGAAAAAAATAAATTATCCCGACCTAAACCCCAAGCTTGTTTAGTTTTTTTTTAATACAAGGTGCATTGAGTTTGTGTTACTCTTTAATGATATTAATGATATAGCGAAGCAATGGCGTATGACACATTTACGTTCCTTAGCACCCACAACAATGTCACAAGCCCAAACTTGCCTGAAAGCGAGAGCAGCATATCAGCCTCCGATACTGATTTCCTCAAAAAGGAGCTACTTCAATAGTGTGGAAAAAATATACAAGAAACTGCCACTGCTAGATGTGGAAACACAACAAACTTGTTTCACCACTTCAAAAGAAAACAACCACTGAGTACAACCAGGCTATGAAGGCACTTGAGCAGCAGACACAAGCAGCTGTTGATGTGCAGCCCAAAAGTAAACAAACGACTCAACCCAGCATCGCTTGGGCATCGCTAGTATCTCTCGCTAGTGGCTCTTGCTAGTGACTTTCCATATGACAAGATCAAACAGTGGATGTAGAGTACTGATGCAGTTAAATATCCTGGCCTGCGATGTATGAAGCATGCCGCGACAAACTAGCAGCTACACTATCGTCGGTGGAGTTGTTTGCCTCAACCACGGACATGTGGTCGAGCCGAACACAACTCCTGCCTCGTGACTTGTTTTATTCCGGAGGGTCAAACGGGTGAAAGTATTTCAAGTGGTTTATGAAAGTGTCCGGGGGTGACAACAGAGAGCGGAGCCAATGTTGTCAGAGCTATATCGCTCTCAATAACTGGACCAGACTGTTGTGCTTTGCCCATCATCTGTACGACGCTATTGGTAAGTGTCATTTACCCTCTAAACTTGTATGAGAAAAGTCACTATTATAACCCCTTCTTTTTTTTCATAATAGCAGGCAGATGCAAACAATTATTGTTATCGGCCCTATTTCCATGGGAAATACTTCCTACCTTTAGCTAATAAAAATGTGCCTTTAATTTTTGTAAAATATGTGTGATTGATTCTAATGATGTGCTTTCATTTTTCC
Source organism: Pleuronectes platessa (assembly GCF_947347685.1). NCBI lineage: Eukaryota > Metazoa > Chordata > Actinopteri > Pleuronectiformes > Pleuronectidae > Pleuronectes > Pleuronectes platessa. The sequence continues at coordinate 23,484,190 of NC_070630.1, forward strand.
TTTGCAAAGATTAGGTTATCATAAATAATAGATTGATTCAACCTGTTTTAAACCTGTAGATGGAAAATGCAGCCCACTGTAGGAGGAGTCTGTGATAAGAATACCTTAAAAATGTGTGCACCTATAGATTTATTACAATCTGATCTGCTAAAAGATCTAAAAAGATAATCTGGTCACACTAGTGTGTTTGTGTGTGTGTGTGTGTGAGAGAGAGAATGAGAGAGAGACACAGAGAGAGACTTTCTTTATCTTCAGAGAGGACTGTGAAGGACCCCAGGATAGAGCAAATGGTGCTAGTTGGAAGAAGGATTGTGGCTGCCTCTGTTCACCACTGGAAGCTGCAGCGAGCACTCCGGGATGCTCAAGTGGAAATAGGCCTACCTCAGCACAAACTGGTCCCATAAGACAAAAGATGATCCAGCAGCTGATAGAACAAGAAAAGGCCGTCACACAGGTCTTGTCTGCTAACAGGTCAACCAGACACCAGTCGCTAACAATACAAGAAGGAAAAGAGGGATGGACAATGCCCTTAATTTAGTTTACACTAATACATGCTGCTGCCTGCAAGCTGCAATCACAAATAAAACGTTGTTCATAATTTTGTTTCTAAATCGTGATTAATATTGTAAATTTACTTGAAATATCACAATATAATTTTGAGCCCACAACGTGCTACGTGCCCCTACGTGATACTATATACTCACCTTCCGAAAATTAAAAGCTACTGTGAAACAAATTTTAGGTAATTTCACCCATGCACCCCCACATACCACATTAAATAAAATTGTTTACCTTGCCAACATTGCCTATTTGACAAATATATGTTTTACTTTGACATAGTATTTCAACATACTGGACACAAAAACGCACAATACACATCATAGGATTTAATCACAGAAGCCTGATTGCACACTCCAGAGGATTAGTTTGGATTAATTAAATGTTAGTTCAAATTTATTCAAGCCGGATTTTCCAAATAAAAATCCAGCCCGACACGTACATGTCAGCGTTTCCTCTCTCAAATGGAGTTGTAGCAGTTGAGTTAAAGCACACCTGAGGGGGAAAGAATTGCATACACACCCCAAGCATGCCCCAAACCCCAACCCCCCCTCCCAAAAAAGGAATATGAAACACCATCCAGAACAAACAGTCATTTTTATTAAGACATGGAACAATGTCAATACAATTACAGAAATATAAAATTATAGAAATGTCATTATTCACCATCAAAACTACCACCGCTGCTGAATGCATGGAGGGGAAACACTGCAGGATTTCTGTGTGACAGTCTGAAAAAGCACACACTCATCTACCGAGTCCATACACAGGACAGCAGTGATAAACATAGTTCCATCGCAGTGTAAACCCTGAGTTTTCCACAGACGTGAGAGTTCTGTGAATGCCCCTGTACCATAACAGTCATGAGCATAGCTTTAAAGTCAGTTCTCCCCACTGAGCTCTGATGCAGTTTATGCGGAAAAGGCAAAAACAACAGAGGAAAAAATGAACATCGCAAGAGTGAGGTTACCCTCGGGTGAGCTACTGCACTGACTGAACTGTATTATAAAACATAACGGTACCCACTGATTTGTTTTACAGATTGTTTAACCTTATCCGTCTGTTTGCTGCTGTATTTTCTGCTGCTACGCGATGTCAGTCGTTACAATTCTATTCATGAATTAAACACAAACAGTGACTGGAAAAGTGGAGAAGCGATTACCATCACTGAACTCCTTCCTCCGCATGATTTCAACTCCCGACTGTCAGCCCCAACTGGAATAGCCTTTCCAACCAAATCATTAATAAAATATGTCTCGCAATTAATCACAAAAAGTTGAATTCTGAATCCCTCTCAGATATCGAATTGTGTTCTTTGAGATGTCATCTTATCAAATGACTGGCAGTCCTTGATGTGGAAATATGTAAGAGCCATTGGTGTCAATCTCCTACCAGTATTAAGCTGTAAATGGATCATATAAGTGACCTTTCAGAAATGATACGTCGGGGTGTTCTTGTATGTGCTCTGTATCCTAAGTGTGTCCTTATAGCACAAAGGCCCATAGTTCCTGCAGGACCCCTGGGTGAGAACTGGACGTGCATGCTGACAGGGGAGAGATGGGAGGTAGGCTGCGGGAGTGGAGCAGGACAGCGGGTGGCATGGCAGAGGGTCTCTTCTGATCTCCCATAATCCCCCACTTATTTTGGAGCCACTCAAAAGCTCTCTCACTTGAACAAATACACACTTTTCCGACTACTCCCGCTTCCCCCGCTCCCCTCCTGCTTGTCTCTCGTTTTCTCCTGGCTCCCTCATCCCTCCATCCTGAAACCCCATAGAGGGCCTGTCACCGGCACTGTTTTCCTTCTTTCATTTTTCAGCCTCCTCTGTTTGTTTTCCAAAATAAAAGGCTCATTGAGCAGCGCAGTAAGTGTGTGTATGTGTGGTGTGCGTGCGGTTGTTTTTGCTCGTGCCAGTGGAACCTTAATGACCTGAGTTCCTCTTTGCCCAGCTGTCTCCACTCTGCATCAGCATTTAATCTGCACAAAAGCTACAGGAACCCCCCCCCATCCAAAGGGTCGCACCACACACACACCTTGCTCACCAGGTAATTATGAACCAAGGGAGAGAACAAGAGAACAGTCATCCTTTCCTCTCTCCCTCCTCCATGTCTTTACCTCCCTGCTTTCTCAAGTCTATTCCCAAGGCTGGACACACGAGCAGTGAGTGTGTGTGTGGGGTCTTTAAAGCAAACTTTGTGAATTATGAGGAGTAGGGGAGGCTGCAGTGCAACTTAAAGAGCTGAGTTAGCAAATGGGAGACAATGCACCTCGGGGAGATGGCAGGGAGAGAAATGAAGGCCTGGAGATCAAATCAAGACCTGCAGAATCTCATTGGCAGAGCGGACGAGGTGCACCGTACAGGGTGAGACACAATAGAGAAACAAGTCATGTGGAGGTAGAGGAAAAACTACTTTGGTGATATCTCTTGTCCGCTACACATTGTTCTGGGGTGTTTTTATAAAGAGGACGTGTGGTGTTGGTTTTATCGTGCACTGTGAGGAACTCTGGCCGGCAAAGACAACAGCCCCGGTCGCTGGGATCTGAAGTGTTGGAGTGTTTTGTTATCTCGATAGTCTGCTGTTAAATTTGACAGTGTATCAAAGCTGTCAAAGTTTAAAAATGACTTTAATATTCCAACACACAATAATATATTACACTATGGAGTTTTTGTCTAATAATCACACTAGAACCTAGACCTCTCCTGTCCCATATTAATCAGGAAAATGTTGCACAGTAAAATAATGGGGAACACACCTACTCTCTTAACAAATATTAGAAATAAGATTGACAGCACTTTTATGCCTATACGTGAAATATGAAGCTAAAAGCAACAACATTTGTCTTAACTGAGTCTGGCCAAGAAATGTGTCTGGCACATAAACATAAAAACCACAACTTGTCATTTCTAAAATATTGTTTATTTGATTTTGCTTAATTTTTCACGCTCAGATATCAAACTCCTATATATCTTGGAAAAAGTGTAGTTTCCAAAATGTAGAACCATTTAATTGTAGGTATGCAAAAACAAATATGCGGCAAACTTCAAGTATACCTACACCAGTAGGTGGCGATATAAAGTCTACATACCAGAGTATTGTGAGCTTGCTCAGTGAGTTTATTCTCCTTTGATTGTATGAAACAAAAACAAAAGTAGGTTCATCAATCTTTTTAGTTATATCTTTTCTTATAGTTATTTGACATCTGTTTTTTCCTCTTTTGACGTTCCATGCACGTCTGAGTGCCAAGTATGAAGTTAGCTGTAACGTCACCGCATACCAAAAGTTCAACTTCACATGAACACACAGACAAACAGAAACACTGAAAAAATGTTGCTTGTGTGCGGACGAGGGAACAGGAAAATATCCCCATTAGAGTGGACAGGGAATTAAAGTTTGATAAAAAATCAGATGTAGGAGTATAATACAGTACGTGTGCAGCGTTTAGGAGAAACAGGCAGTGAGCCCTTTTCTTACTTCCCAGCAAAACTCAAATAGGTCAAAGCTGCATGTTTTGATTTCTCTGAAGATGGATGTATGTGTTTGGTACTGAGGCTCATTGGCGGCAGGTTTTAAGGGATTTCTTCCTGTGGATGTCAGGTGATTGTCAGGAAGCAAAATGTAACATAATGCTGCACTGATATGAAAACATAAACAATGAAATTAGGATGGAATATAGAGAAAACTGAATAACGACTTTATGTTTACTGAAAGAAATGGCCTTATTCATCGGAAGAAGTTTTTCTTCCAAAAAAAGCAACTGGCTCTTCAGGAGAAAAATGGTGAGATTGTGCATGCATTGAAAAGTTATTGGAGGAAATACATCTTAATCATTTAGGTCAAGTAAGTGGTCACTATTCAAGAAGTTATACCTTTATTTTGCAGCTGTCTTATCTACACATATCCACACGCTATCATTCTTTCGACAACATCCTACTGTCTACCAATCTGGTCCCTTACCACAAAGGAAATCATTGATCCAATAGCAAGGCTATACAGTAGAGCTTGTAAGATCCACAGCCAGCTTCCTACTTGGACTCTCCACTCCACTGCTCTCTCACACTCGAATGCAATAACTTTTCAGAACTACACTAATAGGTATGCAATTAAATTTTATTCACGGCTCCACAACAACACTGCTCTACTTCCAACACACAATATAAGACAGGATTGCATCACTAGATCAGTGATCACATGCACTTCTTTCAGTACCTGCTTATGACAAAATAAACCTGCAACCAGTGGTTTATCTCATACTGGTTATTTCATACTGGTTCAGTCCTTTCCCCTCCCTGATGTCCCTGTCTTGATTTAGCCAGGACCACTGTATTAAGTGGGCATAATTGTTGGTTTTGAAAACTGTTGCCTGCTTGTGGTGTTTCTCTATTTCAACATTGCATGAGAGGATGTTTGACAAGCACTTGGTTTGAGGCATAAAGTGGCCTCACATTTTCCTGTCACACAATGAGCAACTTATTTCCAAAATTTTAAGCCCTTTGCACAATAGACAGTTCAATAAATTTGCATGTTATTTCGAACTTGTATCCATTCAATGCAAGCTTAGCAGCGAGCAATATTTCAGCCATTGTTCATTGTTATTTATGTATAAAATGGTGGGATGAAGCTGAACTGATGCTAGGATCCAACTACAGGCGACACAAATCCTGTCAAAGAAAGTGAATGAACAGAATGTACACAAATGGGACTGTTTAGAAACAAACTGGACCTTCTTCAAATGTAATAGTTCATTGAATTAAATGATGTTCTGCTACAGTTTAGGATCATGAACCACTTGTGAAACTCACCACGTCATCCTCTTTTCATCAAAATTGTCACTGAGTATTTTACCTTTTTTTCTATTTAATGATCATACTTTGATTCCATCTTTCTTTTCCTGTGTTAAACTTTTTTTTCAACCCAATTCAGAAATCACCTCTAAATTATTCCCTATTTCATGGCGAATTGTTATTTATTTATATCAGAGTATTTGAGCTGTTGGTGCTGAAGCTATGTGCCTTAGAAGTGTTGTGGCATGAATTCAGCAGCAAAAGTTTTTAGCATTAATAAGAAATTACTATAAATCAATAACACTCGGATTGTCCTACAATGGAGTTATGGTTTCATAGGCAGGCAGCAAGTGTGTGTGAGTGGATCAGTCACTTTTCCCACACAAGCACAATTGGGTGGACCAATCAGTCCCCACAGTGTGATCAATTGGTCGTCCACAGCAGTGAATTGATTAATCCCATGTTGAATGGAGCAAGTGCAAATGTCTCTGTGTGTGTGTGTGTGTGTGTGTGTATGTGTATGTGTGTGAGTGTGCGTGTGTGTGTGTGTGTGTGTGATAGAGTTGTTATGGATATCATACGGTTGCCTGCTGCTCAGATCAATACCTGTTTCTCTTCATGAAGTTGTCTTGACCACATGTGCAATATGAAACCCATCTATACACCACGCAGGCCTCACTCTGTGCACTCTAAACTCATGTGGGTACAAGCAGCCAACACTTTTAAAAGGTAAAAGAAAAAATGTAATCCTCACCCTTCATTACCAAACTGGCTCCTCAAAAACACAGAGGCATGTTTTCCATTATAACACTATTGTTTTCGTTTTGTGACTCACACAGGCCATGTATAGTCTGAGGTATTAACTTAACAAGTTCAAGTGTATGGATAAACCGTGTAGTCCTCTCCTGAGTGTTGACCTCCCGACCCCTGATCATTCATTCATTCCTGAGTCTGTAAAGACCGGACTGTCAGCTCCTTCCTCACTTTGCTTTCTGTCCTCCACCTCTGCTCCCTGGCTAGTTGTGGCTGCCAGGGGCTCTTGACACCCTGACACCCCGAAAGCCACATCCAATCCTGTCACCTGAATTATATATGCACGCGCACACACACACACACAGACCTCTCATTGTCCTGCCCTAGAGGAAAGCCCTCTTACCCCACACAGTCACATCCAATCGTCTCGTTTACAGCAGTGAAGAAAATTGGAGGGAGAAAGAGAGAGAAGGGATAGAGAGAGAGACATAGATGAAAAGAGGGACAGATGCCGGTAGAGGTTTTTGAGGATCTGGTGAATTATGGATTTCATCTTCGGTCAAATTTCAGTTCAAAAAGGTTTCTAAACAACTGATAATGTACCTTACAAAAAAAAGATAAGATCCCCAACGTATATTTACACATAGATAGATAGATGTCTATCCATATATATATATATCTGTCCAGGTGTGCGGTGGTCCCAGGTTCAGCAGCATCAGGTGGGGTAGCACAGCTAGCATCCTCCATAGGAGCGGAGCTAGTGCTAGCTGGCATGCTAGCAGGTGACATTAGCATGGGTTGGGACACCCTGTATCCAACAGTGTCCATTTTCCACGGTATGTCAGTGAGGCAGCTTATTCACAACATTTAAACTTTATTAAGGCAGATATAAAAAAAAAAGAAAAAGTATTTTCTTCTTCCACACTCATGTTCGCTGCTTGCACTCTCTCTCTTGGCTGACTGCGATATTCTGCAGCGCCCCTCAGTGGCTTGGTGATGAAGAGCAGTCCCTGTCATTCACAAAGTTCTGCATAGTTCCTTTGGAAATTAAACTTCTCTAATCCCAAATATCTGATGTATGAATAACACATGTTAAAAACTACATTATGTATGATTGAAATAGCAATACAAGTAAAAGTTTATGTTTTTTTATGCCGACAGGTGATAGGTGCTTTCATAGGACCTATCAGAGCCCCTAAAGTCCCCACAGGTGATTTATTTTTATCTTCAGACCACAACATATCAACATTATTATCCATGGAAATATTATACAACTCAATTTTTTGTTCTTATAATTATTGCAAGATCAGCATCTTGTGCGCTTTGTAGTCACCTCCACCAAGAAGGTTATATCTCCACTGCTGTTTGTCTGTCTGTTGGCAGGATTGTGCAAAAACTAATAAACAGATTTTCTTGAAACGTGGTTGAAGGATGGAACATGGGCCAAATAATACAATTTTGGAGAACATCCAGACAAAGGGGCAGATCCAAGATATTTACTTTCTTTAACATTTCTTCTTCTTCAACAGTTTTGACCAATTTCCCCAGAGAAAAATCTATGAGTTTTGATGAAAAATAATCAGGCATATGTATGGGACTTATATGGATGAGTGTGTGAAATCTGGTGCAGCTTGATTGAATTTAAGGGGACTGTTGGGACTTAGTTACATTTTCGTTATTATTGTTATAAACATTTGCAACTAAGCTATTCTATACCACCTCATTTTTAGTTTAATAAACTATTTAATTTAACTGTATAATAATCTTTTTAATGGACCTCATTATAACATGTGTGTTAGATGAGCTAAGCACCCATTGTTCTTTGGATTGAATTCAATGCTGCTGTTTGTTTAGTGTTTCAAGCTTCTAAAGTGAAAGTGGAGGAGAAGCTGCGCTGTTAGAGAATAATAGTTGGATTAAAGTATTTACAGGGATAAATATCAGCTCAATGACATAACAAAAGAGAGAAAAAGTTCAAATTCCATGCTGCATTTATGGGTATAATCATATTAACGTGACTTGGGTTTAGTGAAGCAATTCTTGATGAGATTACTGGTGTTTTTATAGGGAGAGAAACTATTGTATCAGTCACTTTGGTAAAAATGATGTTTATTAATATGAAAATATGTCAGATTGATGTATAGATATGATTTTTTATGTACATTTAGCCCTGAAGGCTTCGTGCAAATTTTATACGGCTCAGCAATAACGCTTGTGAAACGCGGCCAATAATGTGTCAGTGAAAGCAACGCAACGCAAATAAACAGACAAGGGAGGAAAGAGGGAGAAAAAAAGGAAAATGAGGGTGAAGTTATTTACAGGGACATGAACACAGGGAGCCACAGACACATCTGGCTGAGATATTAGACCCCTGCTGACCCGTCACTCGGCCAAAGCTAAGAGATGGATAACCTTGAACTGGCCCTGAGTCAAACACTAACACACACCCACACTTACATCCCACATTTATTTCTCTCCGTGCCAAAAAGTGTCTTCTATCCAAGCAGCATCAGGTGGGTTCACATCTAGACACATAAAACATCCCATAGTAACATACACACGCACTATATAGCAATATTGTTGCAATCCACAGGTGTTTCCATAAAGTTTCTTAAACTTCACTTTTCTTATTGCCTCTTCTCTGTACCTGTTTTCACCGTCCCTTTGTCTCCTCCCTCCATCGGCAGCTCCAGCTATGCGCTGTACAAACATGGCACCGAAAAGCCATCCATCACCTCCTGCCTGCAGCCCCCCCCCCCCCCCCACCACCACCACCTCAAACCTCTCCTTCCTGTAGTTATGATTGGAACGAAGCGGCGAATTCTTGGGGAGCAAATGGCCGGAGAGGAGAATGTTGAGTTGTATCTGCAAGGATCTGCTTCCTGTATAGGTCCCGCTCTCAGCAGGGGACTGTGTGGATAAGAAGAACACATGTCATGAGGAGATGAGGAGGATCAGTGTTAAGCAGAATATTTATTGTATTTACTGTTCAACATTTGTCTTATTTATTTGTGCCTCAGAGTATAGATTATATTTTCTTCTAGTCATGTCTTTTTTTAATGTCGTACATGGAGCAGTTTGCCACCACAGACCTTTGTCAAAATGAACTCATATTACTCGCTCCTGAAGTATTAACAGTTCATTTAATCACTGTAATTTAGCTCTTCATCCATCAGAGCCGCCCGGACAGACAGTGATGAAGTATGAAACGTCTGTCCCCATCGCTGCCAAGATCAAACTGTGGTTGAGGCTGATAGATCCGTGTAGCTGTGGGCTGAATGTGGGGGAATATGTTGTTTTCACACAGCGTCTGTCAAACCGACGCGGCCCAGGGGCTAAGCAGAGGACGTATTCGCATTGGCATCCGGAGCCGGGGGCTACAGCTTCAACCTGCACTGACCTGGGCTCCTGTCAGCGGGCGAGAACGCCACAACCAGAATTCTGACAGCAGAAAATGACGCAGCTGCCATGGAAAGTATTCTCACTGAACAAGGTTGGATTTCACTGCGTTTTTTTTATTTTTGTGGAAAAAGTTTCTGTGCATGGTTTTTTTTTTAATCCATGTTAGTATTCATGCAAAAAACACTAAATTTGTGTTCACTCTGTAACTCAGGATGCTTACATGACTTTTCTTCTAGTGTCATCCTCAGTTAAAATTCGATATTTGTCAAAATCCATAATTTATCGCCAACGATATATCAATGGTAATATGCTAAACTAAGATCCTCAGCATTGTGAAAATTTAATTAGCTTAACGACCTCCTGTTAGCAACGTCACTATTAGTATGCTCATATTGCTGTAGTTCACATTTAGCTCTATAAAAACTACGGACTCGCAGGGCTGCAATAACAAGGATGTAAAGTCTTGACAATTTTAAAGCACCCGAATTTTAAAGAAAATTCCCTGCATAGTCATTACAAATGTAAAACCACAAGTGTTTTTCTTTCAGCCCTTGATAATTGTCAGGAGCGTATATGATTGAACAGACTTATTACAGTGATTGTTTTTGTAGAGGCAGAGGACTCCTGGGTAGCTTACATAGCAATGCCCAAACTGAAGAGCAACTTAACCTTTAAAATGTTACACATCTGCCTAACCGGGGGAATACTCTGTCGTATTTAACTCTCCGCCAGTCAGTAACGCACACTGAAGGGAAAAAGCCATGTGGCCTTGGGGCCGGACTGTGCCGCATAGCTTTAGAAAATCACAAGTGAAATCTATTCGCCCTCAATAACCACACCATAACTCTGAGCCTCAAAAGCGATAAAAAACATAGAAAGCATTACAGGATATGCATTTCCAGTCTGAACGGCAGCCATTGCAGACAGGCTATCCATCCAATGTTTGCAGAGGCTGCATTAGCGTAATAGGACAAGGTCGCGATCACGTTCCCTGCAGTCAGTTCCCGTTGTGAGTGTCCCTGGCCAGAGAAGGACAGCTGCCAGAGCTTGTCCTCCAACGGCTGCTCGTGTGTCCTGGACCATGCATGACGGAGCCGGATGGTACATGTGAAGAGTGGGAGGCAGACTGAGTTACCAGTCTGGAAGCCGTTCCCTGTAAAATCACAGAGGGCCTTTTGCCGTTTTCACACACACACACACACACACACACACACACACACACACACACACACACACACACACACACACATACACACAATGTATATTCTCCACCAGCTTTTTCGCTGAGAGAGGCAGAGTGTGTGTGTCTCAGGTGGCTGAGTGGTGGAAGGGATGATACAGTACGTGTGTATCGGTGCATTCAAGCATGCATGCCTGTGTATGTGAAAAGCAGAGTTTTTACTATACACATACGCACTCTTTACCTGACATGCACAGACACCCACTCGCCTCGTCTCCTTTCTCTCCAAGATCCCTCTTCACTGCTCTCTCCTGTCGGGATGGCTGACAGATCTGACCTGGAACTTTGGACTTGACGTTTTTCAAAGCACAAGACAACTTAGGTGGTTGCGTGGCTGAGAGAACGACCCACTAAAGCACAAAACATGGATTTCAAAGCCCTTTGCCGTCTAACTTTGGTCGCTCTGTATTTCTGGCCTCTCCCCGTTTTTTGCAGCTTAATGAGGTGAAGAAAAGTAAGTATGTGTAAGCTGGACCTTGGTCTGTAGAGTGTGTGTGTGTTTCTGTGTGTGTGTGTGTGTGTGTGTGTCTGTGTGTGCTTGCAGGGTGAAATACACCGTCGGAGTGCCTGTTATGACAAGGTAACAAGTGAGAAAGGCCAGAAGCAACTGGTCATAGAGAGAAAGAAACACATGCACACTGCTGACACACATGACAAATTTGAATCACATGCCAGCTTGAGCCACACACACATTTCCAGACACACATAACAGAAATAAATATGCGCGGACAGAGGGATTTTTGGAAACAGAATTGGAGACTTTTCTAATGAGAAAGCCAATACTCTTTCTGCAAACCCAACTTCGGACTGAAAGATGTTATTGAGCTTCCCAGAAGGGATAACAGAGATTGTAACGAGTGCAGACAGGTGTGTGGATCCAATCGCACGACTCGGAGACACAAGAAGGTGCAATTAACCAGCTTTACTGTAGAATATTGGTACACGTCACGGCAGTCCAAACACGGGTACAATAATTCCACAGGAGACAGGCAGCGGCAGAGTTCGTAATCGTTCCAGTCCAAGGTCGGTACACGGGAGGGCAGTTGATCACAGGGCAGGGTATCCGGCAGGGAAAAGGCAGAGACGTAAACCGTTAAGCAGGCAGGGATCGGTAACAGGAAGGCTATCAGGAGGAATTGCTGGAACGCTAGGAACATTGAGAAACAAAGACGAACTGGCAACGCCACACAGGAACGCACAGACTAAATACACCGGGTGATGAGGACCAGGTGCAAACAATCAGGGAGGAGCTGACAATCACCCAGGTGGAACACACACACACGAGGGAGGGAGTGAGGAGTCTGAAACGAGAGGAGAGGTGAGTAAACAATAACACATAACAAGAATAAGTCATAAATCTCCAGCCAACTTAACTTAATAAACTGGGCTGGCCATAACAGTACCCCCCCTCCTAGGGACGGCACTGGACGTCCCAGGCTCGTCAGGATGTAGACGGTGGAAGTCTAGAATGAGGTCCGGGTCAACAATGTTCTTTGTAGACACCCATTTCCTCTCTTCAGGGCCGTACCCCTTCCAGTCTACCAAGTATTGGCGACCGCGACCGCGGCGGCGAACAGCCAAGAGGCGTTTGACTGTGTACACCGGCCCTCCATCGATGATCCTGGGAGGAGGAGGAGGCTTGGTGGGAGGAACCAACGGGCTCTCCAATGCAGGCTTGATCCGGGACACGTGAAAAGTGGGATGCACCCTCATAGAACTGGGCAGCTGGAGTCGCACTGCAGAGGGGTTGATAATCCTGGAGATGGGGAACGGACCAATAAACCGAGGAGCCAACTTGCGGGACTCCACACGTAGGGGAATGTCACGAGTAGACAGCCAGACTCTATTGCCTGTTTTGTACGTGGGTGCATGGGTCCGTCGTCGGTCCGCCGCACCCTTTGTACGGACGGAGCTTCTTAGAAGGACCTCCCGGACCCCACTCCAGATCCTACGGCACCGATGGACGAACCTCTGGGCAGAGGGAACATTGACCTCCTCCTCTAAGTCGGGGAACAGTGGAGGTTGGTAGCCATAGGCACACTGAAATGGAGACAGGCCGGTAGATGCACTGGGTAATGTGTTGTGTGCATACTCCACCCAGATGATATGATTGCTCCAGGTGGCCGGGTTTTGAGAGACCAGGCATCGTAGTCCGGTCTCCAACTCCTGGTTCATCCGCTCCGCTTGACCGTTTGACTGGGGATGGTATCCGGAGGAGAGACTGACTGTGGCACCGAGGAGGGAACAGAACGCCCTCCAGAACTGAGAAACAAACTGTGGACCCCGGTCTGACACCACATCCTTCGGAAATCCATGAATGCGAAAAACATGCAACAGAACAGCCTCTGCAGTCTCTTTGGCTGAAGGCAGCTTGGGCAAGGGAATAAAATGAACCATCTTTGAGAATCTATCAACAACTGTTAAAATAGTGGTGTTACCTTTCGAAGGAGGCAACCCGGTAACGAAGTCCAGAGAGATGTCAGACCAGGGGCGATGGGGCACAGGAAGTGGCTGCAGGAGACCAGAGGGTGGCCGTCGCGAACTCTTGTTCCGAGCACAAACAGGACAGGCCATCACATATTCCCTGACCTCTCTCTCCATGGATGGCCACCAGAAGCGTTGTTTGACCACAAAGAGAGTCCGCCGTATCCCAGGGTGACAAGAAACCCGAGAGGTATGGGCCCAATGGATGACCTGGGAACGAAGTAGAATCGACACAAACAACCGGTTCGGGGGACATCTGTCCGGCACCTGACCATTAACATTTGCCTGTCTGACCCTCTGTTCAATATCCCAGGTAACGGCCCCTATCACACAGGATGGAGGCAAGATAGTAGAGGGAGATCTCGGGGCAGAACCAGGGTCAAACAAACGAGACAGTGCATCTGCTTTTGTATTCTTTGAACCAGGACGATAGGACAGTGAAAAATTAAAGCGATTAAAAAATAAGGCCCACCTGGCCTGTCTGGAATTTAGTCGTTTGGCGGATCGGATGTACTCGAGATTCTTATGATCAGTCAAAACCAGGAACGGCTGTTCTGCCCCCTCCAACCAATGACGCCATTCTTCCAGAGCCACTTTAATAGCTAGTAACTCCCTATTCCCAACATCATAATTTCGTTCAGCGGGCGAAAGTTTCCGAGACAGAAAAGCGCAGGGATGGAGTTTCTTGTCCACTTCTGACCTTTGCGAGAGTATGGCCCCGACTCCTACGTCTGAGGCATCAACCTCCACGACGAACTGAAGATTAAGGTCCGGGAGCGTGAGGATTGGGGCAGTAGTAAATCTCTCCTTTAATCTTTGAAAGGCTCTCTCAGCCGGTAGTGACCACTGAAACCTTATGTTCGAGGAGGTCAGTTTATGCAATGGAGATGAAATAGTGCTAAAGTTCCTAATGAAACGTCTGTAAAAATTTGCAAACCCCAGAAAGCGTTGGAGATGTTTGCGAGAAGTGGGAGTAGCCCACTCTGTCACTGCGCTCACCTTCGCCGGATCCATCTGGATGTTGTCTTGAGAGACGATGAACCCTAGGAAGGCGACAGAGGACACGTGAAATTCGCATTTCTCTGCTTTAACAAAAAGTTGGTGGGTGAGAAGGCGCTGAAGAACCTGGTGAACATGCTGGACATGAGTCTCCTCATCTGGGGAGAAGATGAGGATATCGTCTAAATAAACAAAGACATATTGGTTCAACATATCCCGAAGTACGTCGTTAACTAATGCCTGGAAAACCGCTGGTGCATTACATAACCCAAATGGCATTACCAGGTACTCATAGTGACCACTTGGGGTATTAAAGGCTGTCTTCCACTCATCCCCCTCTCTTATCCTCACCAAGTGATAGGCGTTCCTCAGGTCCAGCTTGGTGAAGACCTTAGCATTCCTCAAAAGCTCAAACGCAGAGGAGATGAGGGGCAGAGGATATCGATTCTTGATGGTAATCCCATTTAATCCCCGATAATCAATACATGGACGGAGCGTCTTATCCTTCTTGGCCACAAAGAAGAACCCAGCTCCAGCAGGAGATGAAGATGGCCGAATGAGTCCTGACGCCAGGGAGGAGTCAATATATTCCGTCATAGTTTTTACCTCCGGTGAAGATAAGGAATAGAGGCGCCCCCTAGGGGGTGAAGTACCTGGTAGCAGGTTAATGGCGCAGTCATAAGGTCGATGAGGTGGTAAAGAGGTAGCCCGTGTCTTGTTGAAGACCTCCTTGAGATCTAGATAACATGGGGGAACTCGGGAGAGATCTGGGAAATCAGCGTCCGATGAAATCGTGCGGGGAGAGTTGACCGCAGATCGAGACGCAGGAAGTTCTAGATACTTGGGAGAAGAAACATCAGAAGAGTGGAATATCTTGGATATAGACACAGCCCGAATGCAGGTTACAGAACAGTTTCTGTCCCAATTTGTTATTTCCCCTGTGACCCAGTTCATGTGGGGGTTGTGTTTAGAGAGCCATGGAAAACCCAAAATGAGAGGGTGTGATGGAGAGTCAAAAAGAAAAAAGCTCAAAACTTCAGAATGTTCCCCGGAAATAATCATCTGAATTGGATCAGTGCGGTGCGTTATTTTACATAATAAACGTCCATCTAGGGCGTGAGCCTCCAATTGCTTTGGCAGAGGAATTAATTTTAAATTTAATTTCTTCGCTAACCTCCAGTCCATAAAATTCTCATCAGCCCCAGAGTCAACCAAGAAAGGATAACTGACAGTCTGAGAAGGTGTGATGAGCTTGGCTTGCATGACAGGTCGAACAGAAGACACAGTAGTGTGACTCACCAGTGTATATCTTGCCGTTGCCTGGTCCTTCACTGGACAGTTTGAGAGGTAGTGACCCTTCTGCCCACAATAAATGCATCTACCCTCACGGAGTCGACGCTGACGCTCCTCTGGACTGAGCTTTGTGCGTCCCAGCTGCATTGGCTCCTCCGCTCCAGCATAAGGCGCTGTTGTGCCGGCCATAGGTGTGAACCGCGCCGGAGCTTGCCAGGACTGCTGAGCGGAAGTCGACTGCCCCCTCTGGACAGGAGCAGAATACTCCGGTCTGGATCTCCCACGGTCCTGGAGACGTCTATCGATCTTGACCACCAAAGCAATGAGCGAGTCCACATCTCCTGGCAACTCACAGTTGATGAGTTGATCTTTAATGGGCTCTGCTAACCCATATAAGAACGCATCGAACAAGGACTCCTGATTCCACCCGCTATCGGCTGCCAATGTGCGGAATTCAATGGCGTAATCCGAGACACGCCGATTGCCCTGGCGAAATCCCATCAGTGCTCTCGCCGCCTCTCGACCGGGATTAGTGGAGTTGAAGATCTTGCTTAGAGTTTCTGTAAACAGCTGAACCGAGGAGCAGATGTGTGAGTTTCTTGACCATTCAGCTGTCGCCCATCTCTCTGCTCTGCCAGAGAGGTACGAAATCACGTACGCCACCTTGGAACGTTCCGTCTGGAAAGCTGGCGCATTCAACTCGAAATGGAGCCCACACTGAACCAGAAATGACCGACAGTCGCCAGAGTCCCCGGAAAATCTTTCGGGACGTGAGAGACGTGGCGGGACAGCAGGCGGGGAAGCAGCGGGAAGTGGAGCTGGAGCTGGAGCTGGGACCGGAGCTGGAACAGCACTCGGAGTGATGAAGGTGTCCAGACGATCCATGAGCCTTTGGACCTGAGTAGTCAAGAAACTAACCTGGCCGTGAATGCTCTCCTGGCGCTCCGACATCCCCTGCATCTCGAGGTGAACTGCATTAAATTGTTCCTCCGTCTGCTGCAGTAATGGTGCCGGCAGGACAGTGCGCCCGGAACCGGAGTCGGCTGAATCCATCTTATTGGCCAGTTCGTACTGTAACGAGTGCAGACAGGTGTGTGGATCCAATCGCACGACTCGGAGACACAAGAAGGTGCAATTAACCAGCTTTACTGTAGAATATTGGTACACGTCACGGCAGTCCAAACACGGGTACAATAATTCCACAGGAGACAGGCAGCGGCAGAGTTCGTAATCGTTCCAGTCCAAGGTCGGTACACGGGAGGGCAGTTGATCACAGGGCAGGGTATCCGGCAGGGAAAAGGCAGAGACGTAAACCGTTAAGCAGGCAGGGATCGGTAACAGGAAGGCTATCAGGAGGAATTGCTGGAACGCTAGGAACATTGAGAAACAAAGACGAACTGGCAACGCCACACAGGAACGCACAGACTAAATACACCGGGTGATGAGGACCAGGTGCAAACAATCAGGGAGGAGCTGACAATCACCCAGGTGGAACACACACACACGAGGGAGGGAGTGAGGAGTCTGAAACGAGAGGAGAGGTGAGTAAACAATAACACATAACAAGAATAAGTCATAAATCTCCAGCCAACTTAACTTAATAAACTGGGCTGGCCATAACAGAGATGGAAAGTCGACCCAGACGGGTTGGAGAAATGTGTCGCCACATCATTAATCGTAATTTGTGCCGCTAACCGCACCATCGGGAAGTGTTTGAGTGTGCACATCGGCACTCGGGCAGACTCGTAAAGACGGCTAATCTTGAGTGACAAGCAGTTCAGTGAGCGCTAACCGGAATGCAAGTCAGCACTCAGTATCAATTAGAGGGAATTCTGAACAGAGACAAATGAGGAGGTACATGCGAGCGTATCGACAGAAAGTCCAATGACTCATTAGAGGACTCCTGTGACCTGTGGCTGCTCAACGATCTAAAATGGCCACCCTGCACATGGTGGGAGTCGGTGGTGTAATAAGAAGTGAAGGGTAAATAAACTCCCACTGCAGTGAGACAGGACAGGCCGACCGAGCCGCCGCCTTGGTTCGTCCTTCAGGCTCATCGCGAGGAGGACGTCTAATGAATGCAATCTGTCGTCAGGTGCGGTGGCTTCCTGCAGCCGTGCATCACACCGCCATATTGCAGAATACTAAAGATCTTGATAATGAGCTTGTCAGACTGTGAGTTACACTTGGAGACAGAAACCTTACCCTGTACAGTTAAGGCAAAATGTGCTCCCAACATGCACACATTACTTCAGGTGTCAGTGGCACTGACGGGGGCGGGCGTGATCCAAGATAAGACAAGGCAGAGAAGCCGGCGCTCCCGGTTCAGTGCAGCAGTGCAGGAATGTCAGGCTAAATAAACAGGGTGTCTGCCGGAGAGCCGAACCTGCCCTCCACTGCACCTCGCACTCCCTACAGCAACAGACGAGTGCAGGAGTGCAGAGGAGGGCACAGAAAAGCACTTAATGCCAAACAGCACATCATATGCACACGTGTGGGAACATACATGGGTTTGAGCAGTTTGGGTTTGGGAGGCAGATTTATTTTGCACTTAAAATAATGTTGATATCTACCATATTTTAAAGGATGTGTTTTCCACATTTCATTCAGGGGTTAAAGGGATGGTTCATCCAAAAATGACAATTCAGTCATTATCTAATTACCCTATGCCGATGGAGGGTTGGGTGAAGTGTTTGAGTAAACAAAACACTTCTGGAGTCTCAGGGGTAAACTTTGTTAGAGAAGTATCCAATACAATTGAAGTCAATGGTGAGTCCGTCTTCAGACCCATAAAATGCCTCCATGCGGCTCCCGTGGTGTCATAACAGTGTCTGGAAGCCTCGACATTTAAATTAAACCTGAAATAGTGTCATTAACACCATGTTTTAATGGACCAGGTACATTTAGGGACCGTCAGAATTGCTAACAACCGCTAGCTTACCCACTTCTGGAGAACTTTAAAAAAAAGTCCCCCCCCCATAGCTGTAGAGGTGAGTAGATAATGGGTGAATTTTCATTTCTGGTTGAACTATCTCTTTAAAAAATTGTATTGATACTCGAATACAAACAATAGCCCCCACCCCACCCCCATTCGATTGCATCATTATTCCAGTGTGATTTATATGTATATTTGATATGTTTGTGTGCTCAGAGCTGATTGAATTACTTGATAATTCTGTGTAACATGAATGTGTTTTCTTACTCCTCTGTGTGATTCCATCCCATTTCAATAACTTTTATTTATGTAATGTTGCATGTATTCTCTTGTTTTTTTAAACATCTCTTGGAGCTTTCTGCTGAGATAAGCCGCCTGCTGCCACTGAAAACAAGAGCAGTTTGCTGGCCCCAAAACCATAACAGTGAGCTAGAATAAGCAAAAAGTCTCAGAGGGCTGAGGAAAACTACATGTTTGTGTTATAATTCTTTTTGGTACTGTCAATTTCAACAGAACCTTAAACATTACACTGTCACATGATCCATTGTTAATCTAAAAAACAAAGACTTGTGCAGCTCAAGCGGTTTCATTTGCTTTTTTTTTTTATGGAAGAGCTGTTCAGGGACCACTAATGAAAACTAAACTATTGACTAATGTGCACTGTTCCTGCCAAGTAAATGACTAAATTAAGTAAATAACTTATCTGGATATAGAAAACTTTTAAAGATATTAATAAATGAAGACTAGAAAAGTGCTTTATAAGCACAGACTATTTACCATTTATTTATTGATTCATGAGAAATATGTGTAAAATGTGCTTTTACACTACAGCGTTTCCTCCACCCCCTTCTCATCTCTCCCTGGGCCGTCTTCGAAGGGGCTCAAACTTGGGGGCCAAAATTCATCAGCCCCACAATACATCACCCTGTGGTTTACAGAAGACATAAAGAAGACGGCAGCTGCCCAGTGAAAACATGCAATAGCACCAATCATACACACATCTCACACACGGAGCATGTGTAATGTCCTGAGCTCGTGTCTGAAGCTGAGTAATGTAACTGTGAGCAACTGAAAAACAGGGCGATGATATTTTTACGTGGGAATATTTCATCCCATCGTCCCTTGACAGAGGTTCCTGTGGAGGGACAGAGTTGATGCAGCTGTGTTTACATAATGTATTTGATAGCGTTTGAGACATGTGTATGTTTCGCATGTACAGGTTATCAGTGTGTCCTCAGGTCAGGGGGTCCCTACTTTCTCTACGTCTGACTCCCACACAGCTGACTCTCTCCCCGTTGCTTCTGCTCAGTGTCTCTCTGCCACAAAGTGACATATTTAGGCAAAGTCGTGACTAATCGACTGCTTGAAACATTAGCTAAAAGGGTGTAAAAGCTTGCAAGCGAAACACAAGGACGGGGGAAATGAGGGAATTCATCAGAGCAGCGGTAATACAGAGCTGGATTTGTGTTAAGACAATGTGAGTGTTGTTATCCTCCCTGTTGTTAAGTGCTCAGTAAGTATATGGACGTCATATTGAAAATTATTTCCACTTGCCATGTAAGCTTTTATTTAAATGATTCAACTTTTATTATTCCTTTAAAAAAAACTTATATTATATGCCAGTTTTTATAATGGACTGAGACTGTGGTCATTTCCTTCTCGTCTTTGACAAAAAAAACAGAAACCTTTTAGGCAAATTATAACAAACTACATTGGCCCCGAAGTGTAAATCACAACAAGCCTTGACGGTAGCCAGTATGTTTCTATTAGCGGTTAATGCTGTTGTGTTTTGCATTTGCTTAAACTATATTTGAGTCTAGTTTTTTTGTTCATGATATGTGTGCTACAGTTGTAGCTTTATTAATTGATGATGTCGCTGCCATCGTCTTATCTTGAGGAATGGACACATGAAATTATCTCTACAACTCACAGCCTGAGTCCTGTGGCAGCAATACAGGGAGTTGCTCACTTGTCATCACCTGATTAAAGTTTATAAATGAACTGGACAGTTGAATGTGGACTTTTGGACATTTCTATTTAATACGACAAGGGGACAATTCATGTCCATGTTCCTGCTAACAACCTCTCTTATTTAAAATTGCTATATGTGAGTTTGTCTGTGCCATCAAAAGTTCCAGTGGTGCAGGTGATGGTTGCTTTCTAAGAGCTTCAACCATTACAAGTTGTAATATAAAGGTTATAAAACATTCTCTGAGTAGCACTACTACAGAGACATGTTAAAGTTCCACCAAGGCCCAATGGTCCATGAATTATTCTCTGGGAAAATAACGGAAATGTTGTTGTTGATCCGGATCCACAACAAAATGTAAAGATTTCCTCACTGACCCATACAACGTCCTTCCAACAAGTTTGATGGCCATCTTGCTTGCTTACAAATAAACCAACAAAGAAACGGGCAGGAGTGACAACATAACCCCCTTGGTGGAGGCAACGACAGCGTTGCTCTCCATCTTTCATGCTGAACTTAATTATTAACATTATTAAACAGCTGTCAAGCTTAACATTGGCCATGTACAAAATAATGTATCACCAATATAACACATATGACCTCTTTTAACCTCTTTTAACCTCTTTCAACCCCTAAATAAAAGTAATCTTGCTGACATCAAATAACCTAACAGAAGAAGAAGATCAGATCCAGTAGATGGCTAACCATAAAGCTTGACATTGGTTGCCACCTGCTAATAAACCAGACAAAGAAGAAGAAGAAGAAGAAGAGTTGAGGGTAATGACAAAAATCTCTGAACGTGACCTTTATTGAAGCATAATGAAGTGAAGCGCCAAAACGCGCACAATCACACACGCACAAACACACACGCACAAATGAAGTCCTCACCTCCTGTGACACATCTTTATGACAGTAAACCCCGGGACATGGGGTGAGGCGGGAACATCCTTGAAGCGCACTTTGAGTGGTCTGGAATGAGCAGATAAGCGAAAGTAAGTCTACTAAAAGTGAAATATGGTAAGAGTTGACGTGTAACCCGAGCATGCTCCTCTCAAGAGCCCCCGCTGGATCACTGCCCCGGGGCCGCACACAACAAAGTGAATGGGAGAATCCTAATGAAGCTGTGAGGACTCAATCAATACTTGCTCGAGGGTATGGGTGGGGGGGGGGAGAGGGGCTGCAGGGAGGCAGAGAGAGGAGAGAGGGGAAGATGTATGAGGAAGGGTTAGAAAGGGGAGGGATGAATGGAGGGAGAGAAAGAGAGGGATGAAGCAGGGTGGAAATATACGAGAGAGGAAGGAAAGATGAGAGGGGGGAAAAAGTAAGGGCAATAATGCAGAGAGAAGGATGGAAAGACAGGTGAAGAAGAGGGAAACAGGTTTAAAGAAAGTGAATGCATAAGGGAGAGGGAATTGAAAAAGGATTAGAGAAGGGTTGGAAAGAAGAATGTAGACGGAAGAGAAGTGAGAGGAAAGGAGAAGAGAGAGACTGAGGGAAGCAAAAAAACATGAAGATATTTATTTAATCAAAGCCATTTACATACATTTATATACACACATAGTGTAAATGTGTGTATGGAGAGAGAGAGAGAGAGAGAGAGAGAGAGAGAGAGAGAGAGAGAGAGAGAGTCCAAATCGAAGACACTTAAAGAAAGCCCATTGATTGTGGTCACGGTTGGCTGAGCCCTTCTGTTTGGTTAGTCATCTATTTCTCCTGTATGCTGAGATCAAGCCTTTCTCCTCCTCCTCCTCCTCCTCCTCCTCCTCCTCCTCCTCCTCCTCCTCTATCTCTCCATCTGAGATGCATGGACCACCTAGAACTGCAACTTTCTCATGGAGAGGAGAGCAAACTTATAATTACTGCTTTCAACTTTTTATAAGCAATTCCCCCCGAGATCAGCAGGGAACCATAGGAGGTTATCATGAGCAGTGTCTGTGTGATATGGCCACGTCAAAGTGCACACTGAACCACACACAGTGGTGACCCATTGACACTTGTTAACAACGCCCAGACTTTAAAACACCAAAGCACTTGGTTTCATATCATAAGTTAAATATTTACAATCTTGGAGTCCATTGGTTATCATCTGATGACAAATTAGCCTCTGGGAGGAACTGCCAATATTTCGGTGCTTCAGATGTAGTCACCAGATAACAGGGCCACGGTCTCCAGTCTGACTAGTTACTAATATGACACAATCAAACATTTCTCCACAACCAAACACAAACAGTGATATTCTTTGAAGGAGTTTTAGGTCCAGATGACATTTTGGCACATCTCTATTAACAACTATCTGCATATCCATGTAGATAGATTAGAATGCTTATATATACAAGTTGATTTTCAGTCAATATGTTCCACCTGTTTTGCTCGTCACATAGATCTCGTCCCACAAGAGGCTTCCGGCATCAGCATCTTGTCCTTTAGCTACAGATTCTGCTGAATCTGTTCATAGAGATTATGTTATTCATGAGGAACAGTCACAGTTAAAGTTAGGATATGACTCTCACTTATGATAATTACAAAGGTTTCGGATTTCAGAAATCATTAATGTATCCTCCCTGCTACCTGCACAGTCCATGTAGAAGAAGATAAAGTGAGTTTATCTACAAATTACAGAAATAAAAAACTTTTGGACACTATTTGGGTCATTTTCTTTAAAAAGAATGTAATTATCAATGTTGTTAAGTTCATATTATACTGAACGTGTTTTCCCCTCAGGAATAACTAGAAAATAGTCAGTGTCTGCTACAACTTTCAGCTCTTTTCAATCTCGTCTGTTTGCTTCTGCTTCTATTGAGTCACATCTGAGGCTTTGTATTCATTTATTTTTATGCAGACATGTTTTCATCATTATACAGTTCTCTCTCTCCTCTCGTCTGTCATTGTTTCTCTTTCATTCAGCTCCAGTGCAATGCACAATAGTATATACTGCTTGGTTAGTGATCATCAGTGTTACACTACACTGCAATGCCTTGTGGGAAATGTTATGACCCATTAGGAGATTATTAATATATTTTTGGGGTTCAGGTGCAGAGCTAGGTTTAGAGCGTGGTCACAGGGAAATACAGACTCTCCAAACTCTCCCCTTTTTATCGAACAACTCCATCCACTTGGTGGCAACACACAACTAATACACAGAGGAGTGCAACAGCAGCTGACTGCAACAGGACACGGCTCTGGAGACAGTGACCCAGAACACAGACTCTTTTCCCTGCGCTACTTCACTTTGCACAGGGAAATGAAATAAAACCAAACAACTGCATCTGACCTGGCAGAGCTGGGAGCCTGGTGTGGCCCTCAACAGCCGCGTTCTCGGGCCCACTGGGGGAAGACGTCAGGAAGAGTCCCCCCCCCCTCGTCAGATAGTCTGCCTGCCCAAGGTGTGAGTAAGTGAGACATACAGCTCAAGTAAAGTTCAAATGCCAAAGGGACTGAGAGGGGCTAGCTGATGCGAACAGGCATTTAATGGTAGCTACAGTTCAGTTTGTCTCGTAACAGGATTCTATGAGTCCACAAGAATACCAAAATTCAAACTAACTATTTGGACAGCACTACAATATGGACAACATAGTGGTTAGTGAGGGATTTCAAACACAGCCCTGGTTGATCTGACAACACTGGTGGTCACTGGTAATAAAGGTGTGCTTTAATTGTACTGATTCAGTGGTTTTGTTCGGGAATATACCTGTATCTGCCACTGGGGGCAGCATGTTAAATTGCCGTGAGATCTGTGACAGAAGAAGAGATATTCAGCTATCACAACTGTAACTATCCGCAACACCTTCTCCCTGCCCACTTCAGTCCCGGGGAGGAGTCACTATTCTTTTGCCTCCATTCAGTAAAAGGTCACGAGGGCCGACTGTGATCAAAGCAGCATCATGGTCAGCTGTATCCCATCATTTAATCATCCGATTAACATCAATAAGGCCCCATGACTGGAAGGAGGATGTGAGGAATGGACAGAGAGGAGGGGTGCTGGGGAAATAGACATAAGGCTGAGGAATGAGAAAAGACAAGAAATATGAACTGGGTAAATACGGCTATGAAAGACTGTCAGCAAATGCAGTTATATTAGAAGTGGGACAAAGGGAGAGAGAAATTGAAAGAGAGGGGCGATCGATAGAGAAAGAAGCGGCGAGATTAGAGCTGAGACTGGATGGAGGAGGAGGAGGAATTTACCAAGGTCAACAAAGACGAAGAGTATCACCTGATAACAGCACTACCGAAAATCCAAACTGGCCTTTCACGTACAAGACTGGGAATAAGACATTTAACCCCTCTACCCCTGTGCATGTGGGGGGGGGGTACAATCAGGACACTGGTCGATTCATCTGTGTGTGATCACTCCCATCGAACACTGTTTAAATCAATGTGATGTCATCTCTTGCTTGTGTGTATGGCAGGAGACATTATACAGCTGCATAGACCTACCAAGTTACATTAGGGGGTACACAGGGGCTGCTTTTAATGTCAACCTGCAGGTCGAAATCGCAGCTAGATCATTTTGATGATTTTATTATTTTTAGTTCACCATATCAGACTAACACAGACTTTCACGGGTGCAGTGGGTTCTGATCTCCGTCATGGCAACATTCGTTTTGTTGCTGCAATACTTTATATCAAGCAGAATTGCAGAGGTTTTATTTTGAAAAGTTCTGAACTTGGGTCTAAATATTGTGCTGATTGCTTAACGGAGCTCCGAAAAAGCCAACTTCCAATTTACAAAAAAAAAATACACCAGTTCAGTAAATCATTGAAACTTATATATTAACTTCACCCGTGATCAGTAATAAAGCCAATTCTGTTTCATTTCATGAAAAACATTGACTATAAGGCAATAAGTCATTGCAGATAAACCAGGAAGGATGAACACAATGTTTTTTTAACTTCACTCTGGACTACTATAGACTGTTTATTCCCACAACGTCCAGCACACAAACAATAAAAAGTGGCATTATATTGTAGAGCTGTTTTTAGGAGGACTCACTAATGACAAGGAATAATTCTAACAGCTCGTTACAAACAGGCAGGTTTAGAACAATAACCTGCACCAGTTATTATAACAATTCCATCAGTTACAATAGTGCCCTTGCCAACTGACGTTGGTGGCTCTGTCCCTAATAATAATAATTATAGAAAGAAAGAAAAAGAAGGGTATATCTTGGTTTTTATTGCAGAAGAAATCTGAGGTTGCAGAGCTCTACGGCACAGAAAACACACACACACACACACACACACACACACACACACACACACACACACACACACACATGCTGTACATACACACTGGGGATGAGCCTCAACACTCGCTCCCTTTGACACTAATGAGCCTTTTGATCCCAGCTGAATAGATACATGTCCATAAACCCATGATACTGTGTCATGTGGTTACTGAGGTACTTAGCTGGCAGAGCCATAGATAAATCACAAGTTAAGGGTGTATGTGTGTGCTTTTGTGTGCATGTGTGTTTGTGTGCATGTGTGTGTGATTGCTGTTAGATGTCTAACCTCAATGGAGAAAAAATTGTGAAATCCCTCTGTCCAACCTGTGTTACTGTGCAATTTAACATGCACCATGGACATGAGGAAATAGGATTAGAAGCACCCGCGCACGCACAAACGCACACACACACACACACACACACACACACATACACACATACACACACACACACACACACACACACACTGTATCCATCTGGAGGAAGCAGCTTAGCCACAATCATTTACTGGATATTGTATAATATCCATATCCACTCCATAAGTGGAGCGTACAGTATAATCGTATACCAGCTCCTCGTCCCTGACATCACCTGTCACATTTCTCATTTCATTTTGGAGTCTTTCTGCTGCAGGTTTTACACATTCAGTGTGTAACTCATATACAGGTCCCTCAGAGTGGAACTGTATGTGTTTTCATGGAGCACAAAACTGTGCTCACCGCAGTGCATTAGCACGGCTTGTGGTGTGTTAACACCCAGCGCTTTGGCATTAAGTGTCGATGAGAGATGATACAGCTAATATGTGTTTATGTTCTGTCAAACCATTTGCACCGTGAACTGTGTGTGTGTGTGTGTGTGTGTGTGTGTGTGTGTGTGTTTGTGTTAGAGAGAGAGTGTGAGTGAGAAGGGCGTGAAAGTCTTCCATCCTAACTATGTCAGCTATTTCATTTTGTTCCTCTGAGAGCCGGGGCATCTGTCAAACAGAAACTACAGCTGTCCTCCACTCCTCAAGTTTTCCCAGAAGCCCCTCCATGTCTCTTTTCACATTGTTAGATCTGCTCAGTGTCGGGTATTATCACTTTACAGAGTAACACATCATAATAATGTTGTTTTTTTCAAAAACAAGTAGTTTCCTCCAGTACTTCTGTCCCTTTTGTCGATCATTTTTGGAGTCATATTCTTTATGGTAAAAACCAGATGTTTCCAATTTTACAAAAGCAAGTAGTGACATATCTATTTGCTTTTTGTCCAATTTCAATTCCTCTCTATTGAAAAGAGAATTATTTTGTGTTGTTGTGGTATTAATTCCAGCGTCTCCGCTCTATGACACTTCCAGTCTATAAGGCACCACATGATCATATTGATTTCAGGTTGGAAACAGCTTATGGTATAATAATAACAATAAAACTAATAATAATAATAACAGTAATAATAATAATAATAATAAATAGTCGGTTTCTATTGAAGTCTATTATAAAATGCCTCTACATCTCATATGATTTATAACGTCAGTGAACATTTTCCAAAGGAGTTTATGGTCTCAAAGTTTTAAGTCTCATTCAATGCACCATGATGACATTAATGAATAACAATATACAGTAATAAACAGAAAGGTTCTTATATCTCAAAACATTTTCTACATTGGTATTCATTTAGTAAGAATATGTATATAAATAAGAAAATAGTCAGCTAATATTTTTCCCTAAATACTTGACTCTAGTATAATAGTCATTTGTATTTAAATGTGTGAACTGATGTATACAGGTAAACTGACACACACAGATTTGGATCAGTGAATGTTTACAAAGTCCATTCCGTGTTCCCATTATGAACATGAACATGTGTGCAGAGGTAATCCCTGTGTGTTTGGACGTGTCCGTTCAACATCGCCTTCCTATACTCTTAATTCCCCGACTGTATCAGCTTGATGTGTAAGTCTATGTTAATGTTAACAGTGATTTGTTATGATGGGTCTGTAAACTGTGGCCTGAGAGAAGAGGAGGGGCTGTGGACGCAGGGAAGGTGTTTAGAGAGAGCGTTTGTGTGTGTGTGCGTGTGCGTGTGTGTGTGTGTGTGTGTGTGTGTGTGCGCGTGTGTGTGTGTGTGTGTGTGTGTGGTGTGTGACCAGCACAACAGTCGGATGACTCACCATCAGGAGAGGACAGGGCCAGGACACATCTATCAGGGGATGATGACTTCATTACTTCTTGAAAGATAGATAGAAACATCGCTCCATCTCTTCCTCCACTCAGGATCGAGTGTGAAACTCTTCGAGGAGCAAACAGAGGAGGAACCGTTGAATCATACTAATCACAACACTGTTTTTCGGGGGCTCTGACCTATGCTGTTGTCTCCGCGGGGCGAGCTTTGTTTGCCATTGATTTACTCTCATTGTTTCACGACCTCCCCACCTCTTTTAGCAGGGACAGGCAAAACAAGAGCGATGGATTTGTAATAATAATTCAAAACAGCACCATGGATTTTTGTTGTAAAGCCTCACTCACAAGCAAAATTGAGACTTATTGATTTTATGCCCATGGCGCTTCTCATCAGCAACAGAAAAGAGCATCAGAGTTTTTCAGAGGGGAAAAGCAGTGGGTGAAACAATCCATGCAGAGCTTGGCTATTATGATTCCACCTCTTTCTTTCTTCTCACCCTTAGTTTCCCTGTAATTTTCTCCTTCACTCTTTTTTTTCAATATGGCACTTCATCCATATTTAACTCTGACACGTCTACAGTATGTTGCCAACATGAAATCAGCTTCACACTTTTTAGTAACCTCCTGGTGAGAAGACTTAATAAATTAACAATAATCCTCTTGGAACATAGTAGAATAAAGTAGAATACTATCATCTGGAGCTTCCTCTGTTTCACATGTTCGTAACAGTTGAAACCAGGAGTAAACTGAGGTATTTAGTCAAAGACAAACAATGATCAACAATGATTACATCGTTTCAGGTTCAAGGTGAAACTATCATCAGCATGTAAAGTGGGAGTGATTCCAGAGTGCACACACGGCTGTCTCTTGGTGAGTGGCAGACTCTTTAATGTGTCTCTGCTTTGTTAAGTCAAGACTGAAAGAGCCCCATTAACCTGCTGGTTTGATGGGAGATTATACATTTTTGAGAGTTCTCTTTTGTCTCTTTTATTCAACCTTAAATATGTGTTTCTGTTTTATCTTAATACTCGGTTATGTACTTTGATACCTCCTAGAAAACCTACAGGGCAACAGAAGCAGTGGCAGATCTATAACATGGCATAACAACTTAAGCTTGCTATATCAAGTATATATATATATATATGTGTGTATCTAATTCAGTGGTAAATGTAATATGTCTTGTACTATACAGCAGGCGTGGGGAAAGTTTCTTCAGAGAGAGACGTTTAAATTAGTATAAAGTCCTTCACAGGTCATACTAAGTAACTGAACGCATCTATCTCACTAACCTCTCTGATGTGATGACTTGAACTGATTGTCATTAGTGAAGCTATCTGATGTCAGATGGTAGTGATGGTGGATGATTATATCACCTTCGATAATGCTATTCCTGACTTGTTCAAGATTCAAGATTCAAGATTCAAGAGATTCAAGAGTTTTTATTGTCAAATGCACAACAATAACATTAAGCAGTCGCTGGCAGTGAAATGCTTGAGTCTCAGGCTCACTTCTAGCAATGCTCAAATAATTACAACCTATAAAATAAAGGCAGGAAATCCTTTTCTGATCTCAAACAAAGAGGCAATGGAATGGGATTGTGAAAGCTGCTTCTTGGCTACAAAAACTCTGTAGCAGACCAGTAACTTTATTTAAGAGTGCTGATAACCGTAACTCATCCAGTTCAGCTGCATGTTTCCAGCTGTTACTTTGGGCTTTTTCATCATTGAGATACTGTCCCTGCAAACTGGACACACTGGCTTATCATATAGGAATATCCATGAGCCGTGATTGCTCTCATATTGCTTTTTCTTTTTAGTGTTCAATGTAGCGTTTTCCCCACTCAACTACTGAGCCAATTCATATTGGTCCCTTTTATATTTCCCCTGGCTCAGCAGCCAAGAACAAATATTAGTGGTTATTACAGCAGGCCTATATTGAAATTAAAAAAAAAGAAAATCAAACAAATCTAAGCAGATATTTACCACCCATAGCTACACCTCTGTCCAGATGTTCATTTTAACATTCAGAAGTGAAAGGTCTATTATTCAGTTTTTAACTACATGCCCTCCTTTGCCTTTCACATACTTCCACACCTGATCCTCTATGTTTTTAACACATTAATCCTGCCTTCTGGACT
Source organism: Pleuronectes platessa (assembly GCF_947347685.1). NCBI lineage: Eukaryota > Metazoa > Chordata > Actinopteri > Pleuronectiformes > Pleuronectidae > Pleuronectes > Pleuronectes platessa. The sequence continues at coordinate 23,514,127 of NC_070630.1, forward strand.
TGTGTTGTGATGCTGCTGTATTCATCCTCCTCTCTCCACCCACTGTGCGAGAAGTTAACTTTTGTGTCAGTGCACTGTTATTGAGAAAGCCATCTGTGGCAGCTTCTCACCAAGGTGGGAGTTCTTCTGATGTGTCCTCTGGGCCCAGGTTGGTGTGAAATGCCGAGAGCATCGTGTGTCAGAATCTCTCCACATTGTTTTATGAATGCTTAAAAGAATGGAAGTAACTCTGTATAAAGTCTAATCCGACCGAGTGTGAAGGCAATTCTTTTTTTACAGCAGTTACAAATGGCAACACTCCAAAGCTGGCAAGCCTGTTGTCATAGAGAGAACTTTATCAGTATTGGACAGTTTCTCCTTAAAGGCGTTCAGGGTAGTGCATTTATTGGTTTGCACAAAAAAAGTGACAGGAGCAGTCTTCTGAAAAAAGAGAAATATTGTTCGGAGCAACTTAATCACCTCTATCAAACTGAAGCATAGGCAGGATTGTCAGTATGTCATTTTCAGAATGTTAAAAAAGTTGTCAGACACGGTCCCTCAAATCCAGACGCTGGGAAGTGAACTTCATTCAAAGCACATCGGCTCTGTAAGTCTTTTCAGACTGTCCAAATTTAAAGACGACAATCCAACACAAAACTTTTCTATTTTTCAAGATCAACCTTAAATATCTAATGTTCTCCTATTGCATGACTAATAACCTGTTAGGATTCTGTGACACCTTAAGAACCACATGTGAGGTCGGTAAGTGACAGGGAAGGTGCAGGGAATCGGAGTTGGGCTCCTCACTCCCTCTGTCTCGTTGGATCTCTCTCCCTGCTTGTCACTGTCTGCCTCGCTGGAAGTGAAATCACAGCGGCTGTATTGGCTTTCTGCAGCACCCCTCAGCTCCAAATGGGAAGGTCACCCACAACGCGCACAAGAGAGATTCAATTTAAAATCTGTACAGCTCACTGAGGAACACTCATCCTGTGCAAGTGTGTGTATGTGTGTATTTGTGTGTGAGAGAGAGAGAGAGAGAGATACTGACATGCACCCTTCCTTCCTCATGACCCACAGAAAGCCATCAAGGCAGTGCAATCTCCTCACATCAAAATGTGACACCACAGCTGCATGTTGTGAATTTGTACAGTCATGCAGGCAGACTGTACGAGGGGAAACTCTCAACGTTGTATTCTGGGTTGCAGAAATAAACGTCCTTGTTCCTTGTTAACACATGATGCATACTAACACACCACACAAGCATGCCTACACCCTTCAGCAGGGCCCAGAGTGGCGCCGTCAGGGGGTGTGGTGGAGCAGGTAGTGTCGCCCATGGCTTGTATGCGCTCAACCCACCAGGGGCCCATAGAGAGATTGTCCCTTTCGGCCAGGAACCTGTCCACAAAGACAGGAAGTGGAACCCTTCCACCTGATACCGCGGCACTGCAGGGCCCCGGGGGAGAAACATTTCACTGTGACGCCTGTGATGGATTAGCTGCTGTTCCCAAAATGTGTTTACCTAGGCGCACACAGACGGTTAGCAGCAGGCTGCTCCGCATACAATGGAGGCAAACAAGGTGGCAGAGGCTGCGGAGCAAATAAGGCCACGCTTTAGGAGAAAAAAGTCGCAAGTGAAACCGTGCAAAGGCAACGTGAAGGAGTGGGAGGCTTCGGAGTCATTACTCATTGTTGTGCGTTGTCAAACAAGATTAACCCTTTCATCTGTTCAAGCCAAGCAGCCGTGGAGCAGTTCTCAGTCCGGTGACAGCCGTGCTCCTTCGCCTTTCTTCTCTCCCTTTTCTTTGATGCAGTTCCAGTCCAGCAAACTAACTCACCGGGTCCTTTCATCAGGCAGCAGCGCACCATAAAAAACGAGTGGCTCGGCCTGCACACAATCAGGCTGAACCACATTCAGCATCACGGGTCAGAGTCTGACACAGGGACCTTGTCTCAGGTCAAACCAAAGCTCCCCTCCACCCGTCAGATCTGTCACACAAAATGATAACAGGCTGTATAATGGAAATACATTAGCTCCTATACAATGTTGTGTAACACAACTTGACTGCACCATATGTTATGCCAGACAAACAATATGACAATATAAATCTAGTATAATAGAAAAATGATCTTAGGTTATTTGCCTCATCATTGCCAAATGTGACTGTTTAGATTAAGCCGCTTAAAACTTCCTGTCACAGCACATCAACATAGACGAAATCTGATTAGGACGTTGTGTCATAATATTGTTAGATATTGAACTAGAGCTCATGCTGCTCACACTATTTGAACTAGAAGGACAATAAGAGAGCATAGCTCCATCAGTCCCCCTTAAAATGCTATCAAGATGAAAACTGCTCAGAATCGAATTATCAGCTCCCAAAATGTGTTCGATTTGTTTCATTAATATTTATGAATTATTTCCTTGGCAAATGGTGAAAATTTTGAATAAAACCTAATCTCCACAAAAGTGGAAACAAATTCTGGATCTGCCCCTGAATTTGGATTCCTTCTTGACCCATACCACATCCATCCATCAAGTTTTGTGGAAATGTATTCAGTTGTATTAGTGTAATCTGGTTTAAATATGTAAAAAAAAACATTCAAACCAATAAAAGAATGGACAGGTGTGAAAACGTAACCTCCTTGGTGAAGGCAAAAATAAAACTGCAGGTGCAGCATGGCTGAAACTTCACTGGATGTGAGTGGACTCTGATTTGTGATTCCTCAAATTGTTCAATAAACAATCTAATGTTTGATGTTTAACAAAAGTACTTTCTGGAACTGGTCATGGTGGATGTTCCTCATTAACCAGCAGATCGTCTACAATGGTCTCAACACTACTGCAGATGAACCCTGAGCGGTGGGCATCACCAAGTGCTTGTGTGATTTGAGTCCCTTTGGCTTTCCGATCCCTTTCCTGCAATCCATCTGCAACCTTCTTCTTCATCACATCTCCCTCTCATCTCTCCTCCTGTCCTCTCTCCTCTCAGCAGCAGGGTGTACAGCCTGGGTCTCTCCCTCTCTCTCTCTCTCTCTCTCTCTCGCTCTCTCTCTCTGGGGGCTGCATGCTGTGTGTATTTGCCTGGGATGGCAGACAGGCCTGACCCATTTACCAAACGCTTTTATCCCCCCCTCCTCATCCTCCTGCTCCTTCGCTCCGTCTCTCAGTAACCACCGCTGACTTGCTGTACATTTGTATGCATCCCTGTCACTCCACTGTGTTTGGTATGTACGTCGGCTCCATTCGTCTGTCCGTCTCATTTTTCCTCTCGTGTTGTTTTTCCCCACAGAATGATGAGGTGGTGGTGGTGGGGTGGGGAGGGTCCCTTCTTCGTCTCCATTTGCATTCGAGAGGCTGTTTCACGGGATGCCACACACACTAATACACTCGATCCCTGCTATACCCACTCAGACGCTCGAAGTGTGCGACAACTAAAGATAGAAGGCAGACCGAGACGAGTGTGGATAGTAAAGACACAAATATCACCGGAGACAGGCAAGAGACAGAGAGGTGGACATCCGGGTGTCTGCATGATGTCTGCATCCAAGTGGCACACCCGTGTAGAGAAAAGGCAGCAGCCAGATACAAATAACTCAAGTTAGAAGACGCACAAACAGTTTTATCTGGAGTCAGTGCTTGAGTGTGTTGTGATGGATGAGCGACTGAACGAGCCCTTGACAGAGGAACGAGACAGTAATGACCCGACTCAGTTAGCTCGACTGAGTGTCTGCGTGGGGCGAAGCCTCGGCCCGTCACTTACAGCGTGTACACTCATAAATCCTGATTGTTTTAGCTAATGATGAATCGCAAACAGGTAGAGGTGCACATGCACGCACACACACACACACACACACACACACACACACACACGGAGCATGCACAATAACATAGACACCTGTACAGAGGCCGGGTTGTTTGCGTAAGTAAAGAGCTTAATAAAGTCTCACATCTGAGAAAACACAGCAGTGGCCGAGTCTAGACACTGACAGACAGGACACACACACACTGCAGACCCCAATTAGCTGACCCTAAACTTTACATACACACTCCTTTGGTCTCTCTTTCTCTCTCACACGTCTCCTCTGTCACCCCATCTCCCAAATATCCCCTCCCCCCCACACCCATCATGTGCTCAGTATATCACTTTCCTTGCTTGGCAGGTTTGGGGGACTATTCCCCAAAATACTTTTTCTTATATAATATGGACTATTAGAGCCAACTACTAAAATACATGGGGAACCAAAACATGATTTTGAAGAGAATAAAGTCAATATAACAGGAATATACTTGTATTACTTATATTATATTATGAATCTCAGTCTGTCAAACTGAGAAATGTGCTGTAGAAGTTTCACAAATAACTTTATATTTAATCTTTTGTCTCATCAGCGCCACATTATCATAAGTATCAGGACTTTGAAAAGATTGTGTAAGAAACTGTCAGACTTTGAGGAAGTTGGCTCTTTGTGGAGGAGAACATGTTTGGTAGTGGTCGACTGCAATGCTATCGTGGGTTCTATCCTGTCATATTTAAAGGGGTTTCGTATTTTCTTAAGAACAATGAAATTGGTTCAAGATTTTTGATCGAAGAAAAATGGAACTCTGTCGAGCTTGCTGGCTATTTCTTGAAAAAAAGTTGACCTTATTCTCAAAATATTATAACATTCTTCTAAAAATCTTGGATGACAGAGTTTTCTGTTGTATCGCCCTACAATATTTTGTCCGAGGGAGAGATCCAGGTGTAGGGCAAGGGGGGGCACTGGCCCCAGTTGAAGTCGGAATGGCCCCTGGAGTGCCCCTGTCCTGTCAGTAGTCTTTAAAACAAGCTAACAATTAATTTGACAATTTGCTCAAATCTGTTTTTTCCTTAACTGTTTTGCAGAACACATTGGGCTTGATCAAGGAAAAACTTTCCAAATAAATTAAATGAAGTTTAGCTTTGCTCAAAGCTATAGATATAAGAATTAAACAAGAAATGACTTAAATGTGTCACCTTACCGAATCAAGAAATGCACATGAAAGTGTAAAATATTGTCGCCTCCGTGTAAACTGTGGCCCCTTTATGGCCTCTGATTTAGTAAAAATCCTAGATCCACCACTGTGCTGTAATAATAAAGGGATAGCTAGGGACTGCTAGCTGTGTGCTAAATGTGAAGCTACAGCTACCCTCTCGGCTAGCTTAGCTTAAAGACTGGAATCAGCTAGCGTAGCTGTGTTCAGTTCCAACCAAACCCTACTACCGCTCCTTGTATAGTTCAGTCAGACAACTCACGTTTGATCATGTAATATATTTATTACAACAGATTTAGTGTTTGGCGTCTAGGCTCCAACTTAATCACTCCCCCATATGATTACACAGGAATGATGGGAGTGATGAGCAAATACTTGTAACCCCCCGTTGGAGCCTACAGGTGGATGCTGGGGTGGTGGTGGGGCTGAAGCAACAGGTAGCAATACTGCAGCATTACTACAATACTACAGACATTTGATGGGAAATGTCTCTCTGGTTAAATAGACCACCTGATAAGGTGGGTGTGTATTATAGATGGTTGTGGAGATTGAGGTATGTCACATGATGTATGTCACATGATGTATGTAACATGATTGGTGCAGTGCAGCTCGAGTTGCCTGCCAGAACTAGCTCAAAGGCGTCGCCATATTTAGTTAAATGAAAAAAAATCTCATTGTTAAAGCAGTGCTGTGACCAGGTGCTTTGTGTCCGACTGTTTCTCACATGATGTCAAAGCAGTGAAATGAGTTGAATGTTAATTAACGTGCATTAGAGTTTGGATAACCCCCGGTGGGAAGCTGCACTCGTTGTAATGGAGACGTGGGCCTGAACCCGAGCTGCTTCCTCTGGTCAACACTTGGCCTCCGTTCACCCTGAGTCCTGTTGCTGTTGTTCCTCATGCGAAACCTCTTCACAACATGAAATCTAATCTCTCTCTTCGCTTCCTCCGACCTCTGGCTACAACTGTGGTTTTGGAGGGAGAATAGTCTGGGGCTGCTTCCACGAGGTTAACGTCGAACCGTGACCGCAGCCTATCCCGCTCTTCCATCTTAGCTTCGACTGGCCGTCGACCGCAACCACGCTGAAACTACTGTCTGAGCCGTCAGTCGTCTGTCATCCCATCATCCCTCCATCCAACACACATACTGCCTGTTTTCTTCAGCCACTGTGCTGCTGCTATTGATGTCGGATAGATCGGGTGTGTTCGGAAATCTTTAACTGGGATTTTGTGGCCAGACTGTGTCAAGTGGACGTGGTTCCGCGGCCAGACAAAATGAAAGCAAACACTGTAAAGTACGAAGCTGCGTCAACAAACAGCCAGTGTGTTCACCTTGATATGTCACTACCCCTCTGCTCACACACAGACACACACTGAGGGACACCGGTGTGTAGAAACCAAAGCCAGAGGCAGCATAACACCATCAAAGATTGAACGGTTTGCACCGTGAGGAAATTGCTGCTCCACCTCGGTCTGGCTGAATGTCATCAGAGGCGTGGGTGGCGGAGGGATGTCAGGGCCCTGGTGGGAGAAAGTGGGACAAAGGGGGGCGGAATCAAACCATACAGGGAGGGTTAGTACCTATCATTAACCACTCTGACGTCACGGCACAACACTGGAATTGGCCTGGGAGAAGATTTGGAGCAGACCAGAGAAAGTGTGGACTTGTCCAGTTGGCCTCAACCTTGGGGCCGAGAGGTGACCTGAAGTTTTGGGTGTAACTCAGCAACTAAGGAGAATCTATTTTAAATCCACTGGTCCTGGAGTTTTAAATCTTTTCATACATCATTTCCATGATGCTCATGTCAAACAAGTAAATTCATAGACTCTGTGAAAATCTATGACTTTTGGTAATCCAAGTGTGCATTATAAGCAATTTAAACTCATACAATTCACAACTTCCTACAGAAATCTGGCAACCCTGCATGATTTATAGCATAACAAATCTCCTGGCTGAGCAGATGACATTTCTAATCTGTCTCCGGCATCAATTGCGTGCCCGTTTTATTCACTAGCAAATGGATGTAAACTGCCAGGACAAATATAACATCCATATACTGCAAATGTAATTTACCCGACTCACTCTTGTTATTGCATTTTTCCAGTCAATAGTCTCCTGATTCTGATGATTCTAAGAGGGAAAAGGCAGGCGGAGTATGCCCAGGCACTTTTGAAAATGACTTGTACAATTGATATCTTGTCAGCGTTGTATTATGTTCCTAATGATGATGACACACGACTTGTCTCGCGGTGGGGGAACAGGCACTCAAGGTCTTTACATTTATATAAATGTATTGACTATGTGCTGTGCCCCTGTTGCATCTGTTGACAAAATGGATAACTGATGGGAGCAGATGGGCCAGACTGGGGTTTGGTGAGTTCTGTGGAACTTATACGCCATCTAGTGGTACTGAGAGGAGATGTTAATCTAACAGTTATTTCCCTGCAGAGTTGAGTTATTTATAGACACCCAGGAGGAAATAACCAGCACTTTACTTTATATTCGTGTACAAGCATGGATTGGAGGTTACTGTAATTTACTTTGTATTCCCATAGTAATTTAGTGAAATCAATTGTTATTAAAACTGACCTTTTACTCTTATCATTTAACTGCCAGCTACTGTCAATAACTATTTAACAAATATTAATATTTCATATAGGAACATCAGTATCAATAAAAAATATCATAAAGATTCATTCAAAATGCAACATTCGTCATTATAGTGGAGTGCATATCTCCAAACTTCACACAATCAAAAATATCATTCCTCTACACGTTTCATCAAGTTTCAGAATCTAGCCCCTGACAATGTGGAAAAAAGAAAGTGATTATAAAATCGATTGGATCCCACCCTTTGTCCAAATTCACATACAAATTCATCGGGCTATTTTCTGGCACATGATGCATCCTTCCTACTTCCGTAGTGTCGTTATTTTATTCCCTGAAAAAGGGGCTAAAACTAGCCTGACGTTGTCATACTCATAATTCTTGTCCGAATATGAGTCTGATACCGCTCCATTGGGCTTGTTTCAACCGAACCAGGAAAAAAATCCCTCTTCGCTCAATTGGATAGACCTACAACCAATCAGAGCAACGTAGTATGTGACGTACAGTGCCTTGCATAAGTATTCACCCCCCTTGGACTTTTTCCCATTATGTACTGTTACTAACTGGAATTCAAATAGACTTAAATAAACTTTTTCCCGTTTGATCAACAAAACATGCATAGTACTTTGGAGGTGCAAAATAAATTTTATTGTGACACAAACAATAATGAGAACAAAAAAGTTGACATCTGTTGGGTGCATAAGTATTCACCCCCCTGTGTCAATACTTGGTAGAACCCCCTTTCGCTGCAATTACAGCTGCAAGTCTTTTGGGGTATGTCTCTACCAGCTTTGCACATCTAGAGATGGAAAGGTTTGTCCATTCTTCTTGGCAAAAAAGATGAAGCTCAGTCAGATTGGATGGAGACCATCTGTGAACCGCAATCTTCAAGTCTTGCCATAGATTCTCTATTGGATTGAGGTCTGGGCTTTGACTGGGCCATTTTAAGACATTAACATTCTTTAATCCAAACCATTCCTTTGTAGCTCTGGCTGTATGTTTAGGGTCATTGTCCTGCTGGAAGATGAACCTCCGCCCCAGTCTCAAGTCTTTTGCAGACTGCATCAGATTTTCTTCAAGGATTTCCCTGTATTTGGCTCCATCCATCTTTCCCTCTATTCTGACCAGTTTCCCTGTACCTGCTGAAGAGAAGCATCCCCACAGCATGATGCTACCACCACCATGTTTCACTGTTGGGATGGTGTGCTCAGGGTGATGGGCAGTGTTGGGTTTTCGCCACACATAGCGTTTTGCATTGAGGCCAAAAAGTTCAATTTTGGTCTCATCTGACCAGAGCACCTTCTTCCACATGTTTGCTGTGTCTCCCACATGGCTTCTGGCAAACTCCAAACGGGATTTTTTATGGATCCCTTTCAATAATGGCTTTCTTCTTGCCACTCTTCCATAAAGGCCAGATTTGTGGAGTAGACGACTAATAGTTGTCCTGTGGACAGATTCTCCCACCTCAGCTGTGGATCTCTGCAACTCCTCCAGAGTAACCATGGGCCTCCTGGTTGCTTCTCTGATTCATTTTCTCCTTGTCCGACTCTTCAGTTTGGGTGGACGGCCTCCTCTTGGTAGGTTTGCGGTTGTGCCATATTCTTTCCATTTTCTTATGATGGATTTTATGGTGCTCAGAGAGATGTTCAAAGCTCTGGATATTTTTTTATAACCTAACCCTGCTTCATATTTCTCCACAACTTTATCCCTGACCTGTTTGGTGAGCTCCTTGGTCTTCATGATGCTGTTTGTTCAGTAATGATCTCCAACAAACTCTGAGTCCGTCACAGAACAGGTGTATTTATACTGAGATTAAATTGCAGACAGGTGGACCCTATTTACTAATTATGTGACTTGCAAATGTGACTTGTGAATGCAATTGGTCGCACCAGATCTTTGTTAGGGGTTTCACAGTAAAGGGGGTGAATACATATGCACTCAACACTTTTCAGATTTTTATTTGTAAATAATTGTGAAATCCATGTAATATTTCCCCCCACTTCCAAATGATGCACTATTTTGTGTTGGTCCATTACATAAACTCACGATGAAATAAATTTTAATCTGTGGTCATACCATGACAAAATGTAGAAAAGTCCAAAGGGGGTGAATACTTATGCAAGGCACTGTATGTAAAGCGATGCATAGTTGTTATCAACAGAACTCAACTGCACGCACGCTGGAAGAAGTAGAAGAAGACTAACGTTATGATTGTACTAAGTCTGAGTTAGCGAACTTACATCGACACCCATGATACTATGTTTACAATGTCGTGATATGAATTAAGTCAGAGAGTCAAGACTTTCTTTTACCGTTTGTAAGTTAGATGAACTTCATCCATGACGATACCTATTACGTTGGCTTAAAAACCATCACAGCCTAGCACGTCCCTCCACTTCTTGTTCAGCAGCCAGGATTCCGGGCTACCGAAAAGGAGCTGGCAACGACCACTGGTAATGTCCACCTCGCTGTGCATGCCGAGTGGCATCTCCGTGATGCCCATTTCGGTCGCCTCTTTCACTTGGTCCTCCATGAGTGCGACCAAAGGAGAAACCACAATGACCACTGGGCTTTAATTGTGTCCCATCTTCTTTGCGACCATCGGGGCCAGCTGATAAATTAAACTTTTTCTGAATCCCGTAGAAATTACGGCAAAAACATATTTTCGATCTACAAATGCCTTGATCGCGTTTCTCTGTTCCTCTTTCAAAATGAATGTGGTGTCGATGTTTTCTAAAACAGACTCAATGGCAGCATCTACACATCTCAGCTCTCCAGCGGCAGGCATGTTTGTTGAAAACGAATTCAACCCAAGCACTCTTTGGTGACGTGGTTGATTACGTTACTGTTGATCATCTGTCCATCATCGTGTAAAGCCCACCCTGACATTCTGATTGGTCCGAACAGCTTCTGTTCGGGCAGTTTCTCCCCAACGGAGCGATGCCGGACCGAACTTCCCGACCTCAAATGTTGTGGGCGGGGCTAAGTTAATCTGGCATCCAGGCTAGGTTAAAACGTCTGGGTGGAGGTAATATTGATAACACACATATTACACACAAATATTTAATTTTAGTAATTTAGCTGAAAATATTTCAAATACAAAATCATTAACAATCAAAACTATAATCTCTCATCAACAATGGAGTTCAGACGCTTTGTAGTTTCACTCAAGTTAGTTCAGGTTCGTCCTCTTTGCTGGAATCATCCTTGAGATGTAACTTTAATGTGACTGGACTCTACCTGAGACAAACTGAAATTAGACATGTATCTGTGTAAGGTCCCACAATCAACACATTTCAGGACAAAAAGACTGTCATGAAGTCTGATGAACTCTGAGCAATAAAACTGTCTAGGCACAGATCTGGTATAAAACAGTTTGCACAGCTCCGTGAGTTCTCAGGGCTAAATTATAATTGTGAAATGGAAGATTTGGATGTGAGTTTGGAAACACCAAAACAAACATCATATATGGAAGCATCACAGTATGGAGGTGGTTATCAGCAGCAGGGACAGGGAGACTGGTCAGAATCAAGAGAAGGATGAATACGACCAGATACAGAGAAGAAAACCTGCTCCAGAGTACATGTGACCTGATAATGACAGTGACAGTGACTTAAAGCATGCGGCAGTCACAGTCTGGAGCATCTTTGTGAAAAGATTCGACATAATTAACACAATAGTTTATATACACTTATATTTTGTAAATTTTTATCTTTCAGCTAAATTATATCAACAACAAAGTAAAAAATGGAATGAAAGTAGAAACTTTTTGAAGTCACTGCAGTACAGCACAGACTGTAACTAAAGATTAAGATTAAGATGCATTTATTTGTCCCAAACACATGCACACACAAATTGCATGCAGGTAGGGAAATTTAACCTCTGCTTTTGACCCATCTGGTGCAGGAAACACAGAGCAGTGAGCGACAGGTTAGGGAGAATCCTCTTGGATTTTTGGACGGATCAATCGAAGTTGGTCTTTTTGTTGTTTCTCCGTGGAGTCGAACCCATAGTCCAAGTTTCTGCCACTAGTCCACCGCCTCTCCATAGAAGATAAACTCTGGCCAGAAACATGGGGTGAAGGGGACATGGACCAAAGTCAGTTTGCAAGTGCAAGTCCAGGTGCAAGTCAGTGCATATACTCTATTGTGACAAATATTCAAATTGCTAAAGCTAGAGTTGACATTTAAGGATATCGAACTTCATGTTTCAAGGCCCGGATGGGAATTGAACCCATGATCTTTGGTTTACGAGACCAACGCCTTACCACTTGGCCACCGAGCCCTTAGATGGACAACATGTATCCACTTCCTCGCACAATCTTGAAATTAAGCTCAACTATCCTGCTTACAACATACGGTGTATTCAGAAAAATATTTTGTTTGGTCCATGTCCCCTTCACTTCAAGGCGAAGATGGGGTTTACTCAGGGTTAACTATCTATACCGCAGCCAGCCACCAGGTGGCGGTTGAAACTTTAGCTTCACTTGACATTTGGGAGCAGTCATGACATAGGTACATACCAAACAGGCATGAACTGTCACCAGCAAACCAATCACAATTGATAAAAAAAGACTTCTGTAACATATACAATAAAGACATACGTATTTATTTGACTGTATGTGCTTTACGGTAGAAAATAACCGTGGATCAGGATTAGATTTAGTACCCAACAAACAACCACATCGGAATGTGAACAGTTCTATCAAAAATATCATAAGACAAATGTTCTGCAGCAGCAAATTAATGTACGAAAAAACACTGATCATGTGACAGTACCGTAACCAATTTGAAGAAAGTTAGGAAAAAATATCCATATCAATGAGTGAAAGAAATAAACAATACTGTTATGAAGACAGCTACTGCAATGAAAATTAATACTCAAAGAAATACTAAATTGACAAATAAAGTATCAAAGAAGTCAGTAACACTAAGTAATTTGGCCCAAATTAGCCAAACATTTATTTTCATTGAAAAGATTATTATATCATAAAATATTTCCAAAAAATGTTTTTTTACAGCATAGTATTTCCAGCTTGGTTATTCCCTTATTTCTTGCAGGCGTTTGGGAATACCTTTACAATTCCATGGTATTATGGAATGTAGGAATAAAGTGGCTAAGTGCTGTACGACTAGGCTGTGCGATGTGACGATAAATACTGTGTGACATGAGAAAAACATCTATCATATTATATTATGCTCAATTTTGTTTGAACTACACGGATGCGGGCAGGAAATCTGAACAAAGGCAACAAAAACAAACACGGAGGAGAGGGATCATGACGCAGAGTGGGGTGATTGTGGACAGGAGGAGGAGGAGGACTTCGACCAGCCAAGAATTAAAAAAAAGGAGCTCAAACCTAAAAGAGTAGTTGTGACCTCTGGATCATGGACGTGGACAAGGTGTGAGGAATCAGACATGGAACAGAGAACCGTTCTCAAATGATGACGCAGAATTGTCCCCACGACAAAGCCACTAACCTTTTTCAGAACCTTCATAAGATTCATGAATCATCAACATTATGTAGACGTTATTATTATTATTATTATTTAAACAAACCCTAAACTGAAAGACTTACTAAATAAATCATAAAGATGGATGGAGAGAATAGCTGATGTTGTAACTTAACATCTGTGATGACATCTACCTAATATACACAGTCAAGAAATGGTATTACGAGTAATAATATGAATTGTTATGTTGTTATGTCTGGATTGGAGATTTTGGTCGTATCGCACAGCCCCAAGCACAACTCCCCTTGAACTGTTTATCTCTCGGAGATTTGCTCGAGAATATTTAAAAGATTCAAAAAAGTATTTCTTAAAGTTTGTAGAAATGGTAGAATCTGAAGACCTCTGAGCAGGAAATGTTCAGTACTGAACACTAAAATGTTAAAAGACTACATTTCAAAATATTTGGAAAGTTAAGACACTGTGAGCAGCCTAAAAGTGCACCATCTTCAAAAGTGGAAAACAGAAAAGTACATCCATCTGCCCACGCATCATCCTTTCTCTTTCACCCTCTTGTAAATCTGTCCATCTGTCAACCGGGGCGTCTGTAGCAGGCGCCTTGGTAGGTAGTGGCGTTGAAAATACTGAACATGTCTCTCTTGACAAAAGACAGGAATTTCTTCAGAGGGCAGAGGGGCTGGCCGGCATGAGGGTTGTGGGAGCGACAGAAGGTGGTATGAAATGTTACATCCTCGCCGTTGTACAGCACCCGGATGAACAGTTCCCCATCTTTTGCTTTGCCAGCTTTCTTTTTCAGCTGCCCTTGCATTGCTGGGGGACTCTTCCACAGTTCAAACACCACTCTGGCTGCGAAACGTGGGAACCTGGCCTCCTCCAGGCCGAGGGCGCTCAGCAGCGGCGCCATGGTGACGTCATGAGCTGAGGAGACAGTGAAGACCTCCTCGCCGCCTGCTCGAGGCTGTCTTCCAGCCTCGCTGCTCTTGGCAACACGCTCCATCTTGGCAGCCGTTCGGTTCAGGTAGGGGTACATAGCCAGGATGGCATATTTACGGTACAGCCCCACTCTTCTCCGATCCACCTCATCATCTAACTGCTGCCGACGGATCACAGCAAACTGTGCCATTGTCAGACATCCACCACTGCCGCTCTCCGCCACGCGAACACATGGGAAAGACAGGCCGTGGCACAGGTGGCACAGCAGGGAGTCTATAGGGTTAGCAGCTCTGAGCTGGCGGGTAGGCAGACCCAAAGTCCGCGCCATGTCGGCGTAATTCCTCTCCAGCTCGGTATCGGCCACCCGCAGACGATACTGCCGCCTCTGCTCCTCCTCGAGGTATCTGTTCCTCGCGGGGCAGTCACAGGCCGAGCTGCAGAACAACGTGCTCCACTGGTGACGCATGGTCAGCTTCGTCCAATCAAAATCCGGGAGGAAGCCATAGAGGAAGGCCAGTCCGCTCTGGAGGGTCCGGCTCTTACCTGTGGTCTCCACCCACAACTGGCGAGGCGTCCAATTGGAGGGGAGAAGATTGTGGTGCTTGTAGGCTTGATGGAGGAGCTGCCCATTCTGTAGGTGCTGCACCACACCTGGAATAGGACAGGGACAAAATGAAAGCTGATCTTTTTTCAATATATATTTATATGTGACTAATTCTTATAAGAAACAAGACATTTAGTTGACAATTCAGCTGATAGAAAGATGTATCATTATGAGGTGAACTGATTCTACCAACAATAATAATTTACAAAACACAAGACTCTGAAGCTGGGCTCAGGGAACAGGAGTTCTAAAAACCTAAACTATTTTAAAGTCGAGTCGCATCATGAACATAAGGAGAATTTACCTCTATAATCGTAAACATCCCAACAACCCAAGATTAGAAAATAATGGCACATCACAAATTACAGGATATTAAGATCACGTCTCTCAAGTGACCTCAGGGGAAAGCCAACGTAAAGAAAAAGGAGGCTGGCTTTGAGCCACTACCTGCTCCAATGTATGCAGAAGGGCAAACGAGGCTGGATGAGGAAATAGTGAGAGAAACACGGTCGACGGGTTATCTATCCTTCCGGTGACATTTAAACTACTTAAAATATCAACAGTAGCATGCTAGCTGCTCTCTCTGTCCCTCGCATTGGCTGTTGTGGTTTTGCCTAAATATCAAACACAATTATCGGGAGGGCCGTGATGATTGACTTGACGTGGTGGAAGAGTGCTCACTCTGCAGCTCTTTCTGAGGACCGACATTTTCCTAAAAGTACACAGCACACTGAATGCTGGACTTGAAGAGTCTCAGTCGACTGAGGGGTCTCAGACTGATAATTCCACTCTTTGACTGTCAGGGGGCAGCCCAGAAATAAACGTGAAATACTGGTCAATAATTACAGTTTTGGTTCAAGAGAGTAGATAAGATCTTGTGGGGATGAGACCTTCCATCCCTACCTGTCTGTGTGAGTTCTCCCATCTCACAGACACTGTGTTTGGGCAGACGGGGAGCAGAGCCCAGAGATGATTCCCAGTGGCCTCGGCTTCCTTGGCCCATGTGGCTGATGAAGGCGTTCAGCATCGGGTGGGATGGCTGCCTAAGAGAGGAGAGGGACAACCAGAAGTAAGAACCACATAATGGGACTGGCCTTGAGTTCCCTTCATCATCCAAATTCAGAATAAAACTTGGGGGCCAATATCAGTAAAGAGACAGTGCTCATGTTTTTTCAATATACAAAAAAATAATATTATGTTTAGAATGAGACCTCTGGGTTCGGTATGTAACTCCCAATATCCGCCACCAGGGGTCTCTCTAACACAGCTGAGCTACAACACGTGTTCAATATGTGTGGGTGGGAATATGGGAGATACAGTATAGAGATACAAAAAAAAAGATGAAAGAATTTGGACACACACACACACCCACACACACACCCACACACACACACACACACAATCCCACCCAGGGTTGAGGGCAGCAAGAGGAGCAGTCAGTGATCTCATAGATTAGAGATGATTGAAGATTACAGTTTAATATAACAAATCTGCGAGAGCAGCACCAGATCACTCAGATTAACAGAAGCATACGCATGTGCGCACACACACACACACACACACACACACACACACACACACACACACACACACACACACACACACACACACACACACACACACACACACACACACACACACACACACACACACACACACACACACACAGTTTCCATAGTGAACATAAAGTGGTTCAGCAAGACGGTATTAAAAACACAACCCTCTGTCATTACCCATAAATCAATACATTATTATGGAATATGTATATATTTTTTTGCTATGTTGTTATTTTTCTTAAATTGAGCCTTTAAAGACCAACTCTGATTTCAGAGCTCATGTGAAGATATAAGCCTAGATTTTCTATTTCAAGGACATGGTTTCCTTTTCATGTCGGTTTGCATCAGCATCTGTCATCCCCCTCTATCCTCTCTCTGCATTATCAGACTAAAACCACATGAACACATGGGAGTGGTGAAGTGAAATTAGGTGCTCTGCTCTACTCTGTTCTGTCGTCAGCAGATGAGTTTGCTGAGGGGAGTGGGGAACAATCTGGATTACACTGGGAGACGGGATGTCAGTGGACGGGGACTGCGATGGACAAAGAGCCAGCCGGGCTGTCTATACAGCTGATTGTTGCTAACCAAAGATTACAGATCCCAATTACATTAAGCAGGGATTAATATCACTGAATAGGTTAGGGAGAGAGATTAGTGAGGAGGGGATTGAGAGATGAGGAAACAGAGTTGAGATAAATTAACGAAATGAATAAAACAGAATAGGATGTGATGGTGCACTCTAAACTGAGGGAGAAAGGAAAAGAAGAAGGGGAAAGAGAGGAGATGTGGCCTGCTGGAGAGAGAGCTCAGTTAACCGCAGACGGAGACAGTGGGTCAGGAAGCTGGTGCCAGCACACACACAGGCAGGCAGGCAGGCAGGCACTCACACACACACACACACACACACACACACACACACACACACACACACACACACACACACACACACACACACACACACACACACACACACACACACACACACACACACACACACACACACACACACACACACACACACACACACACACACACACACACACACACTAAACGCTCTGTAAGGGTCCAGCCCAGGGCATATGCTCAATGAGATCCCTGTAATTACACCCTGGTCTACATAAAAAGAGAAGTACCCACATTATTACCAGGACACAGACATTTGAAACAGTAATTTAATGTTCCATCTGCCTCCAACATGAGCACATCTAACCCACATATAATCCAGAAACACACTTTAACTGTGTGCTGAACCCACACAGCCTCCCTGTGGTGTCTCAGGGAGACAAGTTTTCTAATGCATATGTAAGGGATTTGAGGGGTATAAACATGTTTCCAGCTTTCTTTCATCTGACATAATTTAAACTGTATTAAAGGACAAAAAAGTGCTAGTAAAAAAAACACAAAACTGCTCATCTCGAACAGAAAGAGAAAGGAGGAGAAGAGCGATTGTGGGACATGATGTCATGTAGATGAAAAGTAAATAGGCCAAAGTTCAGACAGAACATCTGGAGTCTGGACGAAGATGAGGGATTTGTTTTGAGGCACTTGAAGCCGGATGTGACCGTAAATGTAAAGTGTTCAGTGCGCTGTGGACATGAACAGCTTAAATCTTGCTTATAATTCTGAACTGTGCAATAATGGATTCTCTTCCAATATAAAAACATTCTTGATGAATAATGAATAAAAGATGTGGAATTCTTTTCCCCCATTAAAAAGCCACATGGTGGAGTTTTCCACTCTGGGGTCACACCAGGTTCCAGCACAGTTTACTGCTCAGTTGAAGGGCTGGTGATTATCAGATACAGGATATCACGTGTACAAAGCCTGTGTATTGTCAGCTCACGATTCAGTGTATGGCAGATATTTGAACGTGTTATTGACATTCTTCGACAGAGTGAGCAGGATGGTTAACATCTTAACTAGTTTGAACATCACATGGGAAACAATGCATATATTCTGAAGTTCTCCCTGTCTAAAAATGCTGTTACTGGCTAGTGTGTAGACATGCAGAGTATTGATAAACCACACAGACATATTAATGCAAGTTAATTTGTTCAAGATGTGACTAAGTATATGAACAAATAATATAAGCTATTAAAAAATATATATATTTGAGGCATAAAGATGCCAAAGGTGCTTGTGATGTGACGTTGGAATTTGGTTCAGATAATAGCCTCCATAAGATGAACCCTAAAGACCTTGATGACCCTTTGATTTTCGTCTAGCGCTGCCTAGTGAATTCATCTTTAAACTATTTTTATGATAATAGATTGAGACTCTTTTGTTGTTGTGAGGTTCACATCTGGGATTTTGAGTGAAATGGTGAGCCACTGAATGAACTGCCACACATTCATGTGCCCCACAAGATGAATTGTAACAACTCTGGTCCCTGATAATTCATCGATGATAATATTTCAATTGTCCAGTACTTTGATTATGATTAAAAACCTGCTGAACAAATAATAAGCTTATCAGTCAGATGAACTCTGTGTTAAGTGCTAATAGCAGAGAGCTAAATAACACAACATAGGTTTTTTTCTATCATGGGGCGATTTGTCAGAATTAGTTTTTCCAGTGCGACGCACAGTCATGTTAAGTTGTGTACCCTGATGACATGTTGGACGTATGCGGGTCACAAACCACAGTAAGAGCCTGTCTCACATGGTATCGTTGTATTCCTCACTCAAAGATTCTCAACTGATCAACAGACCAAACGGTGCAGAACATATTTGCATCTGGTTCATTAGTCTTGTTTGTACTGTGGGATAACGCTGCTAATGAAGCTCTACTAATCTGCTGACAAACACATTTAGCATCTGAAAGCATTAGTAAACACTAATGTTGCCTTTAATCACACAAATTCAGATAGAAAGATCTAAAATCACTGAGACCTGAACACAGAGAGACTTTTAAAACTGAAGTTGCTCTCATCACTGGCAGAGCACATACAGTACGCAGCCGTACAGACTGAGAGGAGACCGGCGCAGGTTACCAGGACCCCACTGGCACAGAGCGACTGCCCCCTGCTGTGACGCTTAAGTGGAAACACATGTCCTGGAGGCTTGGATTGGCAAAACTCGGCTAAATAGAACAAACCCCAGCACATGGAAGAAAACATTCAAACCAAATGCATAGTAAACATCAGCCTATTATCATTCATCTCAAGTACAGACCTGCCAACATGAATGATAGTATCTAGATATTGTCTGTCTCTGCTTTCTGTTTCCTCATTGAGAATCAGGGTGTTATAGATGCTGGCTGTTCTATTGTTACCTTTCACACAAAGACACAATGACCAATACACATAACATTGTGTCTCTGTGTGTGACATGTGGCTTTTCACACATACGTGTATCACGTAACCGTTTAAGTGCGCGCTTGAGTAAACAGGAAGTAGATTGTCTACTCACAGTGGGCTGACTTACAGAAAATACGACTGACTAGAAACAACAATGTGGAAAATTAAGAACACAGGTTTCTTTGCTTGGTAAAAAACAATGTGGTGGCGCTGGTAGTAGAGTAATGACTGAATCAATCAGGAAGCAAATGAGGCTGAATGGATCATCGTTTCAAACTAAAACTGGGCCAGCAGCATTTCCAAACTTCACTATTTTAGGGGTTTGACAACGCAGGAGTTTTGTGGTTGTAGTTGTTAACGTAGCAACAGTAATAGTGTGGATGTAGCTTGAGAGGCAGGTATAGTATACTGGAAGTGCAACAGGCACCACATTGTCAACTAATGTGTTCTGGATCTAATTTAACATCTTACTACTGCGACAGAGCAATAAGTGTGCAGCATGACTATTCATGACACACAGTATATTATATTTGGGAGTTGAATAACAAAGCTAGAAGCTACAGTGCATAAAGACCTCAAGAGGATTAGATGGTAAAGGTCATCTCCGCCATTTACTTTAACTTTCTCAGTAAGTACAAACAACAAAATGTAAAAGTCAGCAATGAAAGCATCCGACCTCCATACTAAGAGGCTTTTGTGAAGGATGACCCACTTTCTGCTTCAGTTCAAAGACCAAAGGTATTGAAAATATCTAATAATCAAATGAACATGACAGATCAACTGCATCCTATCAATCTGAAACGCAGCTGCCTGTGCCAACTCGTAAGATTACAGCGTGCCTGTCCTTGTCCAGATGTGCAAAGCTGATGAGACTGAAGTGAAAGCCTCGTGCGAAGTTAAGTCGTTGGCTCAGTCTGAACTCAGGTACACAACCCCCCCAATAAAAAGAAGTGAGGCCGCAGGGAATTTAATGACCACATGGTGTAAATAAATCATCCTGGAGTGTGTGGGCGCACGTG
Organism: Pleuronectes platessa; assembly: GCF_947347685.1. Lineage (NCBI taxonomy): Eukaryota > Metazoa > Chordata > Actinopteri > Pleuronectiformes > Pleuronectidae > Pleuronectes > Pleuronectes platessa. The sequence goes on from NC_070630.1 coordinate 23,534,605, forward strand.
TCAAAACCATCTGACCAAACCACATTTTCTGGATTTATAATTTGTTATCCACATGCAGAGTCAACATAAATTTAAGGTAATGTATTCACACCAAGTGCAAAAGTGCTGATTTCAGATTTCTGAAGCTGAGGTGCTGAAGCAACCCGGCTCATCAAGCCCCTAATGGGCAGCAGAACCAATGAGAAGAGACGGTGGCTACCAGCAAAAAAAGTCTAACAGAAAAAGTTAAAGCTGACAAAATACAGCATAATGAATAAAATGAGAAAACAATTGTAAATCAAGCATTTGTGCCTTTTCTAGACTTTCTGCTGTAGTAACAGTTCTGCTCTGCTCAGTGAGGATGTTGACTAAATCGCCAACTCTGTGTCAAAAGACCATGTTTATGTGTGCGTATCCATCTGAACGAAAGCACAGCAGAACAGATGTAGTAAAACAAATGTACCCGCTGTCGCTGACACATGAAGAGACTGCAGAATCAATGAATTGTGAAAGTAAATCAGATTTGCTCCAGCGCACGTATATTCACACAACGTTTTTTGCTCGTCGATGTTATTGTCAACTCTTCTAATGTCTTCTTTTCATAGTATTTTCGAAAACATTTGCCTTTGTTTGCAGTTTTTAAGTTTATTTACATTTATATTGTTCAGCTTCAAAGCTTCAAGAGTAATTGTAGCTAAATTGCATCATGTGAAATTGGTTACAATAACAAATTTTGTATAAATTAGTTTCTGACACGTCCCTCAAACTGAGCAAGATAAGCTTTACTGCAGGGTGATAGATTACATTATATTGTAAGGTATAGTATTTCTGTATTGCTGGTATTTTCACATTTGCAATGTTTACCTTGGTGCTATTTGATATCATGGAATAATTTTTATACCAATTCAACAATTTGCACATAATTCTCAAAACACCCAGTCCCTTCCATGGTTTCAGATTTACAAGTAAACAGCCTCAAAAGATTCCTTTCACCACATATTCATCCACTTCAGAAAATATGACCATGACATACTCATTCTGAAATTGTGACATTTAGTGCGTTATCAGATTCTTGGTGGAACTATGTGTGTACCTGCTGGGGGACAGGGTGCAGTCGATGGCTGGTCGCTTGGTCTTGGGGATATAGTAGAGTGGGTAACGGTCTCCATGGCGAATCATCACCTGGACAGACAGCAGCTTGTAGTCGGCAGGACTGTGACCTGTGAGGAGACTTTCATCAGCATCATTATAAAATCCATATTACACTGGTTGATTAAAAGAACGTGCTAGAGATAACTCAAAGGTAGGAGTCTATGTAGTCATAGTGTAGTGGTTCCAATGGTAGATAAAAGAAGAGTGACAGTAAGCTCCTTTTGTTCTCTTTTAAGTCCCCTTCCATATATTCAGTTAGCTTAGTGTGTAAAACAAAACAAAAAAAATCTAGTTTGGATTTAACTGTTTTCACCCAACAACAAACATCCTGCTTCAGTTTCCCTGAAAGTGAAGATAAAGAAAACTCTAAAATAAAGATCCACAAAGCCCCAGCTAAAGAATACATGAAGGAGGAAGTGGACAATTAGTTCCAATGCTTCCACCCACTCACAGTTACTGGTAATTGCTTGATACTCAAATCCACTGGGACATTAAATGTTACATCCCTACGTATGTATCCTGGGAAGGATCAGAGGAAAGGATTTTAGTTTTCCAGATTCACAGGGATCCAAGATGCACTTCAGAGTCGAATGGACTTAACATGACACTAATGCGGTGAGATCCCATACTGAGTTTTACATCGCATGCTGAGGCTGGACTTTCGAGAGAGACAGAGACATTTCAGTGAGTTACTGGATCTAACTCTAAGATGCCACTGCATATATGTTTATAGGCATATATTTGTATGACTTTTCAGTGGAGGAGTAAAAACCAAACAGGTTTTGATGTTGCTATGCTGGAGAGAGATAGAGCAGACTGTAGCTTTATAGATGATGCAATCTAGTGGAAATTACTTTTGTACAATTAACACATCCCGTACTGACACACTAAATCTGACATTATTACAATATTAAGTATTTATGCGTTATCCATTAAGTCATCAGTTTCTAGCAGTGACAGAGTTCGTCCAAATCTGTTTTTAATGCTCTGAAATAGTGATGCAGCCAAATTGGAAAGAATTAACTTGATTAACTAAGTTCATTGACTATGGCTGCCTGGTTTGAGTGGGTCAGTGTGCCAGTCTCACCCTCCCAGGCCTGTTCGGTGTGGTTGGGGGTGTTGCAGTAGCCATAAGCCTCAGATATAGGGCTGGGTTCCTGGGTGTGAGGCACCGGGAACACCCTCTTTCTACTCTTCCCCAGAGCCACCCCATGGCCTCCATCTTCAGACTGGAAGGGTTGCTCCTCCACTATGGGGGTGATGGGGATCAGGTTCACTTGAGAAAAAGAGATTAAAAGAGGAGAAAGAGGTATAAAGAAGATGCAATGGAATAAAGAGAAGGACAACTGATACAAATTCAGAAAACAGAGGGAAAAAACACTAAGGTGTGCAACAAAAAGCCAGCCCATCTATTGATGATTGGCTCTTTTGTATTAGGCACCCAAGCCTTAACCCAATCAATCAGTAACACGCCTCCTGACAAACCACAATAGGGTTAGAGTTATATTCGACAGGCCTAATATTTATTATATATTATTCAGCATGCTAATATATTGGCACAAAGCACAGGCTGATGTCATTAGTTTTGCAGATGTTGGTTCATATCATTAAGTGACCTGATTACATTACCTTTACATTTCATGACAATCCAATTAATTCAAGTGAAATTTTTTATAAAATCTGAGAATCCTCTTGATCATTTGGCTTCATCTTCTGGACACCGTGGATATCTGTACCAGATTTCCGGGCAATCCATTCATAAGTGTTCAGGATATGGTAAAAAAAACTGGCGGATCAACACTGTTGTCCTTGGAGCAAAACTGCTGCTAAAATGAAAGAAGAGTCATTTTTGCAACTGATGGTGTTAATTACCTAAAAACTGGTAAAGGCCCGGATCCAAGATCGATTCACAGGGTAATTCATAGTTTGGAACACGAATATTCAAAAAAGCCAACTGACCAGGCAGTGGCAGAGTGCTCAAAATGAGGTAAACCAGTGCAGCCGTAGTTCATCTCCATGTCAACAGCTCTATTCCCTCAAACTCCTCACTGTTACCAGTGTGTTGCCTGGACAACAGTGACCTGTGACCCCTCAGAGAAATGGTCCAATGGGGGTAGAGGTGTTGTGGGAACTTGAAGGTCCATTCACAAATATCCATCTTTGAAGAAAGACAAGTTGAACCCAGATGCCCCTTTGGCAAAGCATTCCCAAATCCGTTCTGACGGCACATCTCTGCCTGAACAGTCGCAGCCATGTTGCCTCTCCTGACCGGAACACTGTGTGCTGATATATTCAGTATCAGTTTCAGGTCAGCTTATATAAAAAATTAACAGACTAACCTGAACTGTAAACATTCAAGTGATAAATGATTTATATACTTTCAGCTTCCCCAGTGGGGGATTTGCTTTTTTCCTTTGTATTGCATGTTAGTACATTAAATATCTTTCCATGTTTTGTCCAACCAATCATCTACTACCCAAATTCACAATGTCCCCTTGTGCTTTAGACAACTGTGATAGGCATCGTCAGAATGCTCTGGAATTTCATAGCCCCAAACAATTTCAAATCATTGAAATAAATTGTGTATAAATAACTAGAAATGCACCCAAATAAATTATACTATCAAACCATCAGCTACCATATAGCTGAAGACAAAAAAACTGTAAACATAAAACTTCTACAAAATCAAATTAAGTTTTACTGTGGTGATACATGACCAACTTTTATGCAAACAATCTTGAGGGGAAATTAAGGACTTTGCTGTTAAAAGAGTAAGCTCGGAAACTAGAATCAGCTGATAAACTCGGGGCAGCAAAGCATCATATAAAAACCAATAAGAGCAGTGAATGTTTAAAGCTTCAATCCGGATCAACTGGGCAGAACACAACTATATCGAGAGTCCCACATGCCAATGCTCAGACAAATGTTCTGTATCAAGTTATCTTTCAAGTTAATTACCTGTAAATGCTGTTGCTATTACTAAGCAAGCTGTTTAGTCTTAGATTAAAAACAGTTTAGATTTTTTAAATGTAGATTTCTGCAAAAAACTCACCACTGACGAGGAAGAGGAAAAGGTGTGCAGCGACGGCAGAGACCATTTTGACGATGGCTCTGTAGCTTGAGGTCTAGCAACACACACACTGGAGCTCATTCATTACCATAACCTGTCCCCCTTACTGCTGTGTGCCCGTTTCACTGCCACCCCCTCACACACACACACGCACCCACACGCTGCCTGAACTAACCAAACTTTCAGAGGCCAGTTCAGTCCCAGTCGCCTACACAATGGAGCTTTTGTAAGTGGCTGCCCAACACTACCAAGTGCATACACAGCACTGGCACACAGAGCATACTGTGGCACACACACACAAGTTCATACACCCACACTAAATTTGGCTGGAGTAATAAGACTTCAGAATATGTTTCCAGCTTTCCATCTGCCACATGAAATCTAGAACCCAGCAGGAGGCTGTCTGAGAGCGCTTTCAACAAAGTGGACAATTTAATTCGACATGAGAAAGACCATAAATCTCTTCAGTGAATAGGCAGTGTTAATGTGTGTATGTACAAACCCGGAGCTAAACACACCAAACCTTGTAATTCTTTCACCTGTTTGTTGGTGTGAAATCATCACTAAGCAGCTTGACTTCTACCTGAAGGCAATGAGAGTGCTCTGCCTAAAAAATGCACACAAACTAATGTGTGTCGTCTATAGCACCACAGTCATTAGGGGGTGAACAGCTACTCACTCAATGTGGTTTGGCCTTAACTTAAAATGTGCGTCCCCACTTATACTACCTGACTCCACAGTGATGTGAACTGGTAGCACTGGAAGCCATTGGAACAAATATTGACACAGACTAACTGCTGAGTGTGTAAGATGGACATGGCTACTTAAAGCAGTTCATCATATAGAACAACCTACATCCTGGCTTTTTAAATCAGATGTACACAAATAGAAGCACACAAATCAAAATAAAGTATGTGGCTTTATAAACAATCTGCATGGACACTAATCTTATCTAAATAGAGATTAAGATCCTCCATGGCACATTTAATTAAGCACTGATGCTCACTAATACAGCCAAAGCTAAGTACTGATACACTCCTGATGACCCCCAATGTTGATCTGAATCCTCTAATAGGAAGTTTCGACTCATACAGAATGGGATGCGATAATCGTTTTCGATTTAATATTATAGATTTACTCCACACAATGGCAGGGTTTTGTTTTTGTCCCTGTTTGTGTGTCTGGGTGTTATACGCATTTGTGTACATGTTTTTGTTAGCTCTTTAGGACCTTTTCCAGCATAAACCCTGACCTCATGGGGACCAAATTCTGGTCCTCATTAGGTCAAACTTAATTTTAAAGTGCAGCTGAGGTTACTGTTGTTAGTATTCGATGTGAATTGTGGTTAGGTTAAGGTTAGGAATAACCTTTTTTTTTGGGCCGTCCACAATGAATAGAAGTCAATGCAAAGTCCTAATATGGATAGCTTCACAAAACTGCGTGTGCAAAAATAACTCATAGGATGGACTGCATTGAACATCTATGAGGGGCCATTTGGCATGGGCTGGGATTCGAGCCGCCGACATTCTGGTTGGAGGGCGACCGATCCAGCCCAGTCAGTTAAGTCAGAAAATCACGTCATGTATAGCTCAGAAATGTATTTTTTGCGGAATCACTGCATCCTATTGGACCATAGACATGTAAAAAAAAAGTGAGTGATCATATGGTAGATATCCATGATGTCAATATATGAATTCAGAAAATTATTATTATCATGACAATATAAATACGTTTATTTAGACATTGTGAAAGCAGGGTTAAATGTGCGCAAATGATATGCATCACTCCGATGCTTATTATTTAATTTGTTACATGTTCACACTGACTGATCCCAGCTGAGTTGAAAGGTAAGCTCATTCATCCATTGGGTAGTTTTGGTGAGTGTCAGACTGAATCATTAGCTCTGCATGGACTAATGTGGGGAAATTATTAGTGATGACTAACAGCATTTGGAAGAGAATCCCATGGCGGGTGTGTTTTGCATTAATAATGCAAAACACACCCGCCAGAGGGAGACCTGCTTCCGAGCACCTTATTAACCAGTATGACACATCAACAGCTCAAACACAGGAAACAAGCTCTTTGAATACATCTGTTGCTGTACAACTCTGACTTAATGTGATGCATGACGGTCTGACTTTAGCTGGTGCTGCTGAATTTCACCATGTCATATGACATTAAAGGAGCAAGGCGGCTGCAGTTTTCTCTATTCGTTTTTTGACTCTTCTCTATTTTCTTTAAATAATACCGGCTTGCTGACATGCATTACAAGTGGGATGTTTTTGTTTAGGAGCTGAAATGATGCTATGTTGAAGCAGGATTCATCCTCAAAGTGGGTTCAGGAGCCAATTTTTGTAAGTGTACAGTAATTTTGGTCTGTGTTTAAGTGCTTGATAATGTGCAGGATTATAAAATTAGTGGATAGATTACCACAAAACTCGGTGGAAGGATGCCTTATTGTCAACCCACTTCTATCTACTGGAATGAAATCCTAATATTGGTCTGCTTCTTCATCATATCACCAATAGACTGCACTGTCCACCAGAGGGAAGGTCAGTCGTTTGAGCCTCACCAGAATTCATGTGACAGCTTTACAACATTGGCAAACACACAACAGTTTGTTTGATCAATGTGAAAAATGTAAGGTGTTCCAGCAACCACGTTGTGTGTCAGTGTGTTTCTGCTATGATAGACTGATGACCTGCCTTGTACCCTAATGTTTACCAAATGTATGCGGAGGCATCCCCCAAAACGATCTGGCACAGGATAAGCTCATACCCTATAGCTCATACAGAAAGCAGAACCGAGTGTTTGTCAGCTGATCGCTCCACATTAGATAAACACAACATGATTCACAGTCTGATGTTCATCTATAATATCTTTCCCTTCACAGTTTGTTTTGTAGTATCAGTTTCTACTCTCAATACTACTTCTCTTGGATTTCTACACCTGTCTGGCGAACACACTTTTTTTAGTACTGCAAGATACTCAGCAACTACACATTGGTCACAAACAAGATACAGTGCATTAACATTCACAATACAAAGTTATCATATAGAAAGATGCCTTGCCTAGGTATTTTTCACCACTGGGACATTACAACCCGGAGACCAGGAAAGGAAATACTAATAAGACACTGTAAAACATTTATATTGACTTGATTTTATGCAGGTAATAGTACCCCCCACACATTCCACACACACACCATCTATATCAGCTTACTCACTAAGTCACAAATGTTGTTTCTTATTAATTTGCTATTTTAATCAGTCCTTTTCATGTAAAAAAAAGTGTAAAATAGATTTAATGGGCTCAAGTTATCCTAAGAAAAAAACCTTGCTTGCCATTCAGAGCGTTTATCAAATTTGATACTATATATGACAAGGCATTTCCCCACACTCTATGGTATTTGAGCAGTTTTTTCAGTATGCAGCCCTTTCTGCCACAGGGTTAAGCATTGTCTTTTAGTGCGTATCTGTCACTGTGTTGCTCAAAAGAGTATCCAATATCCAGATTTATATTATATTGCCAAATCTTCTCAGAAAACAGACTATCTCTGTCACTGGCATCACAAGGTGGTCAGTCAAGTTCAACAGTGAGTGCAGACATTGTAGGAAACAGGTATGTGAGGAATGTGGGGGGGAAATTATCTGCTAAGTGCTTGGAACTCTGCCTATTTAACACTTACTAGTAGATTGTTGTTTTGGAACAGTTACAAAAATTTGGTGATGAAATGTCACGCCTGTTTAACTGTCATACGTTCAAACAGCTTTTCATTTAAAGAATGCATGGGCCTCAAGTGATCCCTTTATTATGTCTTCTCTTCCAAACATGCCAAATCATATTTGTTTCATTCAATCTCTTTGTCTTCACCTCTCTCACTCCTCAAGGCAATGCCTTTCTTTTTCTCTGTTCATATCCTCCCATCATATTCCCCTCTCACTCTGAATCTACCCACGCAATCAACTCCCATCAGGCTGACTCATCTTTCCTTTGACTACCAGAATATAAAATAGCTCATTTTCCCTGTGTTTTAATTCCCACTACTGCAGTGGTCCTCTCACTGTCGTCACTTTCTCCCTGGACGTCCCCCGTGTGTCAATCAGCACAGTAATCGCACCCGTCGCAGCCATCCACGTTTTACTTTGCAGCTGCCAGGAGCCAGAGAGATCATTCGCTGCACCACTGATCATCATCCGTCACTCAGTCCCTCATGGTAATGCTCAACAAACATAAACACATGGATGAGCTTTTTTAAGCGCAGGAAGGGGGTGAGAGAGAAGACCAGAATAGAGAGCAGACAACATAAAATGATTTAGAGAGAGAGAGCAATAGCGGAAAGGAAGAACAAAAACAGAATCTGTCCATATATTAAACATGAGGACAAATCCCACATGCTTTTATCCTGTGCGTCTACTGGATAATGGCTCAAATCCTTCTCTTTGTGTGATGAATAAATGATGGCTGCAGCTTTACTCCGACTGTAGGACTTATCGAAAAAAATAAAGGGAGGCCAGTTTTGAAAGAGCATGTACCTGCAAGAAACAGTTTCCCTTGATTAAGAAATCACCTATGAAGTTATATCAATAAATATCAAGCGAAAACCATATGAATCTTAGTCAGCCACAAGGATTTGTTTTATTGTGAAAGCCAATGTAACAACCTTTGACCCCCTCACCTCTGCTCAAAATAACTACCAACAGCTAACTAGCTAGAAAATCAATATAGAGGAAGTACATTCTCAGTGGCTTCGCTACATGTAGGAAGTCCCCCAGAGTATTACCTTTTTTATAGCTGCGAGCTAGGCTGAAACACACTGACAGCTGCAGGAGGCCAGGTGTTGTGACAACTGAGCATAAGAACACATTTCAACCACCAAAATAGGAGGACAAGGAGGCCATAGCCCATTTAATGTTTGTGACTGCGTTTGTAGCATTTGTATGAAATAATGGGTGACACTGACAGGTTGGCTCAAGGGTCATATCCAGATTTGACTTGGAGATAATTGCATGTACCTGGTTGGGTCCAGTATGGAGCCTTGCTGGTGCAGGTGGGGGCGGGTTTGTAAAAATAGACCTGTGAAGGACTTTGCTTCAAGCGTTTTAAAAAAGAAGAAGATTGCTGAAGAGGAGATGAGAGTGGTTTTGTGATAGTGAGCCATTGAAAATAGCTTACACTGAAACACCTTTTGAGGGAACAATACATTATAAAAAAAAAAAATTAGATCAAGGACAGCTCAGGAACTTCTGGCTAAGATGCTGTCCAAAATACTTTCCACTTTAATCCAGCGTGTGTGCAAGAGCATGACTTATGCGAGTCATGCCAGTGTTTTTCAAATCAGATCTGTAAGACTTGCAAATCAGCTCCAGTGAAGGGGACACAGTATCTATTACTGAGAGGTGGTTTCCTTGCATTCACTGGGGCTGTGAGGGAAACGCTGTCTAGACCAAACCTATACAGGAGGGGCCAAACAATGGCTCAATGGGGAAAAGACATGATTGTGTACACCTAAGCATTCCACAGCAGATGGTGCTGAATATTACAGGAAGTCTTTGGGGGATTCTTCTTTGTTTCAATATGAATGCAGTCTCTGGAATGGAAAATCAATTAGAGGAAATGTGTATGTGAACACGAGTACACCTGCAAAAAGAAGTTCACCGGCACATGATTGTTTCTCACCCTTAACCCTAGCACTAGGCCAAGGCACCAGAGAGAATAGATAAGTGAAGTAGTTGAGTTTAGCACAAGCACAAATAAAAGTGCACTTACAGAACTGAAGGCTCAGGCTGATGACGGCCAGCGCTGCCCCGCCCACCACCACCAGGAGGAGGAAGCGGTTGCGAGCCAGCATCTTATCATGTGATTGGTCCACAACCCTGTCTGTCAGCCATCCAGACCCCGGCCCATTCCAGCTGCCAAGAAACAAACAGTTAGTTGACTATTGGAATAGAACATTTTATATAAAATTGTATATCATTACAAAATAATAATCTAAAATTGTTTTGTTGAATACAATAAGTAAAAAGAACTGGTGCTTGTGATAAGCAGCTGTCTTTAACTTCTATATTAAAAGAAATGATTAATTGAAATACTATCTACTGTCCTTGCAGACTTTTCAAAGTCTGGCATTTGAATATTTAAATACAGAATGAAATTCAGATTTTCAT